>NW_027512695.1:0-300000 GCF_048772815.1 Callospermophilus lateralis
AGCTTAGATTTGAAACTTGTAGAAAAAGATCCCTATGATGCACTGGATGTTTCCAACTCAGCAATGGGCAGAACGCCTTCTCCAAATGGGCCCTCACCAATAGGTCCACCCTTCATCTGAAAGGAGACCTCCTCATTTTGAAAAGAGTGTCCACTCACACTCTCACCTTTCACTCCAGTGGGAGGAGGAAGAGGGTCAAGGGCCCTGGAGAATCCTCTGGACCATGCGACTGGCAGTAAAGGAAGAGAATCCAGCTGTCATAAGTTCACTGATTTTCAGAGAGCACCTTCTCAGACTGGGCCCCTCTCTCCTCCAGGGAACAGGCCAGCAGGCTGATGATTCCTCCGCCAGGCCAACCATATTCTTCTGATGCACGTCTTCCTCTACAAAGGCAAGATAGGTTTTACTCAAATTGTGGTAGAGCATCGGGACCAGCAGAACACAGAATTCCTAATATGCCTCCTTTGGACTCTGATGTGCCTGATTCACCTCTCCATGCTGAAAACCAAGCAACTGGCTCTGGCTCTGTGTTGGCACCTTTCCCTCCAGTCAGAGGTGCCTTGTTTCCAGTTGACCCAAGGAGTCAGTTCATGAGAAGAGGACCTTTTTTTTTCCTCCACCTCTCCCAGGAAACTTGTCTGGGAACCTGGAGATTATTTTCCATCTGACCCGCCACCCACTCCATTTCCAATGCGAAGTGTCTATGCAGGGAGGGGGTTTTCCTCACAAAATCTTCCCCCAAGAGCTGGAATTCAGCCCTCTTCACCCCCATTCTGAAAGTACAAGTGAGTTGCCTGAAGGGTTCCTTCTACCGCCAAATGAGCCTGTTACTCAACATCCAGAACCAAACAAGAAACCTCATGCTGTTGCTCTCTCTTCAAATGTAATTTGACTTATCTCTCATTTTTAGTTTTTAAGTAACTGCTTTTAGTTCAGTAATTGACTATACTTTGGCTCCAATTGAAGCTCAATGAAACAATAATTCTTAAGATAGTATTTTGTAAATAAAGATGGTTTACGTAAGAATCTTATGAGTAAATTATTCCTATTTTATTTTATTCAGAGAACAGCATTTAGTCTGATGAAGCCACTCTTACATAAACAAGAATGGGAGTTCTAGGTCCTTGTAATCTAGATGATGGAAATATCTTTTATACTCCCAACAAAGAAGTGCATTTTGTATGTACTATAGCAATTGTAAAGTGACTTTAGGCTTAATGAAAAGTGTCACTGATTTAGAGACTGGTTGGGCATTTCAGCTAGTTTTTCCATATCAGAATAACTAGAGCATGGGAGGACTAAAGGAGAGAACACAACTAAACATGTCACGGAAACAAGAGATCTCAACTACAAAGAAAAATGAAGACCTCTTTTTTATATTGTTGCTTAAAACCTTACATAGCTCTTGAGATACCATATTTCCTACATTAGATTCAAGTGAGTTATGAACTCCCATTTTGACCCCATATACAGATTGCACAATCACATTGTTTACACATCCACGTTTTTTACAAAATGCCATGTTAGTAACTGTTGTATTCTGCTACCTTTTCTAGCCTCTACTATCCCCCCTCTCCTGCCCTCCCATCTTCTCTCTCTATCCCGTCTGCTGTAATTTAACGTTTGGGAATTGGAAAACCACACTTTAAACTCACTCTCCTCCCTTTTTCCCTTCTGTCAAATTACTCATCATCTTCTTCTATTTCTCCCTCCTCCTCCTCCTCTTTCTCCTCCTCCTTATACCTTTAATTCATTCATCATACACTCATGCATTGGTTCATTCATTCCTTTCACGTATGGTGTTGGGGATCCAACTCAGGACCTTTGAAAGTGTGAAGCCAGCACTCTAGTGCTGAGCCAAAACCCCAGCACCTGTCTTTTTGATTTTATGACTGTTTATATGAAATTCAGAATCGCATTCTGCTATGGTTCACTGATATGTGGATTGACCTAGTCCTTTTTTTCTGGGAGACTTTTGGAAAATATACATGAAATATTAGGAGGTTGAAATGAAGAAACAAAGAGGAAATTCCCAATTTCTTATTCTTAGATTCCATACTCTGACTCTGCCTACCTACTGTAAAAACTTTTAAACTCTTACTCCCCATTTCTATATCATTGCCACCAAGTGAACGTTCACGGCCCTACAACAAACCAGAGAACTCACATTGAACCATGTTTCCCCAGTAGAGACCAAGACACAATACTTATTAAAAAAATACCCTAGTTATGAATTAGTAGGTAAAGCTTTATTTGAGTGTTAAATGTGCTCTAATTATGTGTTTGTGTGTGTGTTGATGTGTGTGTGTGTGGGTGTGTGTGCTTTTGTGTAAAACAAGCACTGAGGTGTAAAATAAATGCAGGATTGCAATGGCCTTCTTAAAAATAAGAAGCAACTTTATCACATTTGAAGCCCAGTGAAGAATCTGCCTGATACTTAACCTACAATTAATTGAAATGTGAAAACTTCAGGCCTTGAAAAACAAAGCCAACATACATACTGAATCTAATCAGTCTGTCTCACCTGTTTCTAATCACTCCTTTAAATAAACCTAAATTGCCAGCATAAAACATCAGTTGTTCTAAACGAATGGACGGATGTCTTCCGTCATGGGCTGTGTAAAATACATGGAGGATCCGGCACTGCTTGTTATCTAGAATGACTTCTGCCTGAACAACTATTGGAGAATGGTGGCTGATATACTGCGGTACTTATCCCAGTAAACTGGAATGAAGGTAATTTCAGGCTGCAAAGGAATCAATTGATTTTACTAACTGGTTTTGGAAAACACTGCCATGAAAAATTATCAATATGTTCATAAAGGCATCTACATGTCTCTTCACAAGGGTTTTACTCAATGGGGGAGGTGGTGCGGTCTGGATATAACTGAACTGTCCATTAGTAGGTAGAACAATATAATGGGAATCAGAGTGCACATTCTGGTTTGAACTCAATCTAGGTAACATGGATTCATCTCTGTGTAATAGGCCTGCTTCTGGAAAACACAATGTAGAGCTCCAAAAGCAGAATGATTCTTTCAGAATACCATGTTATGTTTGTAAACAGATAGACAGATAGATATACAGGAATCAAAAATCTGAAAACGGTCTGGAAGTGTACATTTCAATAACTTACAATGTCAGTAGTGGGGGATTAATAGCAGATCAAGAAGACTGTGTCTGCATGCGAAATGGTTCAATTTTTTGAAAGAGTTTTTTAAATGAAAATGGACAAAAAATTGAAAGGGTTACAGTAAGTGTTGAGGAGTGACTTGGCAAAAGGAGCACAGAGGTGAGAAAGAATTAAGTAGAGTTCAGTAGAACCAGGTATAATTTCTGTACACATGACTCCATGAACAGGAGCAAAGGGGACACTTCAAGAAATCATAGGACTAAGGAGAGATCAGGATTAGGAGGGTTTGTACTAGTCTAGAAATGCTGACCTGAAAAGCAATTAAGTTTTCAACTCCTTCTTTGGAGGAACATTAGCTGTACCGTGCTTTTCAAAAATGACTTGTCATAACTGATTTATGCCAATGTTAGCAACTCTTCTGAAATTACTTTGAAAGTAGACTAATGTGAGAGTTTCTCTTAGAGATAATTCAAGTTACTTGCATAGGAAGTGGCAGCAGGTCTGGGGAAGTTGTAGCTCAGTGGCAGTGACCTTGCCTAGCTTGGGGCTGGCCTGCCATGGACTTTCACCCCAAACACTTGCAAGAAAAGAAAAGGGATGGAAGGGAGAGAGAAAGTTGGAAGGGAGGAAGGCAAAGTTGGAGGGATGCAGGGAGGTAGAAAAGAAGGAAGAAGAAAAGGAGAAAACCCAGGAAGGGAGGAAGGAAGCAAGGAAGGTAGGAAATAGGGAGAGCACAAGAGCAGGGAAAGGACTGAGTCACTCAAACAAAAGGCAAGGGACACAAAGACCAATAGAGGCCATAAAAGCTGTTTGAACAGTTTAGTCAGCTTTAGAATTTGAGTGACATCAAACTGAATGTTATTATGACTGGATGGAATCTTCCTACTAACCCCGCCTTGGCCTGGCCTAAACCAAATCAAGGGGTGGGTGGCATGGAGAGGAATTCTCTCTGGCTGGAGTGGGAGGGACCTAAACCTGTGGCACATGAGGATGCACTGGGTAGGGAAGCGGACAAGACTCCCCTGATGGGCAGTTGAGCACAACAAGGCTCCTGGGAGCCTTTGATCATGGCTCCCACCGCCATACGCCCACCACCCACCATACGCTCAGCCCCTGAAGGGGATCACAGTGGTCTGCTCCGTTGCCTGGTGCAGGTTGGAATTCCTGACCAAACACCTGAGTGTCCACAGCCTGTGTTGGCCTGCCTGGGCAGGCTGTGGTTGTGGTGGCAAAGCCAAAGCTGTCTTGGCGTGATGGAGGAGCCAAGGGCTGCCTCTCAGCCATCCTAGTGGGTGGTTCTGGAAGAAGCACCCAGGGTTGTGGCAGCATTGTCCGAAGACATGAAGCCAGGCCATCTTCCTTATGGCTTTCCTTGGGAGTTGGTGATGTGTACAGCTCTTGGATTGTTTGCTGTTCTCTCACTTTTCTGGAGAGGTTTTCAGTCGGTTCGTAGCAGGCTTAATGTGGGAATAGAAAAAAGGCTGGCTCTAAATCCTGCTGGACTTATTTAGGCAAAATGTGGACTTCTTGAAAAAGTGAGCCTTGTTGAAAAAGAACATGAAGGCTTAGAATCATCTTTATAGGATTGCAGGTTTGAGAAGGGTTCAAGAGAAGCAGAACAGCTGGAGACAACCGACGAAAAGCTACATAGGCCCGAATCCAGCCATGGCGTTGAAATGCTCTTTCTAGAAGAAGAGCTCAAAGCACAGAAGGCTCAACATGGTCAACAGGATGAAACGATGGCGAATCTATCAAGAAGGATACAGTCCCTCCAAGGTGAATCTGAATCCCTCAGATCACAAATAGCTGAAGCTAAAACAAACTGGAGACTCTTTCAAGTGAATGAGGAAGAACTGAAGCTGGCAATCAAAGAGGTTTTGAATGAAGGATCCCTACTACCGCCAACGCAGAGACCAACAATACAAGGAGAAGCTGAAGCACAGAGAGAACAAGGAGGTGTCCAATATAAAGCAAAAATCATATTAGAGGACTCTAAAGTAGCTGGAGAACAAGTTCTAAGGGACACAGAAAATCACATGGAGTCTCTGAGTGAATGCTTGCTGAAGATGAAGGATAGATCTTCTCCAAGCCTGGGAGCCCAAAGGGATGGTGGTCACCTGGAACTGGGAAAGACGAGTGAACCCGAAATTGGTGCTCACTTGGAGGATGAGTCCAAAGGAGCTTTGAGGAACCTGGTTTATGGTGATAAGCTAAAGGCCTCCTTAGAAATCTTGGAAGGAGGAAGAAATAAAAAATGTACTTTCTCAACTGAAGTGGAGAAAACCACGGAAGACCTTACAGAACACCTTCAAAGTCTGCAGACTGAACAGGCATCCTTGCAGTCAGAAAATGCACAGCTGCAAAGTGAGAATGAGACCCTACAGAAGAACTTTAAAGTCATGATGGAACGCTATCAAGAAAATATGAGGAAACTGCACAGGAAATTAAGAGTGGAGGAAAACTGCCGTGTGGAGCAAGAGGAGAAACTTTCCAAAGTCGAAGAAAAGATGAGCCATACAATAAAAGAGCTGGAGACGTACAGAAAGAGAGCCCAATATCTTGAAGAACAATTGCAGAGTACCATTCGTTCCTGTATGGGGACGATTATTTCCGCTGAGAAAGAAGCACATGCTAGTGAGTTGGCAGCTCGGATTGCTGAAAGAAACCTCAGTTATTTCAGGAAACAAAATGCACGCGACAGAAATTAACTGAGAAGGAGCTTAGATTTGAACTTGTAGAAAAAGATCCCTATGATGCACTGGATGTTTCCAACTCAGCAATGGGCAGAACGCCTTCTCCAAATGGGCCCTCACCAATAGGTCACCCTTCATCTGAAAGGAGACCTCCTCATTTTGAAAAGAGTGGTCCACTCACACTCTCACCTTTCACTCCAGTGGGAGGAGGAAGAGGGTCAAGGGGCCCTGGAGAATCCTCTGGACCATGCGACTGGCAGTAAAGGAAGAGAATCCAGCTGTCATAAGTTCACTGATTTTCAGAGAGCACCTTCTCAGACTGGGCCCCTCTCTCCTCCAGGGGAACAGGCCAGCAGGCTGATGATTCCTCCGCCAGGCCAACCATATTCTTCTGATGCACGTCTTCCTCTACAAAGGCAAGATAGGTTTTACTCAAATTGTGGTAGAGCATCGGGACCAGCAGAACACAGAATTCCTAATATGCCTCCTTTGGACTCTGATGTGCCTGATTCACCTCTCCATGCTGAAAACCAAGCAACTGGCTCTGGCTCTGTGTTGGCACCTTTCCCTCCAGTCAGAGGTGCCTTGCTTCCAGTTGACCCAAGGAGTCAGTTCATGAGAAGAGGACCTTTTTTTTCTCCACCTCTCCCAGGAAACTTGTCTGGGAACCTGGAGATTATTTTCCACCTGACCCGCCACCCACTCCATTTCCAATGCGAAGTGTCTATGCAGGGAGGGGGTTTTCCTCACAAAATCTTCCCCCAAGAGCTGGAATTCAGCCCTCTTCACCCCCATTCTGAAAGTACAAGTGAGTTGCCTGAAGGGTTCCTTCTACCGCCAAATGAGCCTGTTACTCAACATCCAGAACCAAACAAGAAACCTCATGCTGTTGCTCTCTCTTCAAATGTAATTTGACTTATCTCTCATTTTTAGTTTTTAAGTAACTGCTTTTAGTTCAGTAATTGACTATACTTTGGCTCCAATTGAAGCTCAATGAAACAATAATTCTTAAGATAGTATTTTGTAAATAAAGATGGTTTACGTAAGAATCTTATGAGTAAATTATTCCTATTTTATGTTATTCCAGAGAACAGCATTTAGTCTGATGAAGCCACTCTTACATAAACAAGAATGGGAGTTCTAGGTCCTTGTAATCTAGATGATGGAAATATCTTTTATACTCCCAACAAAGAAGTGCATTTTGTATGACTATAGCAATTGTAAAGTGACTTTAGGCTTAATGAAAAAGTGTCACTGATTTAGAGACTGGTTGGGCATTTCAGCTAGTTTTTCCATATCAGAATAACTAGAGCATGGGAGGACTAAAGGAGAGAACACAACTAAACATGTCACGGAAACAAGAGATCTCAACTACAAAGAAAAATGAAGACCTCTTTTTTATATTGGTTGCTTAAAACCTTACATAGCTATTGAGATACCATATTTCCTACATTAGATTCAAGTGAGTTATGAACTCCCATTTTGACCCCATATACAGATTGCACAATCACATTGTTTACACATCCACGTTTTTACAAAATGCCATGTTAGTAACTGTTGTGTTCTGCTACCTTTTCTAGCCTCTACTATCCCCCATCTCCTGCCCTCCCATCTTCTCTCTCTATCCCGTCTGCTGTAATTTAACGTTTGGGAATTGGAAACCACACTTTAAACTCACTCTCCTCCCCTTTTTCCCTTCTGTCAAATTACTCATCATCTTCTTCTATTTCTCCTCCTCCTCCTCCTCTTTCTCCTCCTCCTTATACCTTTAATTCATTCATCATACACTCATGCATTGGTTCATTCATTCCTTTCACGTATGGTGTTGGGGATCCAACTCAGGACCTTTGAAAGTGTGAAGCCAGCACTCTAGTGCTGAGCCAAAACCCCAGCACCTGTCTTTTTGATTTTATGACTGTTTATATGAAATTCAGAATCGCATTCTGCTATGGTTCACTGATATGTGGATTGACCTAGTCCTTTTTTTCTGGGAGACTTTTGGAAAATATACATGAAATATTAGGAGGTTGAAATGAAGAAACAAAGAGGAAATTCCCCAATTTCTCATTCTTAGATTCCATATTCTGACTCTGCCTACCTACTGTAAAAACTTTTAAACTCTTACTCCCCATTTCTATATCATTGCCACCAAGTGAACGTTCACGGCCCTACAACAAACCAGAGAACTCACATTGAACCATGTTTCCCCAGTAGAGACCAAGACACAATACTTATTAAAAAAATACCCTAGTTATGAATTAGTAGGTAAAGCTTTATTTGAGTGTTAAATGTGCTCTAATTATGTGTTTGTGTGTGTGTTGATGTGTGTGGTGTGTGGGTGTGTGTGCTTTTGTGTAAAACAAGCACTGAGGTGTAAAATAAATGCAGGATTGCAACGGCCTTCTTAAAAATAAGAAGCAACTTTATCACATTTGAAGCCCAGTGAAGAATCTGCCTGATACTTAACCTACAATTAATTGAAATGTGAAAACTTCAGGCCTTGAAAAACAAAGCCAACATACATACTGAATCTAATCAGTCTGTCTCACCTGTTTTCTAATCACTCCTTTAAATAAACCTAAATTGCCAGCATAAAACATCAGTTGTTCTAAACGAATGGACGGATGTCTTCCGTCATGGGCTGTGTAAAATACATGGAGGATCCGGCACTGCTTGTTATCTAGAATGACTTCTGCCTGAACAACTATTGGAGAATGGTGGCTGATATACTGCGGTACTTATCCCAGTAAACTGGAATGAAGGTAATTTCAGGCTGCAAAGGAATCAATTGATTTTACTAACTGGTTTTTGGAAAACACTGCCATGAAAAATTATCAATATGTTCATAAAGGCATCTACATGTCTCTTCACAAGGGTTTTACTCAATGGGGGAGGTGGTGCGGTCTGGATATAACTGAACTGTCCATTAGTAGGTAGAACAATATAATGGGAATCAGAGTGCACATTCTGGTTTGAACTCAATCTAGGTAACATGGATTCATCTCTGTGTAATAGGCCTGCTTCTGGAAAACACAATGTAGAGCTCCAAAAGCAGAATGATTCTTTCAGAATACCATGTTATGTTTGTAAACAGATAGACAGATAGATATACAGGAATCAAAAATCTGAAAACGGTCTGGAAGTGTACATTTCAATAACTTACAATGTCAGTAGTGGGGGATTAATAGCAGATCAAGAAGACTGTGTCTGCATGCGAAATGGTTCAATTTTTGAAAGAGTTTTTTAAATGAAAATGGACAAAAAATTGAAAGGGTTACAGTAAGTGTTGAGGAGTGACTTGGCAAAAGGAGCACAGAGGTGAGAAAGAATTAAGTAGAGTTCAGTAGAACCAGGTATAATTTCTGTACACATGACTCCATGAACAGGAGCAAAGGGGACACTTCAAGAAATCATAGGACTAAGGAGAGATCAGGATTAGGAGGGTTTGTACTAGTCTAGAAATGCTGACCTGAAAAGCAATTAAGTTTTCAACTCCTTCTTTGGAGGAACATTAGCTGTACCGTGCTTTTCAAAAATGACTTGTCATAACTGATTTATGCCAATGTTAGCAACTCTTCTGAAATTACTTTGAAAGTAGACTAATGTGAGAGTTTCTCTTAGAGATAATTCAAGTTACTTGCATAGGAAGTGGCAGCAGGTCTGGGGAAGTTGTAGCTCAGTGGCAGTGACCTTGCCTAGCTTGGGGCTGGCCTGCCATGGACTTTCACCCCAAACACTTGCAAGAAAAGAAAAGGGATGGAAGGGAGAGAGAAAGTTGGAAGGGAGGAAGGCAAAGTTGGAGGGATGCAGGGAGGTAGAAAAGAAGGAAGAAGAAAAGGAGAAAACCCAGGAAGGGAGGAAGGAAGCAAGGAAGGTAGGAAATAGGGAGAGCACAAGAGCAGGGAAAGGACTGAGTCACTCAAACAAAAGGCAAGGGACACAAAGACCAATAGAGGCCATAAAAGCTGTTTGAACAGTTTAGTCAGCTTTAGAATTTGAGTGACATCAAACTGAATGTTATTATGACTGGATGGAATCTTCCTACTAACCCCGCCTTGGCCTGGCCTAAACCAAATCAAGGGGTGGGTGGCATGGAGAGGAATTCTCTCTGGCTGGAGTGGGAGGGACCTAAACCTGTGGCACATGAGGATGCACTGGGTAGGGAAGCGGACAAGACTCCCCTGATGGGCAGTTGAGCACAACAAGGCTCCTGGGAGCCTTTGATCATGGCTCCCACCGCCATACGCCCACCACCCACCATACGCTCAGCCCCTGAAGGGGATCACAGTGGTCTGCTCCGTTGCCTGGTGCAGGTTGGAATTCCTGACCAAACACCTGAGTGTCCACAGCCTGTGTTGGCCTGCCTGGGCAGGCTGTGGTTGTGGTGGCAAAGCCAAAGCTGTCTTGGCGTGATGGAGGAGCCAAGGGCTGCCTCTCAGCCATCCTAGTGGGTGGTTCTGGAAGAAGCACCCAGGGTTGTGGCAGCATTGTCCGAAGACATGAAGCCAGGCCATCTTCCTTATGGCTTTCCTTGGGAGTTGGTGATGTGTACAGCTCTTGGATTGTTTGCTGTTCTCTCATTTTCTGGAGAGGTTTTCAGTCGGTTCGTAGCAGGCTTAATGTGGGAATAGAAAAAAGGCTGGCTCTAAATCCTGCTGGACTTATTGAGGCAAAATGTGGACTTCTTGAAAAAGTGAGCCTTGTTGAAAAAGAACATGAAGGCTTAGAATCATCTTTATAGGATTGCAGGTTTGAGAAGGGTTCAAGAGAAGCAGAACAGCTGGAGACAACCGACGAAAAGCTACATAGGCCCGAATCCAGCCATGGCGTTGAAATGCTCTTTCTAGAAGAAGAGCTCAAAGCACAGAAGGCTCAACATGGTCAACAGGATGAAACGATGGCGAATCTATCAAGAAGGATACAGTCCCTCCAAGGTGAATCTGAATCCCTCAGATCACAAATAGCTGAAGCTAAAACAAACTGGAGACTCTTTCAAGTGAATGAGGAAGAACTGAAGCTGGCAATCAAAGAGGTTTTGAATGAAGGATCCCTACTTCCGCCAACGCAGAGACCAACAATACAAGGAGAAGCTGAAGCACAGAGAGAACAAGGAGGTGTCCAATATAAAGCAAAAATCATATTAGAGGACTCTAAAGTAGCTGGAGAACAAGTTCTAAGGGACACAGAAAATCACATGGAGTCTCTGAGTGAATGCTTGCTGAAGATGAAGGATAGATCTTCTCCAAGCCTGGGAGCCCAAAGGGATGGTGGTCACCTGGAACTGGGAAAGACGAGTGAACCCGAAATTGGTGCTCACTTGGAGGATGAGTCCAAAGGAGCTTTGAGGAACCTGGTTTATGGTGATAAGCTAAAGGCCTCCTTAGAAATCTTGGAAGGAGGAAGAAATAAAAAATGTACTTTCTCAACTGAAGTGGAGAAAACCACGGAAGACCTTACAGAACACCTTCAAAGTCTGCAGACTGAACAGGCATCCTTGCAGTCAGAAAATGCACAGCTGCAAAGTGAGAATGAGACCCTACAGAAGAACTTTAAAGTCATGATGGAACGCTATCAAGAAAATATGAGGAAACTGCACAGGAAATTAAGAGTGGAGGAAAACTGCCGTGTGGAGCAAGAGGAGAAACTTTCCAAAGTCGAAGAAAAGATGAGCCATACAATAAAAGAGCTGGAGACGTACAGAAAGAGAGCCCAATATCTTGAAGAACAATTGCAGAGTACCATTCGTTCCTGTATGGGGACGATTATTTCCGCTGAGAAAGAAGCACATGCTAGTGAGTTGGCAGCTCGGATTGCTGAAAGAAACCTCAGTTATTTCAGGAAACAAAATGCACGCGACAGAAATTAACTGAGAAGGAGCTTAGATTTGAACTTGTAGAAAAAGATCCCTATGATGCACTGGATGTTTCCAACTCAGCAATGGGCAGAACGCCTTCTCCAAATGGGCCCTCACCAATAGGTCACCCTTCATCTGAAAGGAGACCTCCTCATTTTGAAAAGAGTGGTCCACTCACACTCTCACCTTTCACTCCAGTGGGAGGAGGAAGAGGGTCAAGGGGCCCTGGAGAATCCTCTGGACCATGCGACTGGCAGTAAAGGAAGAGAATCCAGCTGTCATAAGTTCACTGATTTTCAGAGAGCACCTTCTCAGACTGGGCCCCTCTCTCCTCCAGGGGAACAGGCCAGCAGGCTGATGATTCCTCCGCCAGGCCAACCATATTCTTCTGATGCACGTCTTCCTCTACAAAGGCAAGATAGGTTTTACTCAAATTGTGGTAGAGCATCGGGACCAGCAGAACACAGAATTCCTAATATGCCTCCTTTGGACTCTGATGTGCCTGATTCACCTCTCCATGCTGAAAACCAAGCAACTGGCTCTGGCTCTGTGTTGGCACCTTTCCCTCCAGTCAGAGGTGCCTTGCTTCCAGTTGACCCAAGGAGTCAGTTCATGAGAAGAGGACCTTTTTTTTCTCCACCTCTCCCAGGAAACTTGTCTGGGAACCTGGAGATTATTTTCCACCTGACCCGCCACCCACTCCATTTCCAATGCGAAGTGTCTATGCAGGGAGGGGGTTTTCCTCACAAAATCTTCCCCCAAGAGCTGGAATTCAGCCCTCTTCACCCCCATTCTGAAAGTACAAGTGAGTTGCCTGAAGGGTTCCTTCTACCGCCAAATGAGCCTGTTACTCAACATCCAGAACCAAACAAGAAACCTCATGCTGTTGCTCTCTCTTCAAATGTAATTTGACTTATCTCTCATTTTTAGTTTTTAAGTAACTGCTTTTAGTTCAGTAATTGACTATACTTTGGCTCCAATTGAAGCTCAATGAAACAATAATTCTTAAGATAGTATTTTGTAAATAAAGATGGTTTACGTAAGAATCTTATGAGTAAATTATTCCTATTTTATGTTATTCCAGAGAACAGCATTTAGTCTGATGAAGCCACTCTTACATAAACAAGAATGGGAGTTCTAGGTCCTTGTAATCTAGATGATGGAAATATCTTTTATACTCCCAACAAAGAAGTGCATTTTGTATGACTATAGCAATTGTAAAGTGACTTTAGGCTTAATGAAAAAGTGTCACTGATTTAGAGACTGGTTGGGCATTTCAGCTAGTTTTTCCATATCAGAATAACTAGAGCATGGGAGGACTAAAGGAGAGAACACAACTAAACATGTCACGGAAACAAGAGATCTCAACTACAAAGAAAAATGAAGACCTCTTTTTTATATTGGTTGCTTAAAACCTTACATAGCTCTTGAGATACCATATTTCCTACATTAGATTCAAGTGAGTTATGAACTCCCATTTTGACCCCATATACAGATTGCACAATCACATTGTTTACACATCCACGTTTTTACAAAATGCCATGTTAGTAACTGTTGTGTTCTGCTACCTTTTCTAGCCTCTACTATCCCCCATCTCCTGCCCTCCGATCTTCTCTCTCTATCCCGTCTGCTGTAATTTAACGTTTGGGAATTGGAAACCACACTTTAAACTCACTCTCCTCCCCTTTTTCCCTTCTGTCAAATTACTCATCATCTTCTTCTATTTCTCCTCCTCCTCCTCCTCTTTCTCCTCCTCCTTATACCTTTAATTCATTCATCATACACTCATGCATTGGTTCATTCATTCCTTTCACGTATGGTGTTGGGGATCCAACTCAGGACCTTTGAAAGTGTGAAGCCAGCACTCTAGTGCTGAGCCAAAACCCCAGCACCTGTCTTTTTGATTTTATGACTGTTTATATGAAATTCAGAATCGCATTCTGCTATGGTTCACTGATATGTGGATTGACCTAGTCCTTTTTTTCTGGGAGACTTTTGGAAAATATACATGAAATATTAGGAGGTTGAAATGAAGAAACAAAGAGGAAATTCCCCAATTTCTTATTCTTACATTCCATATTCTGACTCTGCCTACCTACTGTAAAAACTTTTAAACTCTTACTCCCCATTTCTATATCATTGCCACCAAGTGAACGTTCACGGCCCTACAACAAACCAGAGAACTCACATTGAAACATGTTTCCCCAGTAGAGACCAAGACACAATACTTATTAAAAAAATACCCTAGTTATGAATTAGTAGGTAAAGCTTTATTTGAGTGTTAAATGTGCTCTAATTATGTGTTTGTGTGTGTGTTGATGTGTGTGGTGTGTGGGTGTGTGTGCTTTTGTGTAAAACAAGCACTGAGGTGTAAAATAAATGCAGGATTGCAACGGCCTTCTTAAAAATAAGAAGCAACTTTATCACATTTGAAGCCCAGTGAAGAATCTGCCTGATACTTAACCTACAATTAATTGAAATGTGAAAACTTCAGGCCTTGAAAAACAAAGCCAACATACATACTGAATCTAATCAGTCTGTCTCACCTGTTTTCTAATCACTCCTTTAAATAAACCTAAATTGCCAGCATAAAACATCAGTTGTTCTAAACGAATGGACGGATGTCTTCCGTCATGGGCTGTGTAAAATACATGGAGGATCCGGCACTGCTTGTTATCTAGAATGACTTCTGCCTGAACAACTATTGGAGAATGGTGGCTGATATACTGCGGTACTTATCCCAGTAAACTGGAATGAAGGTAATTTCAGGCTGCAAAGGAATCAATTGATTTTACTAACTGGTTTTTGGAAAACACTGCCATGAAAAATTATCAATATGTTCATAAAGGCATCTACATGTCTCTTCACAAGGGTTTTACTCAATGGGGGAGGTGGTGCGGTCTGGATATAACTGAACTGTCCATTAGTAGGTAGAACAATATAATGGGAATCAGAGTGCACATTCTGGTTTGAACTCAATCTAGGTAACATGGATTCATCTCTGTGTAATAGGCCTGCTTCTGGAAAACACAATGTAGAGCTCCAAAAGCAGAATGATTCTTTCAGAATACCATGTTATGTTTGTAAACAGATAGACAGATAGATATACAGGAATCAAAAATCTGAAAACGGTCTGGAAGTGTACATTTCAATAACTTACAATGTCAGTAGTGGGGGATTAATAGCAGATCAAGAAGACTGTGTCTGCATGCGAAATGGTTCAATTTTTGAAAGAGTTTTTTAAATGAAAATGGACAAAAAATTGAAAGGGTTACAGTAAGTGTTGAGGAGTGACTTGGCAAAAGGAGCACAGAGGTGAGAAAGAATTAAGTAGAGTTCAGTAGAACCAGGTATAATTTCTGTACACATGACTCCATGAACAGGAGCAAAGGGGACACTTCAAGAAATCATAGGACTAAGGAGAGATCAGGATTAGGAGGGTTTGTACTAGTCTAGAAATGCTGACCTGAAAAGCAATTAAGTTTTCAACTCCTTCTTTGGAGGAACATTAGCTGTACCGTGCTTTTCAAAAATGACTTGTCATAACTGATTTATGCCAATGTTAGCAACTCTTCTGAAATTACTTTGAAAGTAGACTAATGTGAGAGTTTCTCTTAGAGATAATTCAAGTTACTTGCATAGGAAGTGGCAGCAGGTCTGGGGAAGTTGTAGCTCAGTGGCAGTGACCTTGCCTAGCTTGGGGCTGGCCTGCCATGGACTTTCACCCCAAACACTTGCAAGAAAAGAAAAGGGATGGAAGGGAGAGAGAAAGTTGGAAGGGAGGAAGGCAAAGTTGGAGGGATGCAGGGAGGTAGAAAAGAAGGAAGAAGAAAAGGAGAAAACCCAGGAAGGGAGGAAGGAAGCAAGGAAGGTAGGAAATAGGGAGAGCACAAGAGCAGGGAAAGGACTGAGTCACTCAAACAAAAGGCAAGGGACACAAAGACCAATAGAGGCCATAAAAGCTGTTTGAACAGTTTAGTCAGCTTTAGAATTTGAGTGACATCAAACTGAATGTTATTATGACTGGATGGAATCTTCCTACTAACCCCGCCTTGGCCTGGCCTAAACCAAATCAAGGGGTGGGTGGCATGGAGAGGAATTCTCTCTGGCTGGAGTGGGAGGGACCTAAACCTGTGGCACATGAGGATGCACTGGGTAGGGAAGCGGACAAGACTCCCCTGATGGGCAGTTGAGCACAACAAGGCTCCTGGGAGCCTTTGATCATGGCTCCCACCGCCATACGCCCACCACCCACCATACGCTCAGCCCCTGAAGGGGATCACAGTGGTCTGCTCCGTTGCCTGGTGCAGGTTGGAATTCCTGACCAAACACCTGAGTGTCCACAGCCTGTGTTGGCCTGCCTGGGCAGGCTGTGGTTGTGGTGGCAAAGCCAAAGCTGTCTTGGCGTGATGGAGGAGCCAAGGGCTGCCTCTCAGCCATCCTAGTGGGTGGTTCTGGAAGAAGCACCCAGGGTTGTGGCAGCATTGTCCGAAGACATGAAGCCAGGCCATCTTCCTTATGGCTTTCCTTGGGAGTTGGTGATGTGTACAGCTCTTGGATTGTTTGCTGTTCTCTCATTTTCTGGAGAGGTTTTCAGTCGGTTCGTAGCAGGCTTAATGTGGGAATAGAAAAAAGGCTGGCTCTAAATCCTGCTGGACTTATTGAGGCAAAATGTGGACTTCTTGAAAAAGTGAGCCTTGTTGAAAAAGAACATGAAGGCTTAGAATCATCTTTATAGGATTGCAGGTTTGAGAAGGGTTCAAGAGAAGCAGAACAGCTGGAGACAACCGACGAAAAGCTACATAGGCCCGAATCCAGCCATGGCGTTGAAATGCTCTTTCTAGAAGAAGAGCTCAAAGCACAGAAGGCTCAACATGGTCAACAGGATGAAACGATGGCGAATCTATCAAGAAGGATACAGTCCCTCCAAGGTGAATCTGAATCCCTCAGATCACAAATAGCTGAAGCTAAAACAAACTGGAGACTCTTTCAAGTGAATGAGGAAGAACTGAAGCTGGCAATCAAAGAGGTTTTGAATGAAGGATCCCTACTTCCGCCAACGCAGAGACCAACAATACAAGGAGAAGCTGAAGCACAGAGAGAACAAGGAGGTGTCCAATATAAAGCAAAAATCATATTAGAGGACTCTAAAGTAGCTGGAGAACAAGTTCTAAGGGACACAGAAAATCACATGGAGTCTCTGAGTGAATGCTTGCTGAAGATGAAGGATAGATCTTCTCCAAGCCTGGGAGCCCAAAGGGATGGTGGTCACCTGGAACTGGGAAAGACGAGTGAACCCGAAATTGGTGCTCACTTGGAGGATGAGTCCAAAGGAGCTTTGAGGAACCTGGTTTATGGTGATAAGCTAAAGGCCTCCTTAGAAATCTTGGAAGGAGGAAGAAATAAAAAATGTACTTTCTCAACTGAAGTGGAGAAAACCACGGAAGACCTTACAGAACACCTTCAAAGTCTGCAGACTGAACAGGAATCCTTGCAGTCAGAAAATGCACAGCTGCAAAGTGAGAATGAGACCCTACAGAAGAACTTTAAAGCCATGATGGAACGCTATCAAGAAAATATGAGGAAACTGCACAGGAAATTAAGAGTGGAGGAAAACTGCCGTGTGGAGCAAGAGGAGAAACTTTCCAAAGTCGAAGAAAAGATGAGCCATACAATAAAAGAGCTGGAGACGTACAGAAAGAGAGCCCAATATCTTGAAGAACAATTGCAGAGTACCATTCGTTCCTGTATGGGGACGATTATTTCCGCTGAGAAAGAAGCACATGCTAGTGAGTTGGCAGCTCGGATTGCTGAAAGAAACCTCAGTTATTTCAGGAAACAAAATGCACGCGACAGAAATTAACTGAGAAGGAGCTTAGATTTGAACTTGTAGAAAAAGATCCCTATGATGCACTGGATGTTTCCAACTCAGCAATGGGCAGAACGCCTTCTCCAAATGGGCCCTCACCAATAGGTCACCCTTCATCTGAAAGGAGACCTCCTCATTTTGAAAAGAGTGGTCCACTCACACTCTCACCTTTCACTCCAGTGGGAGGAGGAAGAGGGTCAAGGGGCCCTGGAGAATCCTCTGGACCATGCGACTGGCAGTAAAGGAAGAGAATCCAGCTGTCATAAGTTCACTGATTTTCAGAGAGCACCTTCTCAGACTGGGCCCCTCTCTCCTCCAGGGGAACAGGCCAGCAGGCTGATGATTCCTCCGCCAGGCCAACCATATTCTTCTGATGCACGTCTTCCTCTACAAAGGCAAGATAGGTTTTACTCAAATTGTGGTAGAGCATCGGGACCAGCAGAACACAGAATTCCTAATATGCCTCCTTTGGACTCTGATGTGCCTGATTCACCTCTCCATGCTGAAAACCAAGCAACTGGCTCTGGCTCTGTGTTGGCACCTTTCCCTCCAGTCAGAGGTGCCTTGTTTCCAGTTGACCCAAGGAGTCAGTTCATGAGAAGAGGACCTTTTTTTCTCCACCTCTCCCAGGAAACTTGTCTGGGAACCTGGAGATTATTTTCCACCTGACCCGCCACCCACTCCATTTCCAATGCGAAGTGTCTATGCAGGGAGGGGGTTTTCCTCACAAAATCTTCCCCCAAGAGCTGGAATTCAGCCCTCTTCACCCCCATTCTGAAAGTACAAGTGAGTTGCCTGAAGGGTTCCTTCTACCGCCAAATGAGCCTGTTACTCAACATCCAGAACCAAACAAGAAACCTCATGCTGTTGCTCTCTCTTCAAATGTAATTTGACTTATCTCTCATTTTTAGTTTTTAAGTAACTGCTTTTAGTTCAGTAATTGACTATACTTTGGCTCCAATTGAAGCTCAATGAAACAATAATTCTTAAGATAGTATTTTGTAAATAAAGATGGTTTACGTAAGAATCTTATGAGTAAATTATTCCTATTTTATGTTATTCCAGAGAACAGCATTTAGTCTGATGAAGCCACTCTTACATAAACAAGAATGGGAGTTCTAGGTCCTTGTAATCTAGATGATGGAAATATCTTTTATACTCCCAACAAAGAAGTGCATTTTGTATGACTATAGCAATTGTAAAGTGACTTTAGGCTTAATGAAAAAGTGTCACTGATTTAGAGACTGGTTGGGCATTTCAGCTAGTTTTTCCATATCAGAATAACTAGAGCATGGGAGGACTAAAGGAGAGAACACAACTAAACATGTCACGGAAACAAGAGATCTCAACTACAAAGAAAAATGAAGACCTCTTTTTTATATTGGTTGCTTAAAACCTTACATAGCTCTTGAGATACCATATTTCCTACATTAGATTCAAGTGAGTTATGAACTCCCATTTTGACCCCATATACAGATTGCACAATCACATTGTTTACACATCCACGTTTTTACAAAATGCCATGTTAGTAACTGTTGTATTCTGCTACCTTTTCTAGCCTCTACTATCCCCCCTCTCCTGCCCTCCCATCTTCTCTCTCTATCCCGTCTGCTGTAATTTAACGTTTGGGAATTGGAAACCACACTTTAAACTCACTCTCCTCCCCTTTTTCCCTTCTGTCAAATTACTCATCATCTTCTTCTATTTCTCCTCCTCCTCCTCCTCTTTCTCCTCCTCCTTATACCTTTAATTCATTCATCATACACTCATGCATTGGTTCATTCATTCCTTTCACGTATGGTGTTGGGGATCCAACTCAGGACCTTTGAAAGTGTGAAGCCAGCACTCTAGTGCTGAGCCAAAACCCCAGCACCTGTCTTTTTGATTTTATGACTGTTTATATGAAATTCAGAATCGCATTCTGCTATGGTTCACTGATATGTGGATTGACCTAGTCCTTTTTTTCTGGGAGACTTTTGGAAAATATACATGAAATATTAGGAGGTTGAAATGAAGAAACAAAGAGGAAATTCCCCAATTTCTTATTCTTAGATTCCATACTCTGACTCTGCCTACCTACTGTAAAAACTTTTAAACTCTTACTCCCCATTTCTATATCATTGCCACCAAGTGAACGTTCACGTCCCTACAACAAACCAGAGAACTCACATTGAACCATGTTTCCCCAGTAGAGACCAAGACACAATACTTATTAAAAAAATACCCTAGTTATGAATTAGTAGGTAAAGCTTTATTTGAGTGTTAAATGTGCTCTAATTATGTGTTTGTGTGTGTGTTGATGTGTGTGGTGTGTGGGTGTGTGTGCTTTTGTGTAAAACAAGCACTGAGGTGTAAAATAAATGCAGGATTGCAACGGCCTTCTTAAAAATAAGAAGCAACTTTATCACATTTGAAGCCCAGTGAAGAATCTGCCTGATACTTAACCTACAATTAATTGAAATGTGAAAACTTCAGGCCTTGAAAAACAAAGCCAACATACATACTGAATCTAATCAGTCTGTCTCACCTGTTTTCTAATCACTCCTTTAAATAAACCTAAATTGCCAGCATAAAACATCAGTTGTTCTAAACGAATGGACGGATGTCTTCCGTCATGGGCTGTGTAAAATACATGGAGGATCCGGCACTGCTTGTTATCTAGAATGACTTCTGCCTGAACAACTATTGGAGAATGGTGGCTGATATACTGCGGTACTTATCCCAGTAAACTGGAATGAAGGTAATTTCAGGCTGCAAAGGAATCAATTGATTTTACTAACTGGTTTTTGGAAAACCCTGCCATGAAAAATTATCAATATGTTCATAAAGGCATCTACATATCTCTTCACAAGGGTTTTACTCAATGGGGGAGGTGGTGCGGTCTGGATATAACTGAACTGTCCATTAGTAGGTAGAACAATATAATGGGAATCAGAGTGCACATTCTGGTTTGAACTCAATCTAGGTAACATGGATTCATCTCTGTGTAATAGGCCTGCTTCTGGAAAACACAATGTAGAGCTCCAAAAGCAGAATGATTCTTTCAGAATACCATGTTATGTTTGTAAACAGATAGACAGATAGATATACAGGAATCAAAAATCTGAAAACGGTCTGGAAGTGTACATTTCAATAACTTACAATGTCAGTAGTGGGGGATTAATAGCAGATCAAGAAGACTGTGTCTGCATGCGAAATGGTTCAATTTTTGAAAGAGTTTTTTAAATGAAAATGGACAAAAAATTGAAAGGGTTACAGTAAGTGTTGAGGAGTGACTTGGCAAAAGGAGCACAGAGGTGAGAAAGAATTAAGTAGAGTTCAGTAGAACCAGGTATAATTTCTGTACACATGACTCCATGAACAGGAGCAAAGGGGACACTTCAAGAAATCATAGGACTAAGGAGAGATCAGGATTAGGAGGGTTTGTACTAGTCTAGAAATGCTGACCTGAAAAGCAATTAAGTTTTCAACTCCTTCTTTGGAGGAACATTAGCTGTACCGTGCTTTTCAAAAATGACTTGTCATAACTGATTTATGCCAATGTTAGCAACTCTTCTGAAATTACTTTGAAAGTAGACTAATGTGAGAGTTTCTCTTAGAGATAATTCAAGTTACTTGCATAGGAAGTGGCAGCAGGTCTGGGGAAGTTGTAGCTCAGTGGCAGTGACCTTGCCTAGCTTGGGGCTGGCCTGCCATGGACTTTCACCCCAAACACTTGCAAGAAAAGAAAAGGGATGGAAGGGAGAGAGAAAGTTGGAAGGGAGGAAGGCAAAGTTGGAGGGATGCAGGGAGGTAGAAAAGAAGGAAGAAGAAAAGGAGAAAACCCAGGAAGGGAGGAAGGAAGCAAGGAAGGTAGGAAATAGGGAGAGCACAAGAGCAGGGAAAGGACTGAGTCACTCAAACAAAAGGCAAGGGACACAAAGACCAATAGAGGCCATAAAAGCTGTTTGAACAGTTTAGTCAGCTTTAGAATTTGAGTGACATCAAACTGAATGTTATTATGACTGGATGGAATCTTCCTACTAACCCCGCCTTGGCCTGGCCTAAACCAAATCAAGGGGTGGGTGGCATGGAGAGGAATTCTCTCTGGCTGGAGTGGGAGGGACCTAAACCTGTGGCACATGAGGATGCACTGGGTAGGGAAGCGGACAAGACTCCCCTGATGGGCAGTTGAGCACAACAAGGCTCCTGGGAGCCTTTGATCATGGCTCCCACCGCCATACGCCCACCACCCACCATACGCTCAGCCCCTGAAGGGGATCACAGTGGTCTGCTCCGTTGCCTGGTGCAGGTTGGAATTCCTGACCAAACACCTGAGTGTCCACAGCCTGTGTTGGCCTGCCTGGGCAGGCTGTGGTTGTGGTGGCAAAGCCAAAGCTGTCTTGGCGTGATGGAGGAGCCAAGGGCTGCCTCTCAGCCATCCTAGTGGGTGGTTCTGGAAGAAGCACCCAGGGTTGTGGCAGCATTGTCCGAAGACATGAAGCCAGGCCATCTTCCTTATGGCTTTCCTTGGGAGTTGGTGATGTGTACAGCTCTTGGATTGTTTGCTGTTCTCTCACTTTTCTGGAGAGGTTTTCAGTCGGTTCGTAGCAGGCTTTATGTGGGAATAGAAAAAAGGCTGGCTCTAAATCCTGCTGGACTTATTGAGGCAAAATGTGGACTTCTTGAAAAAGTGAGCCTTGTTGAAAAAGAACATGAAGGCTTAGAATCATCTTTATAGGATTGCAGGTTTGAGAAGGGTTCAAGAGAAGCAGAACAGCTGGAGACAACCGACGAAAAGCTACATAGGCCCGAATCCAGCCATGGCGTTGAAATGCTCTTTCTAGAAGAAGAGCTCAAAGCACAGAAGGCTCAACATGGTCAACAGGATGAAACGATGGCGCATCTATCAAGAAGGATACAGTCCCTCCAAGGTGAATCTGAATCCCTCAGATCACAAATAGCTGAAGCTAAAACAAACTGGAGACTCTTTCAAGTGAATGAGGAAGAACTGAAGCTGGCAATCAAAGAGGTTTTGAATGAAGGATCCCTACTTCCGCCAACGCAGAGACCAACAATACAAGGAGAAGCTGAAGCACAGAGGCAACAAGGAGGTGTCCAATATAAAGCAAAAATCATATTAGAGGACTCTAAAGTAGCTGGAGAACAAGTTCTAAGGGACACAGAAAATCACATGGAGTCTCTGAGTGAATGCTTGCTGAAGATGAAGGATAGATCTTCTCCAAGCCTGGGAGCCCAAAGGGATGGTGGTCACCTGGAACTGGGAAAGACGAGTGAACCCGAAATTGGTGCTCACTTGGAGGATGAGTCCAAAGGAGCTTTGAGGAACCTGGTTTATGGTGATAAGCTAAAGGACTCCTTAGAAATCTTGGAAGGAGGAAGAAATAAAAAATGTACTTTCTCAACTGAAGTGGAGAAAACCACGGAAGACCTTACAGAACACCTTCAAAGTCTGCAGACTGAACAGGCATCCTTGCAGTCAGAAAATGCACAGCTGCAAAGTGAGAATGAGACCCTACAGAAGAACTTTAAAGTCATGATGGAACGCTATCAAGAAAATATGAGGAAACTGCACAGGAAATTAAGAGTGGAGGAAAACTGCCGTGTGGAGCAAGAGGAGAAACTTTCCAAAGTCGAAGAAAAGATGAGCCATACAATAAAAGAGCTGGAGACCTACAGAAAGAGAGCCCAATATCTTGAAGAACAATTGCAGAGTACCATTCGTTCCTGTATGGGGACGATTATTTCCGCTGAGAAAGAAGCACATGCTAGTGAGTTGGCAGCTCGGATTGCTGAAAGAAACCTCAGTTATTTCAGGAAACAAAATGCACGCAACAGACAGAAATTAACTGAGAAGGAGCTTAGATTTGAACTTGTAGAAAAAGATCCCTATGATGCACTGGATGTTTCCAACTCAGCAATGGGCAGAAAGCCTTCTCCAAATGGGCCCTCACCAATAGGTCACCCTTCATCTGAAAGGAGACCTCCTCATTTTGAAAAGAGTGGTCCACTCACACTCTCACCTTTCACTCCAGTGGGAGGAGGAAGAGGGTCAAGGGGCGCTGGATAATCCTCTGGACCATGCGACTGGCAGTAAAGGAAGAGAATCCAGCTGTCATAAGATCACTGATTTTCAGAGAGCACCTTCTCAGACTGGGCCCCTCTCTCCTCCAGGGGAACAGGCCAGCAGGCTGATGATCCCTCCGCCAGGCCAACCATATTCTTCTGATGCACGTCTTCCTCTACAAAGGCAAGATAGGTTTTACTCAAATTGTGGTAGAGCATCGGGACCAGCAGAACACAGAATTCCTAATATGCCTCCTTTGGACTCTGATGTGCCTGATTCACCTCTCCATGCTGAAAACCAAGCAACTGGCTCTGGCTCTGTGTTGGCACCTTTCCCTCCAGTCAGAGGTGCCTTGTTTCCAGTTGACCCAAGGAGTCAGTTCATGAGAAGAGGACCTTTTTTTTCCTCCACCTCTCCCAGGAAACTTGTCTGGGAACCTGGAGATTATTTTCCACCTGACCCGCCACCCACTCCATTTCCAATGCGAAGTGTCTATGCAGGGAGGGGGTTTTCCTCACAAAATCTTTCCCCAAGAGCTGGAATTCAGCCCTCTTCACCCCCATTCTGAAAGTACAAGTGAGTTGCCTGAAGGGTTCCTTCCACCGGCAAATGAGCCTGTTACTCAACATCCAGAACCAAACAAGAAACCTCATGCTGTTGCTCTCTCTTCAAATGTAATTTGACTTATCTCTCATTTTTAGTTTTTAAGTAACTGCTTTTAGTTCAGTAATTGACTATACTTTGGCTCCAATTGAAGCTCAATGAAACAATAATTCTTAAGATAGTATTTTGTAAATAAAGATGGTTTACGTAAGAATCTTATGAGTAAATTATTCCTATTTTATGTTATTCCAGAGAACAGCATTTAATCTGATGAAGCCACTCTTACATAAAAAAGAATGGGTGTTCTAGGTCCTTGTAATCTAGATGATGGAAATATCTTTTATACTCCCAACAAAGAAGTCCATTTTGTATGACTGTAGCAATTGTAAAGTGACTTTAGGCTTATTGAAAAAGTGTCACTGATTTAGAGACTGGTTGGGCATTTCAGCTAGTTTTTCCATATCAGAATAACTAGAGCCTGGGAGGACTAAAGGAGAAAACACAACTAAACATATCACGGAAACAAGAGATCTCAACTACAAAGAAAAATGAAGACCTCTTTTTTATATTCTTTGCTTAAAACCTTACAGAGCTCTTGAGATACCATATTTCCTACATTAGATTCAAGTGAGTTATGAACTCCCATTTTGACCCCATATACAGATTGCACAATCACATTGTTTACACATCCACGTTTTTACAAAATGCCATGTTAGTAACTGTTGTATTCTGCTACCTTTTCTAGCCTCTACTATCCCCCCTCTCCTGCCCTCCCATCTTCTCTCTCTATCCCGTCTGCTGTAATTTAACGTTTGGGAATTGGAAACCACACTTTAAACTCACTCTCCTCCCCTTTTTCCCTTCTGTCAAATTTCTCATCATCTTCTTCTATTTCTCCTCCTCCTCCGCCTCTTCCTCCTCCTCCTTATACCTTTAATTCATTCATCATACACTCATGCATTGGTTCATTCATTCCTTTCACGTATGGTGTTGGGGATCCAACTCAGGACCTTTGAAAGTGTGAAGCCAGCACTCTAGTGCTGAGCCAAAACCCCAGCACCTGTCTTTTTGATTTTATGACTGTTTATATGAAATTCAGAATCGCATTCTGCTATGGTTCACTGATATGTGGGTGACCTAGTCCTTGTTTTCTGGGAGACTTTTGGAAAATATACATGAATTATTAGGAGGTTGAAATGAAGAACCAAAGAGGAAATTCCCCAATTTCTTATTCTTAGATTCCATACTCTGACTCTGCCTACCTACTGTAAAAACTTTTAAACTCTTACTCCCCATTTCTATATCATTGCCAACAAGTGAACGTTCACTGCCCTACAACAAACCAGAGAACTCACATTGAACCATGTTTCCCCAGTAGACACCAAGACACAATACTTATTAAAAAAATACCCTAGTTATGAATTAGTAGGTAAAGCTTTATTTGAGTGTTAAATGTGCTCTAATTATGTGTTTGTGTGTGTGTTGATGTGTGCGGTGTGTGGGTGTGTGTGCTTGTGTGTAAAACAAGCACTGAGGTGTAAAATAAATGCAGGATTGCAACGGCCTTCTTAAAAATAAGAAGCAACTTTATCACATTTGAAGCCCAGTGAAGAATCTGCCTGATACTTAACCTACAATTAATTGAAATGTGAAAACTTCAGGCCTAGAAAAACAAAGCCAACATACATACTGAATCTAATCAGTCTGTCTCACCTATTTTCTAATCACTCCTTTAAATAAACCTAAATTGCCAGCATAAAACATCAGTTGTTCTAAACGAATGGACGGATGTCCCCCGTCATGGGCTGTGTAAAATACATGGAGGATCCGGCACTGCTTGTTATCTAGAATGACTTCTGCCTGAACTACTATTGGAGAATGGTTGCTGATATACTGCGGTTCTTATACCAGTAAACTGGAATGAAGGTAATTTTAGGCTGCAAAGGAATCAATTGATTTTACTAACTGGTTTTTGGAAAACACTGCCATGAAAAGTTATCAATATGTTCATAAAGGCATCTACATGTCTCTTCACAAGGGTTTTACTCAATGAAGGAGGTGGTGCGGTCTGGATATAACTGAACTGTCCATTAGTAGGGAGAACAATATAATGGGATCCAGAGTGCACATTCCGGTTTGAACTCAATCTAGGTAACATGGATTCATCTCTGTGTAATAGGCCTGCTTCTGGAAAACAAAATGTAGAGCTCCAAAAGCAGAGCAATTCTTTCAGAATACCATGTTATGTTTGTAAATAGATAGACAGATAGATATAGAGGAATCAAAAATCTGAAAACGGTCTGGAAGTGTACATTTCAATAACTTACAATGTCAGTAGTGGGGGATTAATAGCAGATCAAGAAGACTGTGTCTGCATGCGAAATGGTTCAATTTTTGAAAGAGTTTTTTAAATGAAAATGGACAAAAAATTGAAAGGGTTACAGTAAGTGTTGAGGAGTGACTTGGCCAAAGGAGCACAGAGGTGAGAAAGAATTAAGTAGAGTTCAATAGAACCAGGTATAATTTCTGTACACATGACTCTATGAACAGAAGCAAAGGGGACACTTAAAGAAATCATAGGACTAAGGAGAGATCAGGATTAGGAGGGTTTGTACTAGTCTAGAAATGCTGACCTGAAAACCAATTAAGTTTTCAACTCCTTCTTTGGAGGAACATTAGCTGTGCCGTGCTTTTCAAAAATGACTTGTCATACCTGATTTATGCCCATGTTTGCAACTCTTCTGAAATTACTTTGAAAGTAGACTAATGTGAGAGTTTCTCTTTAGAGATAATTCAAGTTACTTGCATAGGAAGTGGCAGCAGGTCTGGGGATGTTGTAGCTCAGTGGCAGTGACCTTGCCTAGCTTGGGGCTGGACTGCCATGGACTTTCACCCCAAACACTTGCAAGAAAAGAAAAGGGAGGGAAGGGAGAGAGAAAGTTGGAAGGGAGGAAGGCAAAGTTGGAGGGATGCAGGGAGGTAGAAAAGAAGGAAGAAGAAAAGGAGAGAACCCAGGAAGGGAGGAAGGAAGCAAGGAAGGTAGGAAATAGGGAGAGCACAAGGGCAGGGAAAGGACTGAGTCACTCAAACAAAAGGCAAGGGACACAAAGACCAATAGAGGCCATAAAAGCTGTTTGAACAGTTTAGTCAGCTTTAGAATTTGAGTGACATCAAACTGAATGTTATTATGACTGGATGGAATCTTCCTACTAACCCCGCCTTGGCCTGGCCTAAACCAAATCAAGGGGTGGGTGGCATGGAGAGGAATTCTCTCTGGCTGGAGTGGGAGTGACCGAAACCTGTGGCACATGAGGATGCACTGGGTAGGGAAGCGGACAAGACTCCCCTGATGGGCAGTTGAGCACAACAAGGCTCCTGGGAGCCTTTGATCATGGCTCCCACCGCCATACGCCCACCACCCACCATACGCTCAGCCCCTGAAGGGGATCACAGTGGTCTGCTCCGTTGCCTGGTGCAGGTTGGAATTCCTGACCAAACACCTGAGTGTCCACAGCCTGTGTTGGCCTGCCTGGGCAGGCTGTGGTTGTGGTGGCAAGAGCCAAAGCTGTCTTGGCGTGATGGAGGAGCCAAGGGCTGCCTCTCAGCCATCCTAGTGGGTGGTTCTGGAAGAAGCACCCAGGGTTGTGGCAGCATTGTTCGAAGACATGAAGCCAGGCCATCTTCCTTATGGCTTTCCTTGGGAGTTGGTGATGTGTACAGCTCTTGGATTTTTTGCTGTTCTCTCACTTTTCTGGAGAGGTTTTCAGTCGGTTCGTAGCAGGCGTTACGTGGGAAGAGAAAAAAGGCTGGCTCTAAATCTTGCTGGTCTTATTGAGGCAAAATGTGGACTTCTTGAAAAAGTGAGCCTTGTTGAAAAAGAACATGAAGGCTTAGAATCATCTTTAAAGGATTGCAGGTTTGAGAAGGGTTCAAGAGAAGCACAACAGCTGGAGGCAACCGACGAAAAGCTGCATAGGCCCGAATCCAGCCATGGCGTTGAAATGCTCTTTCTAGAAGAAGAGCTCAAAGCACAGAAGGCTCAACATGGTCAACAGGATGAAACGATGGCGCATCTATCAAGAAGGATACAGTCCCTCCAAGGTGAATCTGAATCCCTCAGATCACAAATAGCTGAAGCTAAAACAAACTGGAGACTCTTTCAAGTGAATGAGGAAGAACTGAAGCTGGCAATCAAAGAGGTTTTGAATGAAGGATCCCTACTACCGCCAACGCAGAGACCAACAATACAAGGAGAAGCTGAAGCACAGAGGCAACAAGGAGGTGTCCAATATAAAGCAAAAATCATATTAGAGGACTCTAAAGTAGCTGGAGAACAAGTTCTAAGGGACACAGAAAATCACATGGAGTCTCTGAGTGAATGCTTGCTGAAGATGAAGGATAGATCTTCTCCAAGCCTGGGAGCCCAAAGGGATGGTGGTCACCTGGAACTGGGAAAGACGAGTGAACCCGAAATTGGTGCTCACTTGGAGGATGAGTCCAAAGGAGCTTTGAGGAACCTGGTTTATGGTGATAAGCTAAAGGCCTCCTTAGAAATCTTGGAAGGAGGAAGAAATCAAAAATGTACTTTCTCATCTGAAGTGGAGAAAACCACGGAAGACCTTACAGAACACCTTAAAAGTCTGCAGACTGAACAGGCATCCTTGCAGTCCGAAAATGCACAGCTGCAAAGTGAGAATGAGACCCTACAGAAGAACTTTAAAGTCATGATGGAACACTGTCAAGAAAATATAATGAAACTGCACAGGAAATTAAGAGTGGAGGAAAACTGCCGTGTGGAGCAAAAAGAGAAACTTTCCAAAGTCGAAGAAAAGATGAGCCATACAATAAAAGAGCTGGAGACGTACAGAAAGAGAGCCCAATATCTTGAAGAACAATTGCAGAGTACCATTCGTTCCTGTCTGGGGATGATTATTTCCTCTGAGAAAGAAGCACATGCTAGTGAGTTGGCAGCTCGGATTGCTGAAAGAAACCTCAGTTATTTCAGGAAACAAAATGCACGCAACAGACAGAAATTAACTGAGAAGGAGCTTAGATTTGAACTTGTAGAAAAAGATCCCTATGATGCACTGGATGTTTCCAACTCAGCAATGGGCAGAAAGCCTTCTCCAAATGGGCCCTCACCAATAGGTCACCCTTCATCTGAAAGGAGACCTCCTCATTTTGAAAAGAGTGGTCCACTCACACTCTCACCTTTCACTCCAGTGGGAGGAGGAAGAGGGTCAAGGGGCCCTGGAGAATCCTCTGGACCATGCGACTGGCAGTAAAGGAAGAGAATCCAGCTGTCATAAGTTCACTGATTTTCAGAGAGCACCTTCTCAGACTGGGCCCCTCTCTCCTCCAGGGGACCAGGCCAGCAGGCTGATGATCCCTCCGCCAGGCCAACCATATTCTTCTGATGCACGTCTTCCTCTACAAAGGCAAGATAGGTTTTACTCAAATTGTGGTAGAGCATCGGGACCAGCAGAACACAGAATTCCTAATATGCCTCCTTTGGACTCTGATGTGCCTGATTCACCTCTCCATGCTGAAAACCAAGCAACTGGCTCTGGCTCTGTGTTGGCACCTTTCCCTCCAGTCAGAGGTGCCTTGTTTCCAGTTGACCCAAGGAGTCAGTTCATGAGAAGAGGACCTTTTTTTTCCTCCACCTCTCCCAGGAAACTTGTCTGGGAACCTGGAGATTATTTTCCACCTGACCCGCCACCCACTCCATTTCCAATGCGAAGTGTCTATGCAGGGAGGGGGTTTTCCTCACAAAATCTTCCCCCACGAGCTGGAATTCAGCCCTCTTCACCCCCATTCTGAAAGTACAAGTGAGTTGCCTGAAGGGTTCCTTCCACCGGCAAATGAGCCTGTTATTCAACATCCAGAACCAAACAAGAAACCTCATGCTGTTGCTCTCTCTTCAAATGTAATTTGACTTAATTCTCATTTTTAGTTTTTAAGTAACTGCTTTTAGTTCAGTAATTGACTATACTTTGGCTCCAATTGAAGCTCAATGAAACAATAATTCTTAAGATAGTATTTTGTAAATAAAGATGGTTTACGTAAGAATCTTATGAGTAAATTATTCCTATTTTATGTTATTCCAGAGAACAGCATTTAATCTGATGAAGCCACTCTTACATAAACAAGAATGGAAGTTCTAGGTCCTTGTAATCTAGATGATGGAAATATCTTTTAAACTCCCAACAAAGAAGTGCATTTAGTATGACTGTAGCAATTGTAAAGTGACTTTATGCTTAATGAAAAAGTGTCACTGATTTAGAGACTGGTTGGGCATTTCAGCTAGTTTTTCCATATCAGAATAACTAGAGCATGGGAGGCCTAAAGGAGAGAACACAACTAAACATGTCACGGAAACAAGAGATCTCAACTACAAAGAAAAATGAAGACCTCTTTTTTATATTGGTTGCTTAAAACCTTACATAGCTCTTGAGATACCATATTTCCTACATTAGATTCAAGTGAGTTATGAACTCCCATTTTGACCCCATATACAGATTGCACAATCACATTGTTTAAACATCCACGTTTTTACAAAATGCCATGTTAGTAACTGTTGTATTCTGCTACCTTTTCTAGCCTCTACTATCCCCCCTCTCCTGCCCTCCCATCTTCTCTCTCTATCCCGTCTGCTGTAATTTAACGTTTGGGAATTGGAAACCACACTTTAAACTCACTCTCCTCCCCTTTTTCCCTTCTGTCAAATTTCTCATCATCTTCTTCTATTTCTCCTCCTCCTCCTCCTCTTCCTCCTCCTCCTTATACCTTTAATTCATTCATCATACACTCATGCATTGGTTCATTCATTCCTTTCACGTATGGTGTTGGGGATCCAACTCAGGACCTTTGAAAGTGTGAAGCCAGCACTCTAGTGCTGAGCCAAAACCCCAGCACCTGTCTTTTTGATTTTATGACTGTTTATATGAAATTCAGAATCGCATTCTGCTATGGTTCACTGATATGAGGATTGACCTAGTCCTTGTTTTCTGGGAGACTTTTGGAAAATATACATGAAATATTAGGAGGTTGAAATGAAGAACCAAAGAGGAAATTCCCCAATTTCTTATTCTTAGATTCCATACTCTGACTCTGCCTACCTACTGTAAAAACTTTTAAACTCTTACTCCCCATTTCTATATCATTGCCAACAAGTGAACGTTCACTGCCCTACAACAAACCAGAGAACTCACATTGAACCATGTTTCCCCAGTAGACACCAAGACACAATACTTATTAAAAAAATACCCTAGTTATGAATTAGTAGGTAAAGCTTTATTTGAGTGTTAAATGTGCTCTAATTATGTGTTTGTGTGTGTGTTGATGTGTGTGGTGTGTGGGTGTGTGTGCTTGTGTGTAAAACAAGCACTGAGGTGTAAAATAAATGCAGGATTGCAACGGCCTTCTTAAAAATAAGAAGCTACTTTATCACATTTGAAGCCCAGTGAAGAATCTGCCTGATACTTAACCTACAATTAATTGAAATGTGAAAACTTCAGGCCTAGAAAAACAAAGCCAACATACATACTGAATCTAATCAGTCTGTCTCACCTGTTTTCTAATCACTCCTTTAAATAAACCTAAATTGCCAGCATAAAACATCAGTTGTTCTAAACGAATGGACGGATGTCCCCCGTCATGGGCTGTGTAAAATACATGGAGGATCCGGCACTGCTTGTTATCTAGAATGACTTCTGCCTGAACTACTATTGGAGAATGGTTGCTGATATACTACGGTTCTTATACCAGTAAACTGGAATGAAGGTAATTTCAGGCTGCAAAGGAATCAATTGATTTTACTAACTGGTTTTTGGAAAACCCTGCCATGAAAAATTATCAATATGTTCATAAAGGCATCTACATGTCTCTTCACAAGGGTTTTACTCAATGGGGGAGGTGGTGAGGTCTGGATATAACTGAACTGTCCATTAGTAGGTAGAACAATATAATGGGAATCAGAGTGCACATTCCGGTTTGAACTCAATCTAGGTAACATGGATTCATCTCTGTGTAATAGGCCTGCTTCTGGAAAACACAATGTAGAGCTCCAAAAGCAGAACGATTCTTTCAGAATACCATGTTATGTTTGTAAATAGATAGACAGATAGATATACAGGAATCAAAAATCTGAAAACGGTCTGGAAGTGTACATTTCAATAACTTACAATGTCAGTAGTGGGGGATTAATAGCAGATCAAGAAGACCGTGTCTGCATGCGAAATGATTCAATTTTTGAAAGAGTTTTTTAAATGAAAATGGACAAAAAATTGAAAGGGTTACAGTAAGTGTTGAGGAGTGACTTGGCCAAAGGAGCACAGAGGTGAGAAAGAATTAAGTAGAGTTCAATAGAACCAGGTATAATTTCTGTACACATGACTCCATGAACAGGAGCAAAGGGGACACTTAAAGAAATCATAGGACTAAGGAGAGATCAGGATTAGGAGGGTTTGTACTAGTCTAGAAATGCTGACCTGAAAACCAATTAAGTTTTCAACTCCTTCTTTGGAGGAACATTAGCTGTGCCGTGCTTTTCAAAAATGACTTGTCATAACTGATTTATGCCCATGTTAGCAACTCTTCTGAAATTACTTTGAAAGTAGACTAATGTGAGAGTTTCTCTTTAGAGATATTCAAGTTACTTGCATAGGAAGTGGCAGCAGGTCTGGGGATGTTGTAGCTCAGTGGCAGTGACCTTGCCTAGCTTGGGGCTGGCCTGCCATGGACTTTCACCCCAAACACTTGCAAGAAAAGAAAAGGGAGGGAAGGGAGAGAGAAAGTTGGAAGGGAGGAAGGCAAAGTTGGAGGGATGCAGGGAGGTAGAAAAGAAGGAAGAAGAAAAGGAGAAAACCCAGGAAGGGAGGAAGGAAGCAAGGAAGGTAGGAAATAGGGAGAGCACAAGGGCAGGGAAAGGACTGAGTCACTCAAACAAAAGGCAAGGGACACAAAGACCAATAGAGGCCGTAAAAGCTGTTTGAACAGTTTAGTCAGCTTTAGAATTTGAGTGACATCAAACTGAATGTTATTATGACTGGATGGAATCTTCCTACTAACCCCGCCTTGGCCTGGCCTAAACCAAATCAAGGGGTGGGTGGCATGGAGAGGAATTCTCTCTGGCTGGGGTGGGAGGGACCTAAACCTGTGGCACATGAGGATGCACTGGGTAGGGAAGCGGACAAGACTCCCCTGATGGGCAATTGAGCACAACAAGGCTCCTGGGAGCCTTTGATCATGGCTCCCACCGCCATACGCCCACCACCCACCATACGCTCAGCCCCTGAAGGGGATCACAGTGGTCTGCTCCGTTGCCTGGTGCAGGTTGGAGTTCCTGACCAAACACCTGAGTGTCCACAGCCTGTGTTGGCCTGCCTGGGCAGGCTGTGGTTTTGGTGGCAAGAGCCAAAGCTGTCTTGGCGTGATGGAGGAGCCAAGGGCTGCCTCTCAGCTATCCTAGTGGGTGGTTCTGGAAGAAGCACCCAGGGTTGTGGCAGCATTGTCCGAAGACATGAAGCCAGGCCATCTTCCTTATGGCTTTCCTTGGGAGTTGGTGATGTGTACAGCTCTTGGATTGTTTGCTGTTCTCTCACTTTTCTGGAGAGGTTTTCAGTCGGTTCGTAGCAGGCTTCATGTGGGAATAGAAAAAAGGCTGGCTCTAAATCTTGCTGGACTTATTGAGGCAAAATGTGGACTTCTTGAAAAAGTGAGCCTTGTTGAAAAAGAACATGAAGGCTTAGAATCATCTTTATAGGATTGCAGGTTTGAGAAGGGTTCAAGAGAAGCAGAACAGCTGGAGACAACCGACGAAAAGCTGCATAGGCCCGAATCCAGCCATGGCGTTGAAATGCTCTTTCTAGAAGAAGAGCTCAAAGCACAGAAGGCTCAACATGGTCAACAGGATGAAACGATGGCGCATCTATCAAGAAGGATACAGTCCCTCCAAGGTGAATCTGAATCCCTCAGATCACAAATAGCTGAAGCTAAAACAAACTGGAGACTCTTTCAAGTGAATGAGGAAGAACTGAAGCTGGCAATCAAAGAGGTTTTGAATGAAGGATCCCTACTACCGCCAACGCAGAGACCAACAATACAAGGAGAAGCTGAAGCACAGAGGCAACAAGGAGGTGTCCAATATAAAGCAAAAATCATATTAGAGGACTCTAAAGTAGCTGGAGAACAAGTTCTAAGGGACACAGAAAATCACATGGAGTCTCTGAGTGAATGCTTGCTGAAGATGAAGGATAGATCTTCTCCAAGCCTGGGAGCCCAAAGGGATGGTGGTCACCTGGAACTGGGAAAGACGAGTGAAACCGAAATTGGTGCTCACTTGGAGGATGAGTCCAAAGGAGCTTTGAGGAACCTGGTTTATGGTGATAAGCTAAAGGCCTCCTTAGAAATCTTGGAAGGAGGAACAAATCAAAAATGTACTTTCTCATCTGAAGTGGAGAAAACCACGGAAGACCTTACAGAACACCTTAAAAGTCTGCAGACTGAACAGGCATCCTTGAAGTCCGAAAATGCACAGCTGCAAAGTGAGAATGAGACCCTACAGAAGAACTTTAAAGTCATGATGGAACACTGTCAAGAAAATATGATGAAACTGCACAGGAAATTAAGAGTGGAGGAAAACTGCCGTGTGGAGCAAAAGGAGAAACTTTCCAAAGTCGAAGAAAAGATGAGCCATACAATAAAAGAGCTGGAGACCTACAGAAAGAGAGCCCAATATCTTGAAGAACAATTGCAGAGTACCATTCGTTCCTGTCTGGGGAAGATTACTTCCTCCGAGAAAGAAGCAGATGCTAGTGAGTTGGCAGCTCGGATTGCTGAAAGAAACCTCAGTTATTTCAGGAAACAAAATGCACGCAACAGACAGAAATTAACTGAGAAGGAGCTTAGATTTGAACTTGTAGAAAAAGATCCCTATGATGCACTGGATGTTTCCAACTCAGCAATGGGCAGAAAGCCTTCTCCAAATGGGCCCTCACCAATAGGTCACCCTTCATCTGAAAGGAGACCTCCTCATTTTGAAAAGAGTGGTCCACTCACACTCTCACCTTTCACTCCAGTGGGAGGAGGAAGAGGGTCAAGGGGCCCTGGAGAATCCTCTGGACCATGCGACTAGCAGTAAAGGAAGAGAAGCCAGCTGTCATTAGTTCACTGATTTTCAGAGAGCACCTTCTCAGACTGGGCCCCTCTCTCCTCCAGGGGAACAGGCCAGCAGGCTGATGATCCCTCCGCCAGGCCAACCATATTCTTCTGATGCACGTCTTCCTCTACAAAGGCAAGATAGGTTTTACTCAAATTGTGGTAGAGCATCGGGACCAGCAGAACACAGAATTCCTAATATGCCTCCTTTGGACTCTGATGTGCCTGATTCACCTCTCCATGCTGAAAACCAAGCAACTGGCTCTGGCTCTGTGTTGGCACCTTTCCCTCCAGTCAGAGGTGCCTTGTTTCCAGTTGACCCAAGGAGTCAGTTCATGAGAAGAGGACCTTTTTTTTCCTCCACCTCTCCCAGGAAACTTGTCTGGGAACCTGGAGATTATTTTCCACCTGACCCGCCACCCACTCCATTTCCAATGCGAAGTGTCTATGCAGGGTGGGGGTTTTCCTCACAAAATCTTCCCCCAAGAGCTGGAATTCAGCCCTCTTCACCCCCATTCTGAAAGTACAAGTGAGTTGCCTGAAGGGTTCCTTCCACCTGCAAATGAGCCTGTTACTCAACATCCAGAACCAAACAAGAAACCTCATGCTGTTGCTCTCTCTTCAAATGTAATTTGACTTATCTCTCATTTTTAGTTTTTAAGGAACTGCTTTTAGTTCAGTAATTGACTATACTTTGGCTCCAATTGAAGCTCAATGAAACAATAATTCTTAAGATAGTATTTTGTAAATAAAGATGGTTTACGTAAGAATCTTATGAGTAAATTATTCCTATTTTATGTTATTCCAGAGAACGGCATTTAATCTGATGAAGCCACTCTTACATAAACAAGAATGGGAGTTCTAGGTCCTTGTAATCTAGCTGATGGAAATATCTTTTAAACTCCAAGCAAAGAAGTGTATTTAGTATGACTGTAGCAATTGTAAAGTGACTTTAGGCTTAATGAAAAAGTGTCACTGATTTAGAGACTGGTTGGGCATTTCAGCTAGTTTTTCCATATCAGAATAACTAGAGCATGAGAGGACTAAAGGAGGGAACACAACTAAACATGTCAAGGAAACAGGAGATCTCAACTACAAAGAAAAATGAAGACCTCTTTTTTATATTGGTTGCTTAAAACCTTACATAGCTCTTGAGATACCATATTTCCTACATTAGACTCAAGTGAGTAATGAACTCCCATTTTGACCCCATATACAGATTGCACAATCACATTGTTTACACATCCACGTTTTTACAAAATGCCATGTTAGTAACTGTTGTATTCTGCTACCTTTTCTAGCCTCTACTATCCCCCCTCTCCTGCCCTCCCATCTTCTCTCTCTATCCCGTCTGCTGTAATTTAACGTTTGGAAATTGGAAACCACACTTTAAACTCACTCTCCTCCCCTTTTTCCCTTCTGTCAAATTTCTCATCATCTTCTTTTTCTCCTCCTCCTCCTCCTCTTCCTCCTCCTCCTTATACCTTTAATTCATTCATCATACACTCATGCATTGGTTCATTCATTCCTTTCACGTATGGTGTTGGGGATCCAACTCAGGACCTTTGAAAGTGTGAAGCCAGCACTCTAGTGCTGAGCCAAAACCCCAGCACCTGTCCTTTTGATTTTATGACTGTTTATATGAAATTCAGAATCGCATTCTGCTATGGTTCACTGATATGTGGATTGACCTAGTCCTTGTTTTCTGGGAGACTTTTGGAAAATATACATGAATTATTAGGAGGTTGAAATGAAAAAACAAAAGGAAATTCCCCAATTTCTTATTCTTAGATTCCATACTCTGACTCCGCCTACCTACTGTAAAAACTTTTAAACTCTTACTCCCCATTTCTATATCATTGCCAACAAGTGAACGTTCACTGCCCTACAACAAACCAGAGAACTCACATTGAACCATGTTTCCCCAGTAGAAACCAAGACACAATACTTATTTAAAAAATACCCTAGTTATGAATTAGTAGGTAAAGCTTTATTTGATTGTTAAATGTGCTCTAATTATGTGTTTGTGTGTGTTGATGTGTGTGGTGTGTGGGTGTGTGTGCTTGTGTGTAAAACAAGCACTGAGGTGTAAAATAAATGCAGGATTGCAACGGCCTTCTTAAAAATAAGAAGCAACTTTATCACATTTGAAGCCCAGTGAAGAATCTGCCTGATACTTAACCTACAATTAATTGAAATGTGAAAACTTCAGGCCTAGAAAAACAAAGCCAACATACATACTGAATCTAATCAGTCTGTCTCACCTGTTTTCTAATCACTCCTTTAAATAAACCTAAATTGCCAGCATAAAACATCAGTTGTTCTAAACGAATGGACGGATGTCCCCCGTCATGGGCTGTGTAAAATACATGGAGGATCCGGCACTGCTTGTTATCTAGAATGACTTCTGCCTGAACTACTATTGGAGAATGGTTGCTGATATACTGCGGTTCTTATACCAGTAAACTGGAATGAAGGTAATTTCAGGCTGCAAAGGAATCAATTGATTTTACTAACTGGTTTTTGGAAAACACTGCCATGAAAAATTATCAATATGTTCATAAAGGCATCTACATGTCTCTTCACAAGGGTTTTACTCAATGGGGGAGGTGGTGAGGTCTGGATATAACTGAACTGTAGATTAGTAGGTAGAACAATATAATGGGAATCAGAGTGCACATTCCGGTTTGAACTCAATCTAGGTAACATGGATTCATCTCTGTGTAATAGGCCTGCTTCTGGAAAACACAATGTAGAGCTCCAAAAGCAGAACGATTCTTTCAGAATACCATGTGATGTTTGTAAATAGATAGACAGATAGATATACAGGAATCAAAAATCTGAAAACGGTCTGGAAGTGTACATTTCAATAACTTACAATGTCAGTAGTGGGGGATTAATAGCAGATCAAGAAGACTGTGTCTGCATGCGAAATGGTTCAATTTTTGAAAGAGTTTTTTAAATGAAAATGGACAAAAAATTGAAAGGGTTACAGTAAGTGTTGAGGAGTGACTTGGCCAAAGGAGCACAGAGGTGAGAAAGAATTAAGTAGAGTTCAATAGAACCAGGTATAATTTCTGTACACATGACTCCATGAACAGGAGCAAAGGGGACACTTAAAGAAATCATAGGACTAAGGAGAGATCAGGATTAGGAGGGTTTGTACTAGTCTAGAAATGCTGACCTGAAAACCAATTAAGTTTTCCACTCCTTCTTTGGAGGAACATTAGCTGTGCCGTGCTTTTCAAAAATGACTTGTCATAACTGATTTATGGCCATGTTAGCAACTCTTTTGAAATTACTTTGAAAGTAGACTAATGTGAGAGTTTCTCTTTAGAGATAATTCAAGTTACTTGCATAGGAAGTGGCAGCAGGTCTGGGGATGTTGTAGCTCAGTGGCAGTGACCTTGCCTAGCTTGGGGCTGGACTGCCATGGACTTTCATCCAAACACTTGCAAGAAAAGAAAAGGGAGGGAAGGGAGAGAGAAAGTTGGAAGGGAGGAAGGCAAAGTTGGAGGGATGCAGGGAGGTAGAAAAGAAGGAAGAAGAAAAGGAGAAAACCCAGGAAGGGAGGAAGGAAGCAAGGAAGGTAGGAAATAGGGAGAGCACAAGGGCAGGGAAAGGACTGAGTCACTCAAACAAAAGGCAAGGACAACAAAGACCAATAGAGGCCATAAAAGCTGTTTTAACAGTTTAGTCAGCTTTAGAATTTGAGTTACATCAAACTGAATGTTACTATGACTGGATGAAATCTTCCTACTAACCCCGCCTTGGCCTGGCCTAAACCAAATCAAGGGGTGGGTGGCATGGAGAGGAATACTCTCTGGCTAGAGTGGGAGGGACCGAAACCTGTGGCACATGAGGATGCACTGGGTAGGGAAGCGGACAAGATTCCCCTGATGTGCAGTTGAGCACAACAAGGCTCCTGGGAGCCTTTGATCATGGCTCCCACCGCCATACGCCCACCACCCACCATACGCTCAGCCCCTGAAGGGGATCACAGTGGTCTGCTCCGTTGCCTGGTGCAGGTTGGAGTTCCTGACCAAACACCTGAGTGTCCACAGCCTGTGTTGGCCTGCCTGGGCAGGCTGTGGTTGTGGTGGCAAGAGCCAAAGCTGTCTTGGCGTGATGGAGGAGCCAAGGGCTGCCTCTCAGTCATCCTAGTGGGTGGTTCTGGAAGAAGCACCCAGGGTTGTGGCAGCATTGTCCGAAGACATGAAGCCAGGCCATCTTCCTTATGGCTTTCCTTGGGAGTTGGTGATGTGTACAGCTCTTGGATTTTTTGCTGTTCTCTCACTTTTCTGGAGAGGTTTTCAGTCGGTTCGTAGCAGGCTTTACGTGGGAAGAGAAAAAAGGCTGGCTCTAAATCTTGCTGGACTTATTGAGGCAAAATGTGGACTTCTTGAAAAAGTGAGCCTTGTTGAAAAAGAACATGAAGGCTTAGAATCATCTTTAAAGGATTGCAGGTTTGAGAAGGGTTCAAGAGAAGCACAACAGCTGGAGGCAACCGACGAAAAGCTGCATAGGCCCGAATCCAGCCATGGCATTGAAATGCTCTTTCTAGAAGAAGAGCTCAAAGTACAGAAGGCTCAACATGGTCAACAGGATGAAACGATGGCGCATCTATCAAGAAGGATACAGTCCCTCCAAGGTGAATCTGAATCCCTCAGATCACAAATAGCTGAACCTAAAACACACTGGAGACTCTTTCAAGTGAATGAGGAAGAACTGAAGCTGGCAATCAAAGAGGTATTGAATGAAGGATCCCTACTTCCGCCAACGCAGAGACCAACAATACAAGGAGAAGCTGAACCACAGAGGCAACAAGGAGGTGTCCAATATAAAGCAAAAATCATATTAGAGGACTCTAAAGTAGCTGGAGAACAAGTTCTAAGGGACACAGAAAATCACATGGAGTCTCTGAGTGATTGCTTGCTGAAGATGAAGGATAGATCTTCTCCAAGCCTGGGAGCCCAAAGGGATGGTGGTCTCCTGGAACTGGGAAAGATGAGTGAACCCGAAATTGGTGCTCACTTGGAGGATGAGTCCAAAGGAACTTTGAGGAACCTGGTTTATGGTGATAAGCTAAAGGCCTCCTTAGAAGTCTTGGAAGGAGGAAGAAATCAAAAATGTACTTTCTCATCTAAAGTGGAGAAAACCACGGAAGACCTTACAGAACACCTTAAAAGTCTGCAGACTGAACAGGCATCCTTGCAGTCCGAAAATGCACAGCTGCAAAGTGAGAATGAGACCCTACAGAAGAACTTTAAAGTCATGATTTAACACTGTCAAGAAAATATGATGAAACTGCACAGGAAATTAAGAGTGGAGGAAAACTGCCGTGTGGAGCAAAAGGAGAAACTTTCCAAAGTCGAAGAAAAGATGAGCCATACAATAAAAGAGCTGGAGACCTACAGAAAGAGAGCCCAATATCTTGAAGAACAATTGCAGAGTACCATTCGTTCCTGTCTGGGGAAGATTACTTCCTCCGAGAAAGAAGCAGATGCTAGTGAGTTGGCAGCTCGGATTGCTGAAAGAAACCTCAGTTATTTCAGGAAACAAAATGCACGCAACAGACAGAAATTAACTGAGAAGGAGCTTAGATTTGAACTTGTAGAAAAAGATCCCTATGATGCACTGGATGTTTCCAACTCAGCAATGGGCAGAAAGCCTTCTCCAAATGGGCCCTCACCAATAGGTCACCCTTCATCTGAAAGGAGACCTCCTCATTTTGAAAAGAGTGGTCCACTCACACTCTCACCTTTCACTCCAGTGGGAGGAGGAAGAGGGTCAAGGGGCCCTGGAGAATCCTCTGGACCATGCGACTAGCAGTAAAGGAAGAGAATCCAGCTGTCATAAGTTCACTGATTTTCAGAGAGCACCTTCTCAGACTGGGCCCCTCTCTCCTCCAGGGGAACAGGCCAGCAGGCTGATGATCCCTCCGCCAGGCCAACCATATTCTTCTGATGCACGTCTTCCTCTACAAAGGCAAGATAGGTTTTACTCAAATTGTGGTAGAGCATCGGGACCAGCAGAACACAGAATTCCTAATATGCCTCCTTTGGACTCTGATGTGCCTGATTCACCTCTCCATGCTGAAAACCAAGCAACTGGCTCTGGCTCTGTGTTGGCACCTTTCCCTCCAGTCAGAGGTGCCTTGTTTCCAGTTGACCCAAGGAGTCAGTTCATGAGAAGAGGACCTTTTTTTCCTCCACCTCTCCCAGGAAACTTGTCTGGGAACCTGGAGATTATTTTCCACCTGACCCGCCACCCACTCCATTTAAAATGCGAAGTGTCTATGCAGGGAGGGGGTTTTCCTCACAAAATCTTCCCCCAAGAGCTGGAATTCAGCCCTCTTCACCCCCATTCTGAAAGTACAAGTGAGTTGCCTGAAGGGTTCCTTCCACCTGCAAATGAGCCTGTTACTCAACATCCAGAACCAAACAAGAAACCTCATGCTGTTGCTCTCTCTTCAAATGTAATTTGACTTATCTCTCATTTTTAGTTTTTAAGGAACTGCTTTTAGTTCAGTAATTGACTATACTTTGGCTCCAATTGAAGCTCAATGAAACAATAATTCTTAAGATAGTATTTTGTAAATAAAGATGGTTTACGTAAGAATCTTATGAGTAAATTATTCCTGTTTTATGTTATTCCAGAGAACGGCATTTAATCTGATGAAGCCACTCTTACATAAACAAGAATGGGAGTTCTAGGTCCTTTTAATCGAGCTGATGGAAATATCTTTTAAACTCCAAACAAAGAAGTGTATTTAGTATGACTGTAGCAATTGTAAAGTGACTTTAGGCTTAATGAAAAAGTGTCACTGATTTAGAGACTGGTTGGGCATTTCAGCTAGTTTTTCCATATCAGAATAACTAGAGCATGGGAGGACTAAAGGAGAGAACACAACTAAACATGTCAAGGAAACAGGAGATCTAAACTACAAAGAAAAATGAAGACCTCTTTTTTATATTGGTTGCTTAAAACCTTACATAGCTCTTGAGATACCATATTTCCTACATTAGATTCAAGTGAGTTATGAACTCCCATTTTGACCCCATATACAGATTGCACAATCACATTGTTTACACATCCACGTTTTTACAAAATGCCATGTTAGTAACTGTTGTATTCTGCTACCTTTTCTAGCCTCTACTATCCCCCCTCTCCTGCCCTCCCATCTTCTCTCTCTATCCCGTCTGCTGTAATTTAACGTTTGGGAATTGGAAACCACACTTTAAACTCACTCTCCTTACCTTTTTCCCTTCTGTCAAATTTCTCATCATCTTCTTCTGTTTCTCCTCCTCCTCCGCCTCTTCCTCCTCCTCCTTATACCTTTAATTCATTCATCATACACTCATGCATTGGTTCATTCATTCCTTTCACGTATGGTGTTGGGGATCCAACTCAGGACCTTTGAAAGTGTGAAGCCAGCACTCTAGTGCTGAGCCAAAACCCCAGCACCTGTCTTTTTGATTTTATGACTGTTTATATGAAATACAGAATCGCATTCTACTATGGTTCACTGATATGTGGATTGACCTAGTCCTTGTTTTCTGTTAGACTTTTGGAAAATATACATGAATTATTAGGAGGTTGAAATGAAGAACCAAAGAGGAAATTCCCCAATTTCTTATTCTTAGATTCCATACTCTGATTCTGCCTACCTACTGTAAAAACTTTTAAACTCTTACTCCCCATTTCTATATCATTGCCAACAAGTGAACGTTCACTGCCCTACAACAAACCAGAGAACTCACATTGAACCATGTTTCCCCAGTAGAGACCAAGACACAATACTTATTTAAAAAATACCCCAGTTATGAATTAGTAGGTAAAGCTTTATTTGAGTGTTAAATGTGCTCTAATTATGTGTTTGTGTGTGTGTTGATGTGTGTGGTGTGTGAGTGTGTGTGCTTGTGTGTAAAACAAGCACTGAGGTGTAAAATAAATGCAGGATTGCAACGGCCTTCTTAAAAATAAGAAGCAACTTTATCACATTTGAAGCCCAGTGAAGAATCTGCCTGATACTTAACCTACAATTAATTGAAATGTGAAAACTTCAGGCCTAGAAAAACAAAGCCAACATACATACTGAATCTAATCAGTCTGTCTCACCTGTTTTCTAATCACTCCTTTAAATAAACCTAAATTGCCAGCATAAAACATCAGTTGTTCTAAACGAATGGACGGATGTCCCCCGTCATGGGCTGTGTAAAATACATGGAGGATCCGGCACTGCTTGTTATCTAGAATGACTTCTGCCTGAACTACTATTGGAGAATGGTTGCTGATATACTGCGGTTCTTATACCAGTAAACTGGAATGAAGGTAATTTCAGGCTGCAAAGGAATCAATTGATTTTACTAACTGGTTTTTGGAAAACACTGCCATGAAAAATTATCAATATGTTCATAAAGGCATCTACATGTCTCTTCACAAGGGTTTTACTCAATGGGGGAGGTGGTGAGGTCTGGATATAACTGAACTGTCCATTAGTAGGTAGAACAATATAATGGGAATCAGAGTGCACATTCCGGTTTGAACTCAATCTAGGTAACATGGATTCATCTCTGTGTAATAGGCCTGCTTCTGGAAAACACAATGTAGAGCTCCAAAAGCAGAACGATTCTTTCAGAATACCATGTTATGTTTGTAAATAGATACACAGATAGATATACAGGAATCAAAAATCTGAAAACGGTCTGGAAGTGTACATTTCAATAACTTACAATGTCAGTAGTGGGGGATTAATAGCAGATCAAGAAGACTGTGTCTGCATGTGAAATGGTTCAATTTTTGAAAGAGTTTTTTAAATGAAAATGGACAAAAAATTGAAAGGGTTACAGTAAGTGTTGAGGAGTGACTTGGCCAAAGGAGCACAGAGGTGAGAAAGAATTAAGTAGAGTTCAATAGAACCAGGTATAATTTCTGTACACATGACTCCATGAACAGGAGCAAAGGGGACACTTAAAGAAATCATAGGACTAAGGAGAGATCAGGATTAGGAGGGTTTGTACTAGTCTAGAAATGCTGACCTGAAAACCAATTAAGTTTTCCACTCCTTCTTTGGAGGGACATTAGCTGTGCCGTGCTTTTCAAAAATGACTTGTCATAACTGATTTATGCCCATGTTAGCAACTCTTCTGAAATTACTTTGAAAGTAGACTAATGTGAGAGTTTCTCTTTAGAGATAATTCAAGTTACTTGCATAGGAAGTGGCAGCAGGTCTGGGGATGTTGTAGCTCAGTGGCAGTGACCTTGTCTAGCTTGGGGCTGGCCAGCCATGGACTTTCACCCCAAACACTTGAAAGAAAAGAAAAGGGAGGGAAGGGAGAGAGAAAGTTGGAAGGGAGGAAGGCAAAGTTGGAGGGATGCAGGGAGGTAGAAAAGAAGGAAGAAGAAAAGGGGAAAACCCAGGAAGGGAGGAAGGAAGCAAGGAAGGTAGGAAATAGGGAGAGCACAAGGGCAGGGAAAGGACTGAGTCACTCAAACAAAAGGCAAGGGACACAAAGACCAATAGAGGCCATAAAAGCTGTTTTAACAGTTTAGTCAGCTTTAGAATTTGAGTGACATCCAACTGAATGTTACTATGACTGGATGAAATCTTCCTACTAACCCCGCCTTGGCCTGGCCTAAACCAAATCAAGGGGTGGGTGGCATGGAGAGGAATACTCTCTGGCTAGAGTGGGAGGGACCGAAACCTGTGGCACATGAGGATGCACTGGGTAGGGAAGCGGACAAGATTCCCCTGATGTGCAGTTGAGCACAACAAGGCTCCTGGGAGCCTTTGATCATGGCTCCCACCGCCATTCGCCCACCACCCACCATACGCTCAGCCCCTGAAGGTGATCACAGTGGTCTGCTCCGTTGCCTGGTGCAGGTTGGAGTTCCTGACCAAACACCTGAGTGTCCACAGCCTGTGTTGGCCTGCCTGGGCAGGCTGTGGTTGTGGTGGCAAGAGCCAAAGCTGTCTTGGCGTGATGGAGGAGCCAAGGGCTGCCTCTCAGCCATCCTAGTGGGTGGTTCTGGAAGAAGCACCCAGGGTTGTGGCAGCATTGTCCGAAGACATGAAGCCAGGCCATCTTCCTTATGGCTTTCCTTGGGAGTTGGTGATGTGTACAGCTCTTGGATTTTTTGCTGTTCTCTCACTTTTCTGGAGAGGTTTTCAGTCGGTTCGTAGCAGGCTTTACATGGGAAGAGAAAAAAGGCTGGCTCTAAATCTTGCTGGACTTATTGAGGCAAAATGTGGACTTCTTGAAAAAGTGAGCCTTGTTGAAAAAGAACATGAAGGCTTAGAATCATCTTTAAAGGATTGCAGGTTTGAGAAGGGTTCAAGAGAAGCACAACAGCAGGAGGCAACCGACGAAAAGCTGCATAGGCCCGAATCCAGCCATGGCGTTGAAATGCTCTTTCTAGAAGAAGAGCTCAAAGTACAGAAGGCTCAACATGGTCAACAGGATGAAACGATGGCGCATCTATCAAGAAGGATACAGTCCCTTCAAGGTGAATCTGAATCCCTCAGATCACAAATAGCTGAACCTAAAACACACTGGAGACTCTTTCAAGTGAATGAGGAAGAACTGAAGCTGGCAATCAAAGAGGTATAGAATGAAGGATCCCTACTTCCGCCAACGCAGAGACCAACAATACAAGGAGAAGCTGAACCACAGAGGCAACAAGGAGGTGTCCAATATAAAGCAAAAATCATATTAGAGGACTCTAAAGTAGCTGGAGAACAAGTTCTAAGGGACACAGAAAATCACATGGAGTCTCTGAGTGATTGCTTGCTGATGATGAAGGATAGATCTTCTCCAAGCCTGTGAGCCCAAAGGGATGGTGGTCTCCTGGAACTGGGAAAGATGAGTGAACCCGAAATTGGTGCTCACTTGGAGGATGAGTCCAAAGGAACTTTGAGGAACCTGGTTTATGGTGATAAGCTAAAGGCCTCCTTAGAAATCTTGGAAGGAGGAAGAAATCAAAAATGTACTTTCTCATCTGAAGCGGAGAAAACCACGGAAGACCTTACAGAACACCTTAAAAGTCTGCAGACTGAACAGGCATCCTTGCAGTCCGAAAATGCACAGCTGCAAAGTGAGAATGAGACCCTACAGAAGAACTTTAAAGTCATGATGGAACACTGTCAAGAAAATATGATGAAACTGCACAGGAAATTAAGAGTGGAGGAAAATTGCCGTGTGGAGCAAAAGGAGAAACTTTCCAAAGTCGAAGAAAAGATGAGCCATACAATAAAAGAGCTGGAGACCTACAGAAAGAGAGCCCAATATCTTGAAGAACAATTGCAGAGTACCATTCGTTCCTGTCTGGGGAAGATTACTTCCTCCGAGAAAGAAGCAGATGCTAGTGAGTTGGCAGCTCGGATTGCTGAAAGAAACCTCAGTTATTTCAGGAAACAAAATGCACGCAACAGACAGAAATTAACTGAGAAGGAGCTTAGATTTGAACTTGTAGAAAAAGATCCCCATGATGCACTGGATGTTTCCAACTCAGCAATGGGCAGAAAGCCTTCTCCAAATGGGCCCTCACCAATAGGTCACCCTTCATCTGAAAGGAGACCTCCTCATTTTGAAAAGAGTGGTCCACTCACACTCTCACCTTTCACTCCAGTGGGAGGAGGAAGAGGGTCAAGGGGCCCTGGAGAATCCTCTGGACCATGTGACTGGCAGTAAAGGAAGAGAATCCAGCTGTCATAAGTTCACTGATTTTCAGAGAGCACCTTCTCAGACTGGGCCCCTCTCTCCTCCAGGGGAACAGGCCAGCAGGCTGATGATCCCTCCTCCAGGCCAACCATATTCTTCTGTTGCACGTCTTCCTCTACAAAGGCAAGATAGGTTTTACTCAAATTGTGGTAGAGCATCGGGACCAGCAGAACACAGAATTCCTAATATGCCTCCTTTGGACTCTGATGTGCCTGATTCACCTCTCCATGCTGAAAACCAAGCAACTGGCTCTGACTCTGTGTTGGCACCTTTCCCTCCAGTCAGAGGTGCCTTGTTTCCAGTTGACCCAAGGAGTCAGTTCATGAGAAGAGGACCTTTTTTTTCCTCCACCTCTCCCAGGAAACTTGTCTGGGAACCTGGAGATTATTTTCCACATGACCCGCCACCCACTCCATTTCCAATGCGAAGTGTCTATGCAGGGAGGGGGTTTTCCTCACAAAATCTTCCCCCAAGAGCTGGAATTCAGCCCTCTTCACCCCCATTCTGAAAGTACAAGTGAGTTCCCTGAAGGGTTCCTTCCACCTGCAAATGAGCCTGTTACTCAACATCCAGAACCAAACAAGAAACCTCATGCTGTTGCTCTCTCTTCAAATGTAATTTGACTTATCTCTCATTTTTAGTTTTTAAGGAACTGCTTTTAGTTCAGTAATTGACTATACTTTGGCTCCAATTGAAGCTCAATGAAACAATAATTCTTAAGATAGTATTTTGTAAATAAAGATGGTTTACGTAAGAATCTTATGAGTAAATTATTCCTGTTTTATGTTATTCCAGAGAACGGCATTTAATCTGATGAAGCCACTCTTACATAAACAAGAATGGGAGTTCTAGGTCCTTTTAGTCGAGCTGATGGAAATATCTTTTAAACTCCAAACAAAGAAGTGTATTTAGTATGACTGTAGCAATTGTAAAGTGACTTTAGGCTTAATGAAAAAGTGTCACTGATTTAGAGACTGGTTGGGCATTTCAGCTAGTTTTTCCATATCAGAATAACTAGAGCATGGGAGGACTAAAGGAGAGAACACAACTAAACATGTCAAGGAAACAGGAGATCTCAACTACAAAGAAAAATGAAGACCTCTTTTTTATATTGGTTGCTTAAAACCTTACATAGCTCTTGAGATACCATATTTCCTACATTAGATTCAAGTGAGTTATGAACTCCCATTTTGACCCCATATACAGATTGCACAATCACATTGTTTACACATCCACGTTTTTACAAAATGCCATGTTAGTAACTGTTGTATTCTGCTACCTTTTCTAGCCTCTACTATCCCCCCTCTCCTGCCCTCCCATCTTCTCTCTCTATCCCGTCTCCTGTAATTTAACGTTTGGGAATTGGAAACCACACTTTATACTCACTCTCCTCCCGTTTTTCCCTTCTGTCAAATTTCTCATCATCTTCTTCTATTTCTCCTCCTCCTCCGCCTCTTCCTCCTCCTCCTTATACCTTTAATTCATTCATCATACACTCATGCATTGGTTCATTCATTCCTTTCACGTATGGTGTTGGGGATCCAACTCAGGACCTTTGAAAGTATGAAGCCAGCACTCTAGTGCTGAGCCAAAACCCCAGCACCTGTCTTTTTGATTTTATGACTGTTTATATGAAATACAGAATCGCATTCTACTATGGTTCACTGATATGTGGATTGACCTAGTCCTTGTTTTCTGTTAGACTTTTGGAAAATATACATGAATTATTAGGAGGTTGAAATGAAGAACCAAAGAGGAAATTCCCCAATTTCTTATTCTTAGATTCCATACTCTGATTCTGCCTACCTACTGTAAAAACTTTTAAACTCTTACTCCCCATTTCTATATCATTGCCAACAAGTGAACGTTCACTGCCCTACAACAAACCAGAGAACTCACATTGAACCATGTTTCCCCAATAGAGACCAAGACACAATACTTATTAAAAAAATACCCCAGTTATGTATTAGTAGGTAAAGCTTTATTTGAGTGTTAAATGTGCTCTAATTATGTGTTTGTGTGTGTGTTGATGTGTGTGGTGTGTGAGTGTGTGTGCTTGTGTGTAAAACAAGCACTGAGGTGTAAAATAAATGCAGGATTGCAACGGCCTTCTTAAAAATAAGAAGCAACTTTATCACATTTGAAGCCCAGTGAAGAATCTGCCTGATACTTAACCTACAATTAATTGAAATGTGAAAACTTCAGGCCTAGAAAAACAAAGCCAACATACATACTGAATCTAATCAGTCTGTCTCACCTGTTTTCTAATCACTCCTTTAAATAAACCTAAATTGCCAGCATAAAACATCAGTTGTTCTAAACGAATGGACGGATGTCCCCCGTCATGGGCTGTGTAAAATACATGGAGGATCCGGCACTGCTTGTTATCTAGAATGACTTCTGCCTGAACTACTATTGGAGAATGGTTGCTGATATACTGCGGTTCTTATACCAGTAAACTGGAATGAAGGTAATTTCAGGCTGCAAAGGAATCAATTGATTTTACTAACTGGTTTTTGGAAAACACTGCCATGAAAAATTATCAATATGTTCATAAAGGCATCTACATGTCTCTTCACAAGGGTTTTACTCAATGGGGGAGGTGGTGAGGTCTGGATATAACTGAACTGTCCATTAGTAGGTAGAACAATATAATGGGAATCAGAGTGCACACTCCGGTTTGAACTCAATCTAGGTAACATGGATTCATCTCTGTGTAATAGGCCTGCTTCTGGAAAACACAATGTAGAGCTCCAAAAGCAGAACGATTCTTTCAGAATACCATGTTATGTTTGTAAATAGATACACAGATAGATATACAGGAATCAAAAATCTGAAAACGGTCTGGAAGTGTACATTTCAATAACTTACAATGTCAGTAGTGGGGGATTAATAGCAGATCAAGAAGACTGTGTCTGCATGTGAAATGGTTCAATTTTTGAAAGAGTTTTTTAAATGAAAATGGACAAAAAATTGAAAGGGTTACAGTAAGTGTTGAGGAGTGACTTGGCCAAAGGAGCACAGAGGTGAGAAAGAATTAAGTAGAGTTCAATAGAACCAGGTATAATTTCTGTACACATGACTCCATGAACAGGAGCAAAGGGGACACTTAAAGAAATCATAGGACTAAGGAGAGATCAGGATTAGGAGGGTTTGTACTAGTCTAGAAATGCTGACCTGAAAACCAATTAAGTTTTCCACTCCTTCTTTTGAGGGACATTAGCTGTGCCGTGCTTTTCAAAAATGACTTGTCATATCTGATTTATGCCCATGTTAGCAACTCTTCTGAAATTAATTTGAAAGTAGACTAATGTGAGAGTTTCTCTTTAGAGATAATTCAAGTTACTTGCATAGGAAGTGGCAGCAGGTCTGGGGATGTTGTAGCTCAGTGGCAGTGACCTTGCCTAGCTTGGGGCTGGCCTGCCATGGACTTTCACCCCAAACACTTGAAAGAAAAGAAAAGAAAGGGAAGGGAGAGAGAAAGTTGGAAGGGAGGAAGGCAAAGTTGGAGGGATGCAGGGAGGTAGAAAAGAAGGAAGAAGAAAAGGGGAAAACCCAGGAATTGAGGAAGGAAGCAAGGAAGGTAGGAAATAGGGAGAGCACAAGGGCAGGGAAAGGACTGAGTCACTCAAACAAAAGGCAAGGGACACAAAGACCAATAGAGGCCATAAAAGCTGTTTGAACAGTTTAGTCAGCTTTAGAATTTGAGTGACATCAAACTGAATGTTATTATGACTGGATGGAATCTTCCTACTAACCCCGCCTTGGCCTGGCCTAAACCAAATCAAGGGGTGGGTGGCATGGAGAGGAATTCTCTCTGGCTGGAGTGGGAGGGACCTAAACCTGTGGCACATGAGGATGCACTGGGTAGGGAAGCGGACAAGACTCCCCTGATGGGCAGTTGAGCACAACAAGGCTCCTGGGAGCCTTTGATCATGGCTCCCACCGCCATACGCCCACCACCCACCATACGCTCAGCCCCTGAAGGGGATCACAGTGGTCTGCTCCGTTGCCTGGTGCAGGTTGGAGTTCCTGACCAAACACCTGAGTGTCCACAGCCTGTGTTGGCCTGCCTGGGCAGGCTGTGGTTGTGGTGGCAAGAGCCAAAGCTGTCTTGGCGTGATGGAGGAGCCAAGGGCTGCCTCTCAGCCATCCTAGTGGGTGGTTCTGGAAGAAGCACCCAGGGTTGTGGCAGCATTGTCCGAAGACATGAAGCCAGGCCATCTTCCTTATGGCTTTCCTTGGGAGTTGGTGATGTGTACAGCTCTTGGATTTTTTGCTGTTCTCTCACTTTTCTGGAGAGGTTTTCAGTCGGTTCGTAGCAGGCTTTACGTGGGAAGAGAAAAAAGGCTGGCTCTAAATCTTGCTGGACTTATTGAGGCAAAATGTGGACTTCTTGAAAAAGTGACCTTGTTGAAAAAGAACATGAAGGCTTAGAATCATCTTTAAAGGATTGCAGGTTTGAGAAGGGTTCAAGAGAAGCACAACAGCTGGAGGCAACCGACGAAAAGCTGCATAGGCCCGAATCCAGCCATGGCGTTGAAATGCTCTTTCTAGAAGAAGAGCTCAAAGCACAGAAGGCTCAACATGGTCAACAGGATGAAACGATGGCGAATCTATCAAGAAGGATACAGTCCCTCCAAGGTGAATCTGAATCCCTCAGATCACAAATAGCTGAAGCTAAAAAAAAACTGGAGACTCTTTCAAGTGAATGAGGAAGAACTGAAGCTGGCAATCAAAGAGGTTTTGAATGAAGGATCCCTACTTCCGCCAACGCAGAGACCAACAATACAAGGAGAAGCTGAAGCACAGAGGGAACAAGGAGGTGTCCAATATAAAGCAAAAATCATATTAGAGGACTCTAAAGTAGCTGGAGAACAAGTTCTAAGGGACACAGAAAATCACATGGAGTCTCTGAGTGAATGCTTGCTGAAGATGAAGGATAGATCTTCTCCAAGCCTGGGAGCCCAAAGGGATGGTGGTCACCTGGAACTGGGAAAGACGAGTGAACCCGAAATTGGTGCTCACTTGGAGGATGAGTCCAAAGGAGCTTTGAGGAACCTGGTTTATGGTGATAAGCTAAAGGCCTCCTTAGAAATCTTGGAAGGAGGAAGAAATCAAAAATGTACTTTCTCATCTGAAGTGGAGAAAACCACGGAAGACCTTACAGAACACCTTAAAAGTCTGCAGACTGAACAGGCATCCTTGCAGTCCGAAAATGCACAGCTGCAAAGTGAGAATGAGACCCTACAGAAGAACTTTAAAGTCATGATGGAACGCTGTCAAGAAAATATGATGAAACTGCACAGGAAATTAAGAGTGGAGGAAAACTGCCGTGTGGAGCAAAAGGAGAAACTTTCCAAAGTCGAAGAAAAGATGAGCCATACAATAAAAGAGCTGGAGACCTACAGAAAGAGAGCCCAATATCTTGAAGAACAATTGCAGAGTACCATTCGTTCCTGTCTGGGGAAGATTACTTCCTCCGAGAAAGAAGCAGATGCTAGTGAGTTGGCAGCTCGGATTGCTGAAAGAAACCTCAGTTATTTCAGGAAACAAAATGCACGCAACAGACAGAAATTAACTGAGAAGGAGCTTAGATTTGAACTTGTAGAAAAAGATCCCTATGATGCACTGGATGTTTCCAACTCAGTAATGGGCAGAAAGCCTTCTCCAAATGGGCCCTCACCAATAGGTCACCCTTCATCTGAAAGGAGACCTCCTCATTTTGAAAAGAGTGGTCCACTCACACTCTCACCTTTCACTCCAGTGGGAGGAGGAAGAGGGTCAAGGGGCCCTGGAGAATCCTCTGGACCATGCGACTAGCAGTAAAGGAAGAGAATCCAGCTGTCATAAGTTCACTGATTTTCAGAGAGCACCTTCTCAGACTGGGCCCCTCTCTCCTCCAGGGGAACAGGCCAGCAGGCTGATGATCCCTCCGCCAGGCCAACCATATTCTTCTGATGCACGTCTTCCTCTACAAAGGCAAGATAGGTTTTACTCAAATTGTGGTAGAGCATCGGGACCAGCAGAACACAGAATTCCTAATATGCCTCCTTTGGACTCTGATGTGCCTGATTCACCTCTCCATGCTGAAAACCAAGCAACTGGCTCTGGCTCTGTGTTGGCACCTTTCCCTCCAGTCAGAGGTGCCTTGTTTCCAGTTGACCCAAGGAGTCAGTTCATGAGAAGAGGACCTTTTTTTTCCTCCACCTCTCCCAGGAAACTTGTCTGGGAACCTGGAGATTATTTTCCACCTGACCCGCCACCCACTCCATTTCCAATGCGAAGTGTCTATGCAGGGAGGGGGTTTTCCTCACAAAATCTTCCCCCAAGAGCTGGAATTCAGCCCTCTTCACCCCCATTCTGAAAGTACAAGTGAGTTGCCTGAAGGGTTTCTTCCACCTGCAAATGAGCCTGTTACTCAACATCCAGAACCAAACAAGAAACCTCATGCTGTTGCTCTCTCTTCAAATGTAATTTGACTTATCTCTCATTTTTAGTTTTTAAGGAACTGCTTTTAGTTCAGTAATTGACTATACTTTGGCTCCAATTGAAGCTCAATGAAACAATAATTCTTAAGATAGTATTTTGTAAATAAAGATGGTTTACGTAAGAATCTTATGAGTAAATTATTCCTATTTTATGTTATTCCAGAGAACGGCATTTAATCTGATGAAGCCACTCTTACATATCAAGAATGGGAGTTCTAGGTCCTTGTAATCTAGCTGGTGGAAATATCTTTTAAACTCCAAACAAAGAAGTGTATTTAGTATGACTGTAGCAATTGTAAAGTGACTTTAGGCTTAATGAAAAAGTGTCACTGATTTAGAGGCTGGTTGGGCATTTCAGCTAGTTTTTCCATATCAGAATAACTAGAGCATGGGAGGACTAAAGGAGAGAACACAACTAAACATGTCAAGGAAACAGGAGATCTCAACTACAAAGAAAAATGAAGACCTCTTTTTTATATTGGTTGCTTAAAACCTTACATAGCTCTTGAGATACCATATTTCCTACATTAGATTCAAGTGAGTTATGAACTCCCATTTTGACCCCATATACAGATTGCACAATCACATTGTTTACACATCCACGTTTTTACAAAATGCCATGTTAGTAACTGTTGTATTCTGCTACCTTTTCTAGCCTCTACTATCCCCCCTCTCCTGCCCTCCCATCTTCTCTCTCTATCCCGTCTGCTGTAATTTAACGTTTGGGAATTGGAAACCACACTTTAAACTCACTCTCCTCCCCTTTTTCCCTTCTGTCAAATTTCTCATCATCTTCTTCTATTTCTCCTCCTCCTCCTCCTCTTCCTCCTCCTCCTTATACCTTTAATTCATTCATCATACACTCATGCATTGGTTCATTCATTCCTTTCACGTATGGTGTTGGGGATCCAACTCAGGACCTTTGAAAGTGTGAAGCCAGCACTCTAGTGCTGAGCCAAAACCCCAGCACCTGTCTTTTTGATTTTATGACTGTTTATATGAAATTCAGAGTCGCATTCTGCTATGGTTCACTGATATGTGGATTGACCTAGTCCTTGTTTTCTGGGAGACTTTTAGAAAATATACATGAATTATTAGGAGGTTGAAATGAAGAAACAAAGAGGAAATTCCCCAATTTCTTATTCTTAGATTCCATACTCTGACTCTGCCTACCTACTGTAAAAACTTTTAAACTCTTACTCCCCATTTCTATATCATTGAAAACAAGTGAACGTTCACTGCCCTACAACAAACCAGAGAACTCACATTGAACCATGTTTCCCCAGTAGAGACCAAGACACAATACTTATTTAAAAAATACCCTAGTTATGAATTAGTAGGTAAAGCTTTATTTGAGTGTTAAATGTGCTCTAATTATGTGTTTGTGTGTGTGTTGATGTGTGTGTTGTTCTGTGTGTGTGCTTGTGTGTAAAACAAGCACTGAGGTGTAAAATAAATGCAGGATTGCAACGGCCTTCTTAAAAATAAGAAGCAACTTTATCACATTTGAAGCCCAGTGAAGAATCTGCCTGATATTTAACCTACAATTAATTTAAATGTGAAAACTTCAGGCCTAGAAAAACAAAGCCAACATACATACTGAATCTAATCAGTCTGTCTCACCTGTTTTCTAATCACTCCTTTAAATAAACCTAAATTGCCAGCATAAAACATCAGTTGTTCTAAACGAATGGACGGATGTCCCCCGTCATGGGCTGTGTAAAATACATGGAGGATCCGGCACTGCTTGTTATCTAGAATGACTTCTGCCTGAACTACTATTGGAGAATGGTTGCTGATATACTGCGGTTCTTATACCAGTAAACTGGAATGAAGGTAATTTCAGGCTGCAAAGGAATCAATTGATTTTACTAACTGGTTTTTGGAAAACACTGCCATGAAAAATTATCAATATCTTCATAAAGGCATCTACATGTCTCTTCACAAGGGTTTTACTCAATGGGGGAGGTGGTGAGGTCTGGATATAACTGAACTGTCCATTAGTAGGTAGAACAATATAATGGAATCAGAGTGCACATTCCGGTTTGAACTCAATCTAGGTAACATGGTTTCATCTCTGTGTAATAGGCCTGCTTCTTTAAAACACAATGTAGAGCTCCAAAAGCAGAACGATTCTTTCAGAATACCATGTTATGTTTGTAAATAGATAGACAGATAGATATACAGGAATCAAAAATCTGAAAACGGTCCGGAAGTGTACATTTCAATAACTTACAATGTCAGTAGTGGGGGATTAATAGCAGATCAAGAAGACTGTGTCTGCATGCGAAATGGTTCAATTTTTGAAAGAGTTTTTTAAATGAAAATGGACAAAAAAATTGAAAGGGTTACAGTAAGTGTTGAGGAGTGACTTGGCCAAAGGAGCACAGAGGTGAGAAAGAATTAAGTAGAGTTCAATAGAACCAGGTATAATTTCTGTACACATGACTCCATGAACAGGAGCAAAGGGGACACTTAAAGAAATCATAGGACTAAGGAGAGATCAGGATTAGGAGGGTTTGTACTAGTCTAGAAATGCTGACCTGAAAACCAATTAAGTTTTCCACTCCTTCTTTGGAGGGACATTAGCTGTGCCGTGCTTTTCAAAAATGACTTGTCATAACTGATTTATGCCCATGTTAGCAACTCTTCTGAAATTACTTTGAAAGTAGACTAATGTGAGAGTTTCTCTTTAGAGATAATTCAAGTTACTTGCATAGGAAGTGGCAGCAGGTCTGGGGATGTTGTAGCTCAGTGGCAGTGACCTTGCCTAGCTTGAGGCTGGCCTGCCATGGACTTTCACCCCAAACACTTGAAAGAAAAGAAAAGGGAGGGAAGGGAGAGAGAAAGTTGGAAGGGAGGAAGGCAAAGTTGGAGGGATGCAGGGAGGTAGAAAAGAAGGAAGAAGAAAAGGGGAAAACCTAGGAATTGAGGAAGGAAGCAAGGAAGGTAGGAAATAGGGAGAGCACAAGGGCAGGGAAAGGACTGAGTCACTCAAACAAAAGGCAAGGGACACAAAGACCAATAGAGGCCATAAAAGCTGTTTGAACAGTTTAGTCAGCTTTAGAATTTGAGTGACATCAAACTGAATGTTATTATGACTGGATGGAATCTTCCTACTAACCCCGCCTTGGCCTGGCCTAAACCAAATCAAGGGGTGGGTGGCATGGAGAGGAATTCTCTCTGGCTGGAGTGGGAGGGACCTAAACCTGTGGCACATGAGGATGCACTGGGTAGGGAAGCGGACAAGACTCCCCTGATGGGCAGTTGAGCACAACAAGGCTCCTGGGAGCCTTTGATCATGGCTCCCACCGCCATACGCCCACCACCCACCATACGCTCAGCCCCTGAAGGGGATCACAGTGGTCTGCTCCGTTGCCTGGTGCAGGTTGGAGTTCCTGACCAAACACCTGAGTGTCCACAGCCTGTGTTGGCCTGCCTGGGCAGGCTGTGGTTGTGGTGGCAAGAGCCAAAGATGTCTTGGCGTGATGGAGGAGCCAAGGGCTGCCTCTCAGCCATCCTAGTGGGTGGTTCTGGAAGAAGCACCCAGGGTTGTGGCAGCATTGTCCGAAGACATGAAGCCAGGCCATCTTCCTTATGGCTTTCCTTGGGAGTTGGTGATGTGTACAGCTCTTGGATTTTTTGCTGTTCTCTCACTTTTCTGGAGAGGTTTTCAGTCGGTTCGTAGCAGGCTTTACGTGGGAAGAGAAAAAAGGCTGGCTCTAAATCTTGCTGGACTTATTGAGGCAAAATGTGGACTTCTTGAAAAAGTGAGCCTTGTTGAAAAAGAACATGAAGGCTTAGAATCATCTTTAAAGGATTGCAGGTTTGAGAAGGGTTCAAGAGAAGCACAACAGCTGGAGGCAACCGACGAAAAGCTGCATAGGCCCGAATCCAGCCATGGCGTTGAAATGCTCTTTCTAGAAAAAGAGCTCAAAGCACAGAAGGCTCAACATGGTCAACAGAATGAAACGATGGCGCATCTATCAAGAAGGATACAGTCCCTCCAAGGTGAATCTGAATCCCTCAGATCACAAATAGCTGAAGCTAAAACAAACTGGATACTCTTTCAAGTGAATGAGGAAGAACTGAAGCTGGCAATCAAAGAGGTTTTGAATGAAGGATCCCTACTTCCGCCAACGCAGAGACCAACAATACAAGGAGAAGCTGAAGCACAGAGGCAACAAGGAGGTGTCCAATATAAAGCAAAAATCATATTAGAGGACTCTAAAGTAGCTGGAGAACAAGTTCTAAGGGACACAGAAAATCACATGGAGTCTCTGAGTGAATGCTTGCTGAAGATAAAGGATAGATCTTCTCCAAGCCTGGGAGCCCAAAGGGATGGTGGTCACCTGGAACTGGGAAAGACGAGTGAACCCGAAATTGGTGCTCACTTGGAGGATGAGTCCAAAGGAGCTTTGAGGAACCTGGTTTATGGTGATAAGCTAAAGGCCTCCTTAGAAATCTTGGAAGGAGGAAGAAATCAAAAATGTACTTTCTCATCTGATGTGGAGAAAACCACGGAAGACCTTACAGAACACCTTAAAAGTCTGCAGACTGAACAGGCATCCTTGCAGTCCGAAAATGCACAGCTGCAAAGTGAGAATGAGACCCTACAGAAGAACTTTAAAGTCATGATGGAACACTGTCAAGAAAATATGATGAAACTGCACAGGAAATTAAGAGTGGAGGAAAACTGCCGTGTGGAGCAAAAGGAGAAACTTTCCAAAGTCGAAGAAAAGATGAGCCATACAATAAAAGAGCTGGAGACCTACAGAAAGAGAGCCCAATATCTTGAAGAACAATTGCAGAGTACCATTCGTTCCTGTCTGGGGAAGATTACTTCCTCCGAGAAAGAAGCAGATGCTAGTGAGTTGGCAGCTCGGATTGCTGAAAGAAACCTCAGTTATTTCAGGAAACAAAATGCACGCACAGACAGAAATTAACTGAGAAGGAGCTTAGATTTGAACTTGTAGAAAAAGATCCCTATGATGCACTGGATGTTTCCAACTCAGCAATGGGCAGAAAGCCTTCTCCAAATGGGCCCTCACCAATAGGTCACCCTTCATCTGAAAGGAGACCTCCTCATTTTGAAAAGAGTGGTCCACTCACACTCTCACCTTTCACTCCAGTGGGAGGAGGAAGAGGGTCAAGGGGACCTGGAGAATCCTCTGGACCATGCGACTAGCAGTAAAGGAAGAGAATCCAGCTGTCATAAGTTCACTGATTTTCAGAGAGCACCTTCTCAGACAGGGCCCCTCTCTCCTCCAGGGGAACAGGCCAGCAGGCTGATGATCCCTCCGCCAGGCCAACCATATTCTTCTGATGCACGTCTTCCTCTACAAAGGCAAGATAGGTTTTACTCAAATTGTGGTAGAGCATCGGGACCAGCAGAACACAGAATTCCTAATATGCCTCCTTTGGACTCTGATGTGCCTGATTCACCTCTCCATGCTGAAAACCAAGCAACTGGCTCTGGCTCTGTGTTGGCACCTTTCCCTCCAGTCAGAGGTGCCTTGTTTCCAGTTGACCCAAGGAGTCAGTTCATGAGAAGAGGACCTTTTTTTTCCTCCACCTCTCCCAGGAAACTTGCCTGGGAACCTGGAGATTATTTTCCACCTGACCCGATACCCACTCCATTTCCAATGCGAAGTGTCTATGCAGGGAGGGGGTTTTCCTCACAAAATCTTCCCCCAAGAGCTGGAATTCAGCCCACTTCACCCCCATTCTGAAAGTACAAGTGAGTTGCCTGAAGGGTTCCTTCCACCTGCAAATGAGCCTGTTACTCAACATCCAGAACCAAACAAGAAACCTCATGCTGTTGCTCTCTCTTCAAATGTAATTTGACTTATCTCTCATTTTTAGTTTTTAAGGAACTGCTTTTAGTTCAGTAATTGACTATACTTTGGCTCCAATTGAAGCTCAATGAAACAATAATTCTTAAGATAGTATTTTGTAAATAAAGATGGTTTACGTAAGAATCTTATGAGTAAATTATTCCTATTTTATGTTATTCCAGAGAACGGCATTTAATCTGATGAAGCCACTCTTACATAAACAAGAATGGGAGTTCTAGGTCCTTGTAATCTAGCTGGTGGAAATATCTTTTAAACTCCAAACAAAGAAGTGTATTTAGTATGACTGTAGCAATTGTAAAGTGACTTTAGGCTTAATGAAAAAGTGTCACTGATTTAGAGACTGGTTGGGCATTTCAGCCAGTTTTTCCATATCAGAATAACTAGAGCATGGGAGGACTAAAGGAGAGAACACAACTAAACATGTCAAGGAAACAGGAGATCTCAACTACAAAGAAAAATGAAGACCTCTTTTTTATATTGGTTGCTTAAAACCTTACATAGCTCTTGAGATACCATATTTCCCACATTAGATTAAAGTGAGTTATGAACTCCAATTTTGACCCCATATACAGATTGCACAATCACATTGTTTACACATCCACGTTTTTACAAAATGCCATGTTAGTAACTGTTGTATTCTGCTACCTTTTCTAGCCTCTACTATCCCCCTCTCCTGCCCTCCCATCTTCTCTCTCTATCCCGTCTGCTGTAATTTAACGTTTGGGAATTGGAAACCACACTTTAAACTCACTCTCTTCCCCTTTTTCCCTTCTGTCAAATTTCTCATCATCTTCTTTTATTTCTCCTCCTCCTCCTCCTCTTCCTCCTCCTCCTTATACCTTTAATTCATTCATCATACACTCATGCATTGGCTCATTCATTCCTTTCACGTATGGTGTTGGGGATCCAACTCAGGACCTTTGAAAGTGTGAAGCCAGCACTCTAGTGCTGAGCCAAAACCCCAGCACCTGTCTTTTTGATTTTATGACTGTTTATATGAAATTCAGAATCGCATTCTGCTATGGTTCACTGATATGTGGATTGACCTAGTCCTTGTTTTCTGGGAGACTTTTGGAAAATATACATGAATTATTAGGAGGTTGAAATGAAGAAACAAAGAGGAAATTCCCCAATTTCTTATTCTTAAATTCCATACTCTGACTCTGCCTACCTACTGTAAAAACTTTTAAACTCTTACTCCCCATTTCTATATCATTGCCAACAAGTGAACGTTCACTGCCCTACAACAAACCAGAGAACTCACATTGAACCATGTTTCCCCAGTAGAGACCAAGACACAATACTTATTAAAAAAAATACCCTAGTTATGAATCAGTAGGTAAAGCTTTATTTGAGTGTTAAATGTGCTCTAATTATGTGTTTGTGTGTGTGTTGATGTGTGTGGTGTGTGGGTGTGTGTGCTTGTGTGTAAAACAAGCACTGAGGTGTAAAATAAATGCAGGATTGCAACGGCCTTCTTAAAAATAAGAAGCAACTTTATCACATTTGAAGCCCAGTGAAGAATCTGCCTGATACTTAACCTACAATTAATTGAAATGTGAAAACTTCAGGCCTAGAAAAACAAAGCCAACATACATACTGAATCTAATCAGTCTGTCTCACCTGTTTTCTAATCACTCCTTTAAATAAACCTAAATTGCCAGCATACAACATCAGTTGTTCTAAACGAATGGACGGATGTCCCCCGTCATGGGCTGTGTAAAATACATGGAGGATCCGGCACTGCTTGTTATCTAGAATGACTTCTGCCTGAACTACTATTGGAGAATGGTTGCTGATATACTGCGGTTCTTATACCAGTCAACTGGAATGAAGGTAATTTCAGGCTGCAAAGGAATCAATTGATTTTACTAACTGGTTTTTGGAAAACACTGCCATGAAAAATTATCAATATGTTCATAAAGGCATCTATATGTCTCTTCACAAGGGTTTTACTCAATGAGGGAGGTGGTGAGGTCTGGATATAACTGAACTGTCCATTAGTAGGTAGAACAATATAATGGGAATCAGAGTGCACATTCTGGTTTGAACTCAATCTAGGTAACATGGATTCATCTCTGTGTAATAGGCCTGCTTCTGGAAAACACAATGTAGAGCTCCAAAAGCAGAACGATTCTTTCAGAATACCATGTTATGTTTGTAAATAGATAGACAGATAGATATACAGGAATCAAAAATCTGAAAACGGTCCGGAAGTGTACATTTCAATAACTTACAATGTCAGTAGTGGGGGATTAATAGCAGATCAAGAAGACTGTGTCTGCATGCGAAATGGTTCAATTTTTGAAAGAGTTTTTTAAATGAAAATGGACAAAAAATTGAAAGGGTTACAGTAAGTGTTGAGGAGTGACTTGGCCAAAGGAGCACAGAGGTGAGAAAGAATTAAGTAGAGTTCAATAGAACCAGGTATAATTTCTGTACACATGACTCCATGAACAGGAGCAAAGGGGACACTTAAAGAAATCATAGGACTAAGGAGAGATCAGGATTAGGAGGGTTTGTACTAGTCTAGAAATGCTGACCTGAAAACCAATTAAGTTTTCCACTCCTTCTTTGGAGGAACATTAGCTGTGCCGTGCTTTTCAAAAATGACTTGTCATAACTGATTTATACCCATGTTAGCAACTCTTCTGAAATTACTTTGAAAGTAGACTAATGTGAGAGTTTCTCTTTAGAGATAATTCAAGTTACTTGCATAGGAAGTGGCAGCAGGTCTGGGGATGTTGTAGCTCAGTGGCAGTGACCTTGCCTAGCTTGGGGCTGGCCTGCCATGGACTTTCACCCCAAACACTTGCAAGAAAAGAAAAGGGAGGGAAGGGAGAGAGAAAGTTGGAAGGGAGGAAGGCAAAGTTGGAGGGATGCAGGGAGGTAGAAAAGAAGGAATAAGAAAAGGGGAAAACCCAGGAAGGGAGGAAGGAAGCAAGGAAGGTACGAAATAGGGAGAGCACAAGGGCAGGGAAAGGACTGAGTCACTCAAACAAAAGGCAAGGGACACAAAGACCAATAGAGGCCATAAAAGCTGTTTGAACAGTTTAGTCAGCTTTAGAATTTGAGTGACATCAAACTGAATGTTATTATGACTGGATGGAATCTTCCTACTAACCCCGCCTTGGCCTGGCCTAAACCAAATCAAGGGGTGAGTGGCATGGAGAGGAATTCTCTCTGGCTGGAGTGGGAGGGACCGAACCTGTGGCACATGAGGATGCACTGTGTAGGGAAGCGGACAAGACTCCCCTGATGGGCAGTTGAGCACAACAAGGCTCCTGGGAGCCTTTGATCATGGCTCCCACCGCCATACGCCCACCACCCACCATACGCTCAGCCCCTGAAGAGGATCACAGTGGTCTGCTCCGTTGCCTGGTGCAGGTTGGAGTTCCTGACCAAACACCTGAGTGTCCACAGCCTGTGTTGGCCTGCCTGGGCAGGCTGTGGTTGTGGTGGCAAGAGCCAAAGCTGTCTTGGCGTGATGGAGGAGCCAAGGGCTGCCTCTCAGCCATCCTAGTGGGTGGTTCTGGAAGAAGCACCCAGGGTTGTGGCAGCATTGTCCGAAGACATGAAGCCAGGCCATCTTCCTTATGGCTTTCCTTGGGAGTTGGTGATGTGTACAGCTCTTGGATTTTTTGCTGTTCTCTCACTTTTCTGGAGAGGTTTTCAGTCGGTTCGTAGCAGGCTTTACATGGGAAGAGAAAAAAGGCTGGCTCTAAATCTTGCTGGATTTATTGAGGCAAAATGTGGACTTCTTGAAAAAGTGAGCCTTGTTGAAAAAGAACATGAAGGCTTAGAATCATCTTTAAAGGATTGCAGGTTTGAGAAGGGTTCAAGAGAAGCACAACAGCTGGAGGCAACCGACGAAAAGCTGCATAGGCCCGAATCCAGCCATGGCGTTGAAATGCTCTTTCTAGAAGAAGAGCTCAAAGCACAGAAGGCTCAACATGGTCAACAGGATGAAACGATGGCGCATCTATCAAGAAGGATACAGTCCCTCCAAGGTGAATCTGAATCCCTCAGATCACAAATAGCTGAAGCTAAAACAAACTGGAGACTCTTTCAAGTGAATGAGGAAGAACTGAAGCTGGCAATCAAAGAGGTTTTGAATGAAGGATCCCTACTTCTGCCAACGCAGAGACCAACAATACAAGGAGAAGCTGAAGCACAGAGGCAACAAGGAGGTGTCCAATATAAAGCAAAAATCATATTAGGGGACTCTAAAGTAGCTGGAGAACAAGTTCTAAGGGACACAGGAAATCACATGGAGTCTCTGAGTGAATGCTTGCTGAAGATGAAGGATAGATGTTCTCCAAGCCTGGGAGCCCAAAGGGATGGTGGTCACCTGGAACTGGGAAAGACGAGTGAACCCGAAATTGGTGCTCACTTGGAGGATGAGTCCAAAGGAGCTTTGAGGAACCTGGTTTATGGTGATAAGCTAAAGGCCTCCTTAGAAATCTTGGAAGGAGGAAGAAATCAAAAATGTACTTTCTCATCTGAAGTGGAGAAAACCACGGAAGACCTTACAGAACACCTTAAAAGTCTGCAGACTGAACAGGCATCCTTGCAGTCCGAAAATGCACAGCTGCAAAGTGAGAATGAGACCCTACAGAAGAACTTTAAATTCATGATGGAACGCTGTCAAGAAAATATGATGAAACTGCACAGGAAATTAAGAGTGGAGGAAAACTGCCGTGTGGAGCAAAAGGAGAAACTTTCCAAAGTCGAAGAAAAGATGAGCCATACAATAAAAGAGCTGGAGACCTACAGAAAGAGAGCCCAATATCTTGAAGAACAATTGCAGAGTACCATTCGTTCCTGTCTGAGGAAGATTACTTCCTCCGAGAAAGAAGCAGATGCTAGTGAGTTGGCAGCTCGGATTGCTGAAAGAAACCTCAGTTATTTCAGGAAACAAAATGCACGCAACAGACAGAAATTAACTGAGAAGGAGCTTAGATTTGAACTTGTAGAAAAAGATCCCTATGATGCACTGGATGTTTCCAACTCAGCAATGGGCAGAAAGCCTTCTCCAAATGGGCCCTCACCAATAGGTCACCCTTCATCTGAAAGGAGACCTCCTCATTTTGAAAAGAGTGGTCCACTCACACTCTCACCTTTCACTCCAGTGGGAGGAGGAAGAGGGTCAAGGGGCCCTGGAGAATCCTCTGGACCATGTGACTAGCAGTAAAGGAAGAGAATCCAGCTGTCATAAGTTCACTGATTTTCAGAGAGCACCTTCTCAGACTGGGCCCCTCTCTCCTCCAGGGGAACAGGCCAGCAGGCTGATGATCCCTCCGCCAGGCCAACATATTCTTCTGATGCACGTCTTCCTCTACAAAGGCAAGATAGGTTTTACTCAAATTGTGGTAGAGCATCGGGACCAGCAGAACACAGAATTCCTAATATGCCTCCTTTGGACTCTGATGTGCCTGATTCACCTCTCCATGCTGAAAACCAAGCAACTGGCTCTGGCTCTATGTTGGCACCTTTCCCTCCAGTCAGAGGTGCCTTGTTTCCAGTTGACCCAAGGAGTCAGTTCATGAGAAGAGGACCTTTTTTTTCCTCCACCTCTCCCAGGAAACTTGTCTGGGAACCTGGAGATTATTTTCCACCTGACCCGCCACCCACTCCATTTCCAATGCGAAGTGTCTATGCAGGGAGGGGGTTTTCCTCACAAAATCTTCCCCCAAGAGCTGGAATTCAGCCCTCTTCACCCCCATTCTGAAAGTACAAGTGAGTTGCCTGAAGGGTTCCTTCCACCTGCAAATGAGCCTGTTACTCAACATCCAGAACCAAACAAGAAACCTCATGCTGTTGCTCTCTCTTCAAATGTAATTTGACTTATCTCTCATTTTTAGTTTTTAAGGAACTGCTTTTAGTTCAGTAATTGACTATACTTTGGCTCCAATTGAAGCTCAATGAAACAATAATTCTTAAGATAGTATTTTGTAAATAAAGATGGTTTACGTAAGAATCTTATGAGTAAATTATTCCTATTTTATGTTATTCCAGAGAACGGCATTTAATCTGATGAAGCCACTCTTACATAAACAAGAATGGGAGTTCTAGGTCCTTGTAATCTAGCTGGTGGAAATATCTTTTAAACTCCAAACAAAGAAGTGTATTTAGTATGACTGTAGCAATTGTAAAGTGACTTTAGGCTTAATGAAAAAGTGTCACTGATTTAGAGACTGGTTGGGCATTTCAGCTAGTTTTTCCATATCAGAATAACTAGAGCATGGGAGGACTAAAGGAGAGAACACAACTAAACATGTCAAGGAAACAGGAGATCTCAACTACAAAGAAAAATGAAGACCTCTTTTTTATTTTGGTTGCTTAAAACCTTACATAGGTCTTGAGATACCATATTTCCCACATTAGATTCAAGTGAGTTATGAACTCCCATTTTGACCCCATATACAGATTGCACAATCACATTGTTTACACATCCACGTTTTTACAAAATGCCATGTTAGTAACTGTTGTATTCTGCTACCTTTTCTAGCCTCTACTATCCTCCCTCTCCTGCCCTCCCATCTTCTCTCTCTATCCCATCTGCTGTAATTTAACGTTTGGGAATTGGAAACCACACTTTAAACTCACTCTCCTCCCCTTTTTCCCTTCTGTCAAATTTCTCATCATCTTCTTCTATTTCTCCTCCTCCTCCTCCTCTTCCTCCTCCTCCTTATACCTTTAATTCATTCAAAATACACTCATGCATTGGTTCATTCATTCCTTTCACGTATGGTGTTGGGGATCCAACTCAGGACCTTTGAAAATGTGAAGCCAGCACTCTAGTGCTGAGCCAAAACCCCAGCACCTGTCTTTTTGATTTTATGACTGTCTATATGAAATTCAGAATCGCATTCTGCTATGGTTCACTGATATGTGGATTGACCTAGTCCTTGTTTTCTGGGAGACTTTTGGAAAATATACATGAATTATTAGGAGGTTGAAATGAAGAAACAAAGAGGAAATTCCCCAATTTCTTATTCTTAGATTCCATACTCTGACTCTGACTACCTACTGTAAAAACTTTTAAACTCTTACTCCCCATTTCTATATCATTGCCAACAAGTGAACGTTCACTGCCCTACAACAAACCAGAGAACTCACATTGAACCATGTTTCCCCAGTAGAGACCAAGACACAATACTTATTAAAAAAATACCCTAGTTATGAATTAGTAGGTAAAGCTTTATTTGAGTGTTAACTGTGCTCTAATTATGTGTTTGTGTGTGTGTTGATGTGTGTGGTGTGTGGGTGTGTGTGCTTCTGTGTAAAACAAGCACTGAGGTGTAAAATAAGTGCAGGATTGCAACGGGCTTCTTAAAAATAAGAAGCAACTTTATCACATTTGAAGCCCAGTGAAGAATCTGCCTGATACTTAACCTACAATTAATTGAAATGTGAAAACTTCAGGCCTAGAAAAACAAAGCCAACATACATACTGAATCTAATCAGTCTGTCTCACCTGTTTTCTAATCACTCCTTTAAATAAACCTAAATTGCCAGCATAAAACATCAGTTGTTCTAAACGAATGGACGGATGTCCCCCGTCATGGGCTGTGTAAAATACATGGAGGATCCGGCACTGCTTGTTATCTAGAATGACTTCTGCCTGAACTACTATTGGAGAATGGTTGCTGATATACTGCGGTTCTTATACCAGTAAACTGGAATGAAGGTAATTTCAGGCTGCAAAGGAATCAATTGATTTTACTAACTGGTTTTTGGAAAACACTGCCATGAAAAATTATCATTATGTTCATAAAGGCATCTACATGTCTCTTCACAAGGGTTTTACTCAATGGGGGAGGTGGTGAGGTCTGGATATAACTGAACTGTCCATTAGTAGGTAGAACAATATAATGGGAATCAGAGTGCACATTCTGGTTTGAACTCAATCTAGGTAACATGGATTCATCTCTGTGTAATAGGCCTGCTTCTGGAAAACACAATGTAGAGCTCCAAAAGCAGAACGATTCTTTCAGAATACCATGTGATGTTTGTAAATAGATAGACAGATAGATATACAGGAATCAAAAATCTGAAAACGGTCCGGAAGTGTACATTTCAATAACTTACAATGTCAGTAGTGGGGGATTAATAGCAGATCAAGAAGACTGTGTCTGCATGCGAAATGGTTCAATTTTTGAAAGAGTATTTTAAATGAAAATGGACAAAAAAATTGAAAGGGTTACAGTAAGTGTTGAGGAGTGACTTGGCCAAAGGAGCACAGAGGTGAGAAAGAATTAAGTAGAGTTCAATAGAACCAGGTATAATTTCTGTACACATGACTCCATGAACAGGAGCAAAGGGGACACTTAAAGAAATCATAGGACTAAGGAGAGATCAGGATTAGGAGGGTTTGTACTAGTCTAGAAATGCTGACCTGAAAACCAATTAAGTTTTCCACTCCTTCTTTGGAGGAAAATTAGCTGTGCTGTGCTTTTCAAAAATGACTTGTCATAACTGATTTATGCCCATGTTAGCAACTCTTCTGAAATTACTTTGAAAGTAGACTAATGTGAGAGTTTCTCTTTAGAGATAATTCAAGTTACTTGCATAGGAAGTGGCAGCAGGTCTGGGGATGTTGTAGCTCAGTGGCAGTGACCTTGCCTAGCTTGGGGCTGGCCTGCCATGGACTTTCACCCCAAACACTTGAAAGAAAAGAAAAGGGAGGGAAGGGAGAGAGAAAGTTGTAAGGGAGGAAGGCAAAGTTGGAGGGATGCAGGGAGGTAGAAAAGAAGGAAGAAGAAAAGGGGAAAACCCAGGAAGGGAGGAAGGAAGCAAGGAAGGTAGGAAATAGGGAGAGCACAAGGGCAGGGAAAGGACTGAGTCACTCAAACTAAAGGCAAGGGACACAAAGACCAATAGAGGCCATAAAAGCTGTTTGAACAGTTTAGTCAGCTTTAGAATTTGAGTGACATCAAACTAAATGTTATTATGACTGGATGGAATCTTCCTACTAACCCCGCCTTGGCCTGGCCTAAACCAAATCAAGGTGTGGGTGGCATCGAGAGGAATTCTCTCTGGCTGGAGTGGGAGGGACCTAAACCTGTGGCACATGAGGATGCACTGGGTAGGGAAGCGGACAAGACTCCCCTGATGGGCAGTTGAGCACAACAAGGCTCCTGGGAGCCTTTGATCATGGCTCCCACCGCCATACGCCCACCACCCACCATACGCTCAGCCCCTGAAGGGGATCACAGTGGTCTGCTCCGTTGCCTGGTGCAGGTTGGAGTTCCTGACCAAACACCTGAGTGTCCACAGCCTGTGTTGGCCTGCCTGGGCAGGCTGTGGTTGTGGTGGCAAGAGCCAAAGCTGTCTTGGCGTGATGGAGGAGCCAAGGGCTGCCTCTCAGCCATCCTAGTGGGTGGTTCTGGAAGAAGCACCCAGGGTTGTGGCAGCATTGTCCGAAGACATGAAGCCAGGCCATCTTCCTTATGGCTTTCCTTGGGAGTTGGTGATGTGTACAGCTCTTGGATTTTTTGCTGTTCTCTCACTTTTCTGGAGAGGTTTTCAGTTGGTTCGTAGCAGGCATTACGTGGGAAGAGAAAAAAGGCTGGCTCTAAATCTTGCTGGACTTATTGATGCAAAATGTGGACTTCTTGAAAAAGTGAGCCTTGTTGAAAAAGAACATGAAGGCTTAGAATCACCTTTAAAGGATTGCATGTTTGAGAAGGGTTCAAGAGAAGCACAACAGCTGGAGGCAACCGACGAAAAGCTGCATAGGCCCGAATCCAGCCATGGCGTTGAAATGCTCTTTCTAGAAGAAGAGCTCAAAGCACAGAAGGCTCAACATGGTCAACAGGATGAAACGATGGCGCATCTATCAAGAAGGATACAGTCCCTCCAAGGTGAATCTGAATTTCTCAGATCACAAATAGCTGAAGCTAAAACAAACTGGAGACTCTTTCAAGTGAATGAGGAAGAACTGAAGCTGGCAATCAAAGAGGTTTTGAATGAAGGATCCCTACTTCCGCCAACGCAGAGACCAACAATACAAGGAGAAGCTGAAGCACAGAGGCAACAAGGAGGTGTCCAATATAAAGCAAAAATCATATTAGGGGACTCTAAAGTAGCTGGAGAACAAGTTCTAAGGGACACAGAAAATCACATGGAGTCTCTGAGTGAATGCTTGCTGAAGATGAAGGATAGATGTTCTCCAAGCCTGGGAGCCCAAAGGGATGGTGGTCACCTGGAACTGGGAAAGACGAGTGAACCCGAAATTGGTGCTCACTTGGAGGATGAGTCCAAAGGAGCTTTGAGAAACCTGGTTTATGGTGATAAGCTAAAGGCCTCCTTAGAAATCTTGGAAGGAGGAAGAAATCAAAAATGTACTTTCTCATCTGATGTGGAGAAAACCTCGGAAGACCTTACAGAACACCTTAAAAGTCTGCAGACTGAACAGGCATCCTTGCAGTCCGAAAATGCACAGATGCAAAGTGAGAATGAGACCCTACAGAAGAACTTTAAAGTCATGATGGAACGCTGTCAAGAAAATATGATGAAACTGCACAGGAAATTAAGAGTGGAGGAAAACTGCCGTGTGGAGCAAAAGGAGAAACTTTCCAAAGTCGAAGAAAAGATGAGCCATACAATAAAAGAGCTGGAGACCTACAGAAAGAGAGCCCAATATCTTGAAGAACAATTGCAGAGTACCATTCGTTCCTGTCTGGGGAAGATTACTTCCTCCGAGAAAGAAGCAGATGCTAGTGAGTTGGCAGCTCGGATTGCTGAAAGAAACCTCAGTTATTTCAGGAAACAAAATGCACGCAACAGACAGAAATTAACTGAGAAGGAGCTTAGATTTGAACTTGTAGAAAAAGATCCCTATGATGCACTGGATGTTTCCAACTCAGCAATGGGCAGAAAGCCTTCTCCAAATGGGCCCTCACCAATAGGTCACCCTTCATCTGAAAGGAGACCTCCTCATTTTGAAAAGAGTGGTCCACTCACACTCTCACCTTTCACTCCAGTGGGAGGAGGAAGAGGGTCAAGGGGCCCTGGAGAATCCTCTGGACCATGCGACTAGCAGTAAAGGAAGAGAATCCAGCTGTCATAAGTTCACTGATTTTCAGAGAGCACCTTCTCAGACTGGGCCCCTCTCTCCTCCAGGGGAAGAGGCCAGCAGGCTGATGATCCCTCCGCCAGGCCAACCATATTCTTCTGATGCACGTCTTCCTCTACAAAGGCAAGATAGGTTTTACTCAAATTGTGGTAGAGCATCGGGACCAGCAGAACACAGAATTCCTAATATGCCTCCTTTGGACTCTGATGTGCCTGATTCACCTCTCCATGCTGAAAACCAAGCAACTGGCTCTGGCTCTGTGTTGGCACCTTTCCCTCCAGTCAGAGGTGACTTGTTTCCAGTTGACCCAAGGAGTCAGTTCATGAGAAGAGGACCTTTATTTTCCTCCACCTCTCCCAGGAAACTTGTCTGGGAACCTGGAGATTATTTTCCACCTGACCCGCCACCCACTCCATTTCCAATGCGAAGTGTCTATGCAGGGAGGGGGTTTTCCTCACAAAATCTTCCCCCAAGAGCTGGAATTCAGCCCTCATCACCCCCATTCTGAAAGTACAAGTGAGTTGCCTGAAGGGTTCCTTCCACCTGCAAATGAGCCTGTTACTCAACATCCAGAACCAAACAAGAAACCTCATGCTGTTGCTCTCTCTTCAAATGTAATTTGACTTATCTCTCATTTTTAGTTTTTAAGGAACTGCTTTTAGTTCAGTAATTGACTATACTTTGGCTCCAATTGAAGCTCAATGAAACAATAATTCTTAAGATAGTATTTTGTAAATAAAGATGGTTTACGTAAGAATCTTATGAGTAAATTATTCCTGTTTTATGTTATTCCAGAGAACGGCATTTAATCTGATGAAGCCACTCTTACATAAACAAGAATGGGAGTTCTAGGTCCTTGTAATCTAGCTGGTGGAAATATCTTTTAAACTCCAAACAAAGAAGTGTATTTAGTATGACTGTAGCAATTGTAAAGTGACTTTAGGCTTAATGAAAAAGTGTCACTGATTTAGAGACTGGTTGGGCATTTCAGCTAGTTTTTCCATATCAGAATAACTAGAGCCTGGGAGGACTAAAGGAGAGAACACAACTAAACATGTCAAGGAAACAGGAGATCTCAACTACAAAGAAAAATGAAGACCTCTTTTTTATATTGGTTGCTTAAAACCTTACATAGCTCTTGAGATACCATATTTCCTACATTAGATTCAAGTGAGTTATGAACTCCCATTTTGACCCCATATACAGATTGCACAATCACATTGTTTACACATCCACGTTTTTACAAAATGCCATGTTAGTAACTGTTGTATTCTGCTACCTTTTCTAGCCTCTACTATCCCCCCTCTCCTGCCCTCCCATCTTCTCTCTCTATCCCGTCTGCTGTAATTTAACGTTTGGGAATTGGAAACCACACTTTAAACTCACTCTCCTCCCCTTTTTCCCTTCTGTCAAATTTCTCATCATCTTCTTCTATTTCTCCTCCTCCTCCTCCTCTTCCTCCTCCTCCTTATACCTTTAATTCATTCATCATACACTCATGCATTGGTTCATTCATTCCTTTCACGTATGGTGTTGGGGATCCAACTCAGGACCTTTGAAAGTGTGAAGCCAGCACTCTAGTGCTGAGCCAAAACCCCAGCACCTGTCTTTTTGATTTTATGACTGTTTATATAAAATTCAGAGTCGCATTCTGCTATGGTTCACTGATATGTGGATTGACCTAGTCCTTGTTTTCTGGGAGACTTTTGGAAAATATACATGAATTATTAGGAGGTTGAAATGAAGAAACAAAGAGGAAATTCCCCAATTTCTTATTCTTAGATTCCATACTCTGACTCTGCCTACCTACTGTAAAAACTTTTAAACTCTTACTCCCCATTTCTATATCATTGCCAACAAGTGAACGTTCACTGCCCTACAACAAACCAGAGAACTCACATTGAACCATGTTTCCCCAGTAGAGACCAAGACACAATACTTATTAAAAAAATACCCTAGTTATGGATCAGTAGGTAAAGCTTTATTTGAGTGTTAAATGTGCTCTAATTATGTGTTTGTGTGTGTGTTGATGTGTGTGGTGTGTGGGTGTGTGTGCTTGTGTGTAAAACAAGCACTGAGGTGTAAAATAAATGCATGCAGGATTGCAACGGCCTTCTTAAAAATAAGAAGCAACTTTATCACATTTGAAGCCCAGTGAAGAATCTGCCTGATACTTAACCTACAATTAATTGAAATGTGAAAACTTCAGGCCTAGAAAAACAAAGCCAACATACATACTGAATCTAATCAGTCTGTCTCACCTGTTTTCTAATCACTCCTTTAAATAAACCTAAATTGCCAGCATAAAACATCAGTTGTTCTAAACGAATGGACGGATGTCCCCCGTCATGGGCTGTGTAAAATACATGGAGGATCCGGCACTGCTTGTTATCTAGAATGACTTCTGCCTGAACTACTATTGGAGAATGGTTGCTGATATACTGCGGTTCTTATACCAGTAAACTGGAATGAAGGTAATTTCAGGCTGCAAAGGAATCAATTGATTTTACTAACTGGTTTTTGGAAAACACTGCCATGAAAAATTATCAATATGATCATTAAGGCATCTACATGTCTCTTCACAAGGGTTTTACTCAATGGGGGAGGTGGTGAGGTCTGGATATAACTGAACTGTCCATTAGTAGGTAAAACAATATAATGGGAATCAGAGTGCACATTCCGGTTTGAACTCAATCTAGGTAACATGGATTCATCTCTGTGTAATAGGCCTGCTTCTGGAAAACACAATGTAGAGCTCCAAAAGCAGAACGATTCTTTCAGAATACCATGTGATGTTTGTAAATAGATAGACAGATAGATGTACAGGAATCAAAAATCTGAAAACGGTCCGGAAGTGTACATTTCAATAACTTACAATGTCAGTAGTGGGGGATTAATAGCAGATCAAGAAGACTGTGTCTGCATGCGAAATGGTTCAATTTTTGAAAGAGTTTTTTAAAGAAAATGGACAAAAAATTGAAAAGGTTACAGTATTTGTTGAGGAGTGACTTGGCCAAAGGAGCACAGAGGTGAGAAAGAATTAAGTAGAGTTCAATAGAACCAGGTATAATTTCTGTACACATGACTCCATGAACAGGAGCAAAGGGGACACTTAAAGAAATCATAGGACTAAGGAGAGATCAGGATTAGGAAGGTTTGTACTAGTCTAGAAATGCTGACCTAAAAACCAAATAAGTTTTCCACTCCTTCTTTGGAGGAACATTAGCTGTGCCGTGCTTTTCAAAAATGACTTGTCATACCTGATTTATGCCCATGTTAGCAACTCTTCTGAAATTACATTGAAAGTAGACTAATGTGAGAGTTTCTCTTTAGAGATAATTCAAGTTACTTGCATAGGAAGTGGCAGCAGGTCTGGGGATGTTGTAGCTCAGGGGCAGTGACCTTGCCTAGCTTGGGGCTGGCCTGCCATGGACTTTCACCCCAAACACTTGCAAGAAAAGAAAAGGGAGGGAAGGGAGAGAGAAAGTTGGAAGGGAGGAAGGCAAAGTGGGAGGGATGCAGGGAGGTAGAAAAGAAGGAAGAAGAAAAGGAGAAAACCCAGGAAGGGAGGAAGGAAGCAAAGAAGGTAGGAAATAGGGAGAGCACAAGGGCAGGGAAAGGACTGAGTCACTCAAACAAAAGGCAAGGGACACAAAGACCAATAGAGGCCATAAAAGCTGTTTGAACAGTTTAGTCAGCTTTAGAATTTGAGTGACATCAAACTGAATGTTATTATGACTGGATGGAATCTTCCTACTAACCCCGCCTTGGCCTGGCGTACACCAAATCAAGGGGTGGGTGGCATGGAGAGGAATTCTCTCTGGCTGGAGTGGGAGGGACCTAAACCTGTGGCACATGAGGATGCACTGGGTAGGGAAGCGGACAAGACTCCCCTGATGGGCAGTTGAGCACAACAAAGCTCCTGGGAGCATTTGATCATGGCTCCCAGCGCCATACGCCCACCACCCACCATACGCTCAGCCCCTGAAGGGGATCACAGTGGTCTGCTCCGTTGCCTGGTGCAGGTTGGTGTTCCTGACCAAACACCTGAGTGTCCACAGCCTGTGTTGGCCTGCCTGGGCAGGCTGTGGTTGTGGTGGCAAGAGCCAAAGCTGTCTAGGCGTGATGGAGGAGCCAAGGGCTGCCTCTCAGCCATCCTAGTGGGTGGTTCTGGAAGAAGCACCCAGGGTTGTGGCAGCATTGTCCGAAGACATGAAGCCAGGCCATCTTCCTTATGGCTTTCCTTGGGAGTTGGTGACGTGTACAGCTCTTGGATTTTTTGCTGTTCTCTCACTTTTCTGGAGAGGTTTTCAGTCGGTTCGTAGCAGGCTTTACGTGGGAAGAGAAAAAAGGCTGGCTCTAAATCTTGCTGGACTTATTGAGGCAAAATGTGGACTTCTTGAAAAAGTGAGCCTTGTTGAAAAAGAACATGAAGGCTTAGAATCATCTTTAAAGGATTGCAGGTTTGAGAAGGGTTCAAGAGAAGCACAACAGCTGGAGGCAACCGACGAAAAGCTGCATAGGCCCGAATCCAGCCATGGCGTTGAAATGCTCTTTCTAGAAGAAGAGCTCAAAGCACAGAAGGCTCAACATGGTCAACAGGATGAAACGATGGCGCATCTATCAAGAAGGATACAGTCCCTCCAAGGTGAATCTGAATCCCTCAGATCACAAATAGCTGAAGCTAAAACAAACTGGAGACTCTTTCAAGTGAATGAGGAAGAACTGAAGCTGGCAATCAAAGAGGTTTTGAATGAAGGATCCCTACTTCCGCCAACGCAGAGACCAACAATACAAGGAGAAGCTGAAGCACAGAGGCAACAAGGAGGTGTCCAATATAAAGCAAAAATCATATTAGAGGACTCTAAAGTAGCTGGAGAACAAGTTCTAAGGGACACAGAAAATCACATGGAGTCTCTGAGTGAATGCTTGCTGAAGATGAAGAATAGATGTTCTCCAAGCCTGGGAGCCCAAAGGGATGGTGGTCACCTGGAACTGGGAAAGACGAGTGAACCCGAAATTGGTGCTCACTTGGAGGATGAGTCCAAAGGAGCTTTGAGGAACCTGGTTTATGGTGATAAGCTAAAGGCCTCCTTAGAAATCTTGGAAGGAGGAACAAATCAAAAATGTACTTTCTCATCTGAAGTGGAGAAAACCACGGAAGACCTTACAGAACACCTTAAAAGTCTGCAGACTGAACAGGCATTCTTGCAGTCCGAAAATGCACAGCTGCAAAGTGAGAATGAGACCCTACAGAAGAACTTTAAAGTCATGATGGAACGCTGTCAAGAAAATATGATGAAACTGCACAGGAAATTAAGAGTGGAGGAAAACTGCCGTGTGGAGCAAAAGGAGAAACTTTCCAAAGTCGAAGAAAAGATGAGCCATACAATAAAAGAGCTGGAGACCTACAGAAAAAGAGCCCAATATCTTGAAGAACAATTGCAGAGTACCATTCGTTCCTGTCTGGGGAAGATTACTTCCTCCGAGAAAGAAGCAGATGCTAGTGAGTTGGCAGCTCGGATTGCTGAAAGAAACCTCAGTTATTTCAGGAAACAAAATGCACGCAACAGACAGAAATTAACTGAGAAGGAGCTTAGATTTGAACTTGTAGAAAAAGATCCCTATGATGCACTGGATGTTTCCAACTCAGCAATGGGCAGAAAGCCTTCTCCAAATGGGCCCTCACCAATAGGTCACCCTTCATCTGAAAGGAGACCTCCTCATTTTGAAAAGAGTGGTCAACTCACACTCTCACCTTTCATTCCAGTGGGAGGAGGAAGAGGGTCAAGGGGCCCTGGAGAATCCTCTGGACCATGCGACTAGCAGTAAAGGAAGAGAATCCAGCTGTCATAAGTTCACTGATTTTCAGAGAGCACCTTCTCAGACTGGGCCCCTCTCTCCTCCAGGGGAACAGGCCAGCAGGCTGATGATCCCTCCGCCAGGCCAACCATATTCTTCTGATGCACGTCTTCCTCTACAAAGGCAAGATAGGTTTTACTCAAATTGTGGTAGAGCATCGGGACCAGCAGAACACAGAATTCCTAATATGCCTCCTTTGGACTCTGATGTGCCTGCTTCACCTCTCCATGCTGAAAACCAAGCAACTGGCTCTGGCTCTGTGTTGGCACCTTTCCCTCCAGTCAGAGGTGCCTTGTTTCCAGTTGACCCAAGGAGTCAGTTCATGAGAAGAGGACCTTTTTTTTCCTCCACCTCTCCCAGGAAACTTGTCTGGGAACCTGGAGATTATTTTCCACCTGACCCGCCACCCACTCCATTTCCAATGCGAAGTGTCTATGCAGGGAGGGGGTTTTCCTCACAAAATCTTCCCCCAAGAGCTGGAATTCAGCCCTCTTCACCCCCATTCTGAAAGTACAAGTGAGTTGCCTGAAGGGTTCCTTCCACCTGCAAATGAGCCTGTTACTCAACATCCAGAACCAAACAAGAAACCTCATGCTGTAGCTCTCTCTTCAAATGTAATTTGACTTATCTCTCATTTTTAGTTTTTAAGTAACTGCTTTTAGTTCAGTAATTGACTATACTTTGGCTCCAATTGAAGCTCAATGAAACAATAATTTTTAAGATAGTATTTTGTAAATAAAGATGGTTTACGTAAGAATCTTATGAGTAAATTATTCCTATTTTATGTTATTCCAGAGAACGGCATTTAATCTGATGAAGCCACTCTTACATAAACAAGAATGGGAGTTCTAGGTCCTTGTAATCTAGCTGATGGAAATATCTTTTAAACTCCAAACAAAGAAGTGTATTTAGTATGACTGTAGCAATTGTAAAGTGACTTTAGGCTTAATGAAAAAGTGTCACTGATTTAGAGACTGGTTGGGCATTTCAGCTAGTTTTTCCATATCAGAATAACTAGAGCATGGGTGGACTAAAGGAGAGAACACAACTAAACATGTCAAGGAAACAGGAGATCTCAACTACACAGAAAAATGAAGACCTCTTTTTTATATTGGTTGCTTAAAACCTTACATAGCTCTTGAGATACCATATTTCCCACATTAGATTCAAGTGAGTTATGAACTCCCATTTTGACCCCATATACAGATTGCACAATCACATTGTTTACACATCCACGTTTTTACAAAATGCCATGTTAGTAACTCTTGTATTCTGCTACCTTTTCTAGCCTCTACTATCCCCCCTCTCCTGCCCTCCCATCTTCTCTCTCTATCCCGTCTGCTGTAATTTAACGTTTGGGAATTGGAAACCACACTTTAAACTCACTCTCCTCCCCTTTTTCCCTTCTGTCAAATTTCTCATCATCTTCTTCTATTTCTCCTCCTCCTCCTCCTCTTCCTCCTCCTCCTTATACCTTTAATTCATTCATCATACACTCATGCATTGGTTCATTCATTCCTTTCACGTATGGTGTTGGGGATCCAACTCAGGACCTTTGAAAGTGTGAAGCCAGCACTCTAGTGCTGAGCCAAAACCCCAGCACCTGTCTATTTGATTTTATGACAGTTTATATGAAATTCAGAGTCGCATTCTGCTATGGTTCACTGATATGTGGATTGACCTAGTCCTTGTTTTCTGGGAGACTTTTGGAAAATATACATGAATTATTAGGAGGTTGAAATGAAGAACCAAAGAGGAAATTCCCCAATTTCTTATTCTTAGATTCCATACTCTGACTCTGCCTACCTACTGTAAAAACTTTTAAACTCTTACTCCCCATTTCTATATCATTGCCAACAAGTGAACGTTCACTGCCCTACAACAAACCAGAGAACTCACATTGAACCATGTTTCCCCAGTAGAGACCAAGACACAATACTTATTAAAAAAATACCCTAGTTATGAATCAGTAGGTAAAGCTTTATTTGAGTGTTAAATGTGCTCTAATTATGTGTTTGTGTGTGTGTTGATGTGTGTGGTGTGTGGGTGTGTGTGCTTGTGTGTAAAACAAGCACTGAGGTGTAAAATAAATGCAGGATTGCAACGGACTTCTTAAAAATAAGAAGCAACTTTATCACATTTGAAGCCCAGTGAAGAATCTGCCTGATACTTAACCTACAATTAATTGAAATGTGAAAACTTCAGGCCTAGAAAAACAAAGCCAACATACATACTGAATCTAATCAGTCTGTCTCACCTGTTTTCTAATCACTCCTTTAAATAAACCTAAATTTCCACCATAAAACATCAGTTGTTCTAAACGAATGGACGGATGTCCCCCGTCATGGGCTGTGTAAAATACATGGAAGATCCGGCACTGCTTGTTATCTAGAATGACTTCTGCCTGAACTACTATTGGAGAATGGTTGCTGATATACTGCGGTTCTTATACCAGTAAACTGGAATGAAGGTAATTTCAGGCTGCAAAGGAATCAATTGATTTTACTAACTGGTTTTTGGAAAACACTGCCATGAAAAATTATCAATATGATCATTAAGGCATATACATGTCTCTTCACAAGGGTTTTACTCAATGGGGGAGGTGGTGAGGTCTGGATATAACTGAACTGTCCATTAGTAGGTAAAACAATATAATGGGAATCAGAGTGCACATTCCGGTTTGAACTCAATCTAGGTAACATGGATTCATCTCTGTGTAATAGGCCTGCTTCTGGAAAACACAATGTAGAGCTCCAAAAGCAGAACGATTCTTTCAGAATACCATGTGATGTTTGTAAATAGATAGACAGATAGATGTACAGGAATCAAAAATCTGAAAACGGTCCGGAAGTGTACATTTCAATAACTTACAATGTCAGTAGTGGGGGATTAATAGCAGATCAAGAAGACTGTGTCTGCATGCGAAATGGTTCAATTTTTGAAAGAGTTTTTTAAAGAAAATGGACAAAAAATTGAAAGGGTTACAGTATTTGTTGAGGAGTGACTTGGCCAAAGGAGCACAGAGGTGAGAAAGAATTAAGTAGAGTTCAATAGAACCAGGTATAATTTCTGTACACATGACTCCATGAACAGGAGCAAAGGGGACACTTAAAGAAATCATAGGACTAAGGAGAGATCAGGATTAGGAGGGTTTGTACTAGTCTAGAAATGCTGACCTGAAAACCAATTAAGTTTTCCACTCCTTCTTTGGAGGAACATTAGCTGTGCCGTGCTTTTCAAAAATGACTTGTCATACCTGATTTATGCCCATGTTAGCAACTCTTCTGAAATTACATTGAAAGTAGACTAATGTGAGAGTTTCTCTTTAGAGATAATTCAAGTTACTTGCATAGGAAGTGGCAGCAGGTCTGGGGATGTTGTAGCTCAGGGGCAGTGACCTTGCCTAGCTTGGGGCTGGCCTGCCATGGACTTTCACCCCAAACACTTGCAAGAAAAGAAAAGGGAGGGAAGGGAGAGAAAAAGTTGGAAGGGAGGAAGGCAAAGTTGGAGGGATGCAGGGAGGTAGAAAAGAAGGAAGAAGAAAAGGAGAAAACCCAGGAAGGGAGGAAGGAAACAAGGAAGGTAGGAAATAGGGAGAGCACAAGGGCAGGGAAAGGACTGAGTCACTCAAACAAAAGGCAAGGGACACAAAGACCAATAGAGGCCATAAAAGCTGTTTGAACAGTTTAGTCAGCTTTAGAATTTGAGTGACATCAAACTGAATGTTATTATGACTGGATGGAATCTTCCTACTAACCCCGCCTTGGCCTGGCCTAAACCAAATCAAGGGGTGGGTGGCATGGAGAGGAATTCTCTCTGGCTGGAGTGGGAGGGACCTAAACCTGTGGCACATGAGGATGCACTGGGTAGGGAAGCGGACAAGACTCCCCTGATGGGCAGTTGAGCACAACAAGGCTCCTGGGAGCCTTTGATCATGGCTCCCACCGCCATACGCCCACCACCCACCATACGCTCAGCCCCTGAAGGGGATCACAGTGGTCTGCTCCGTTGCCTGGTGCAGGTTGGAGTTCCTGACCAAACACCTGAGTGTCCACAGCCTGTGTTGGCCTGCCTGGGCAGGCTGTGGTTGTGGTGGCAAGAGCCAAAGCTGTCTTGGCGTGATGGAGGAGCCAAGGGCTGCCTCTCAGCCATCCTAGTGGGTGGTTCTGGAAGAAGCACCCAGGGTTGTGGCAGCATTGTCCGAAGACATGAAGCCAGGCCATCTTCCTTATGGCTTTCCTTGGGAGTTGGTGATGTGTACAGCTCTTGGATTTTTTGCTGTTCTCTCACTTTTCTGGAGAGGTTTTCAGTTGGTTCGTAGCAGGCTTTACGTGGGAAGAGAAAAAAGGCTGGCTCTAAATCTTGCTGGACTTATTGAGGCAAAATGTGGACTTCTTGAAAAAGTGAGCCTTGTTGAAAAAGAACATGAAGGCTTAGAATCATCTTTAAAGGATTGCATGTTTGAGAAGGGTTCAAGAGAAGCACAACAGCTGGAGGCAACCGACGTAAAGCTGCATAGGCCCGAATCCAGCCATGGCGTTGAAATGCTCTTTCTAGAAGAAGAGCTCAAAGCACAGAAGGCTCAACATGGTCAACAGGATGAAACGATGGCGCATCTATCAAGAAGGATACAGTCCCTCCAAGGTGAATCTGAATCCCTCAGATCACAAATAGCTGAAGCTAAAACAAACTGGAGACTCTTTCAAGTGAATGAGGAAGAACTGAAGCTGGCAATCAAAGAGGTTTGAATGAAGGATCCCTACTTCCGCCAACGCAGAGACCAACAATACAAGGAGAAGCTGAAGCACAGAGGCAACAAGGAGGTGTCCAATATAAAGCAAAAATCATATTAGAGGACTCTAAAGTAGCTGGAGAACAAGTTCTAAGGGACACAGAAAATCACATGGAGTCTCTGAGTGAATGCTTGCTGAAGATGAAGGATAGATCTTCTCCAAGCCTGGGAGCCCAAAGGGATGGTGGTCACCTGGAACTGGGAAAGACGAGTGAACCCGAAATTGGTGCTCACTTGGAGGATGAGTCCAAAGGAGCTTTGAGGAACCTGGTTTATGGTGATAAGCTAAAGGCCTCCTTAGAAATCTTGGAAGGAGGAAGAAATCAAAAATGTACTTTCTCATCTGAAGTGGAGAAAACCACAGAAGACCTTACAGAACACCTTAAAAGTCTGCAGACTGAACAGGCATCCTTGCAGTCCGAAAATGCACAGCTGCAAAGTGAGAATGAGACCCTACAGAAGAACTTTAAAGTCATGATGGAACACTGTCAAGAAAATATGATGAAACTGCACAGGAAATTAAGAGTGGAGGAAAACTGCCGTGTGGAGCAAAAGGAGAAACTTTCCAAAGTCGAAGAAAAGATGAGCCATACAATAAAAGAGCTGGAGACCTACAGAAAGAGAGCCCAATATCTTGAAGAACAATTGCAGAGTACCATTCGTTCCTGTCTGGGAAAGATTACTTCCTCCGAGAAAGAAGCAGATGCTAGTGAGTTGGCAGCTCGGATTGCTGAAAGAAACCTCAGTTATTTCAGGAAACAAAATGCACGCACAGACAGAAATTAACTGAGAAGGAGTTTAGATTTCAACTTGTAGAAAAAGATCCCTATGATGCACTGGATGTTTCCAACTCAGCAATGGGCAGAAAGCCTTCTCCAAATGGGCCCTCACCATAGGTCACCCTTCATCTGAAAGGAGACCTCCTCATTTTGAAAAGAGTGGTCCACTCACACTCTCACCTTTCACTCCAGTGGGAGGAGGAAGAGGGTCAAGGGGCCCTGGAGAATCCTCTGGACCATGCGACTAGCAGTAAATCAAGAAAATCCAGCTGTCATAAGTTCACTGATTTTCAGAGAGCACCTTCTCAGACTGGGCCCCTCTCTCCTCCAGGGGAACAGGCCAGCAGGCTGATGATCCCTCCGCCAGGCCAACCATATTCTTCTGATGCACGTCTTCCTCTACAAAGGCAAGATAGGTTTTACTCAAATTGTGGTAGAGCATCGGGACCAGCAGAACACAGAATTCCTAATATGCCTCCTTTGGACTCTGATGTGCCTGCTTCACCTCTCCATGCTGAAAACCAAGCAACTGGCTCTGGCTCTGTGTTGGCACCTTTCCCTCCAGTCAGAGGTGCCTTGTTTCCAGTTGACCCAAGGAGTCAGTTCATGAGAAGAGGACCTTTTTTTTCCTCCACCTCTCCCAGGAAACTTGTCTGGGAACCTGGAGATTATTTTCCACCTGACCCGCCACCCACTCCATTTCCAATGCGAAGTGTCTATGCAGGGAGGGGGTTTTCCTCACAAAATCTTCCCCCAAGAGCTGGAATTCAGCCCTCTTCACCCCCATTCTGAAAGTATTAGTGAGTTGCCTGAAGGGTTCCTTCCACCTGCAAATGATCCTGTTACTCAACATCCAGAACCAAACAAGAAACCTCATGCTGTTGCTCTCTCTTCAAATGTAATTTGACTTATCTCTCATTTTTAGTTTTTAAGTAACTGCTTTTAGTTCAGTAATTGACTATACTTTGGCTCCAATTGAAGCTCAATGAAACAATAATTCTTAAGATAGTATTTTGTAAATAAAGATGGTTTACGTAAGAATCTTATGAGTAAATTATTCCTATTTTATGTTATTCCAGAGAACGGCATTTAATCTGATGAAGCCACTCTTACATAAACAAGAATGGGAGTTCTAGGTCCTTGTAATCTAGCTGATGGAAATATCTTTTAAACTCCAAACAAAGAAGTGTATTTAGTATGACTGTAGCAATTGTAAAGTGACTTTAGGCTTAATGAAAAAGTGTCACTGATTTAGAGACTGGTTGGGCATTTCAGCTAGTTTTTCCATATCAGAATAACTAGAGCATGGGAGGACTAAAGGAGAGAACACAACTAAACATGTCAAGGAAACAGGAGATCTCAACTACAAAGAAAAATGAAGACCTCTTTTTTATATTGGTTGCTTAAAACCTTACATAGCTCTTGAGATACCATATTTCCTACATTAGATTCAAGTGAGTTATGAACTCCCATTTTGACCCCATATACAGATTGCACAATCACATTGTTTACACATCCACGTTTTTACAAAATGCCATGTTAGTAACTGTTGTGTTCTGCTACCTTTTCTAGCCTCTACTATCCCCCATCTCCTGCCCTCCGAACTTCTCTCTCTATCCCATCTGCTGTAATTTAACGTTTGGGAATTGGAAACCACACTTTAAACTCACTCTCCTCCCCTTTTTCCCTTCTATCAAATTTCTCATCATCTTCTTCTATTTCTCCTCCTCCTCCTCCTCTTCCTCCTCCTCCTTATACCTTTAATTCATTCTTCATACACTCATGCATTGGTTCATTCATTCCTTTCATGTATGGTGTTGGGGATCCAACTCAGGACCTTTGAAAGTGTGAAGCCAGCACTCTAGTGCTGAGCCAAAACCCCAGCACCTGTCTTTTTGATTTTATGACTGTTTATATGAAATTCAGAATCGCATTCTGCTATGGTTCACTGATATGTGGATTGACCTAGTCCTTGTTTTCTGGGAGACTTTTCGAAAATATACATGAATTATTAGGAGGTTGAAATGAAGAAACAAAGAGGAAATTCCCCAATTTCTTATTCTTAGATTCCATACTCTGACTCTGCCTACCTACTGTAAAAACTTTTAAACTCTTACTCCCCATTTCTATATCATTGCCAACAAGTGAACGTTCACTGCCCTACAACAAACCAGAGAACTCACATTGAACCATGTTTCCCCAGTAGAGACCAAGACACAATACTTATTTAAAAAATACCCTAGTTATGAATTAGTAGGTAAAGCTTTATTTGAGTGTTAAATGTGCTCTAATTATGTGTTTGTGTGTGTGTTGATGTGTGTGGTGTGTGGGTGTGTGTGCTTTTGTGTAAAACAAGCACTGAGGTGTAAAATAAATGCAGGATTGCAACGGCCTTCTTAAAAATAAGAAGCAACTTTATCACATTTGAAGCCCAGTGAAGAATCTGCCTGATACTTAACCTACAATTAATTGAAATGTGAAAACTTCAGGCCTAGAAAAACAAAGCCAACATACATACTGAATCTAATCAGTCTGTCTCACCTGTTTTCTAATCACTCCTTTAAATAAACCTAAATTGCCAGCATAAAACATGAGTTGTTCTAAACGAATGGACGGATGTCCCCCGTCATGGGCTGTGTAAAATGCATGGAGGATCCGGCACTGCTTGTTATCTAGAATGACTTCTGCCTGAACTACTATTGGAGAATGGTTGCTGATATACTGCGGTTCTTATACCAGTAAACTGGAATGAAGGTAATTTCAGGCTGCAAAGGAATCAATTGATTTTACTAACTGGTTTTTGGAAAACACTGCCATGAAAAATTATCAATATGTTCATAAAGGCATCTACATGTCTCTTCACAAGGGTTTTACTCAATGGGGGAGGTGGTGAGGTCTGGATATAACTGAACTGTCCATTAGTAGGTAGAACATATAATGGGAATCAGAGTGCACATTCCGGTTTGAACTCAATCTAGGTAACATGGATTCATCTCTGTGTAATAGGCCTGCTTCTGGAAGACACAATGTAGAGCTCCAAAAGCAGAACGATTCTTTCAGAATACCATGTGATGTTTGTAAATAGATAGACAGATAGATATACAGGAATCAAAAATCTGAAAATGGTCTGGAAGTGTACATTTCAATAACTTACAATGTCAGTAGTGGGGGATTAATAGCAGATCAAGAAGACTGTGTCTGCATGCGAAATGGTTCAATTTTTGAAAGAGTTTTTTAAATGAAAATGGACAAAAAATTGAAAGGGTTACAGTAAGTGTTGAGGAGTGACTTGGCCAAAGGAGCACAGAGGTGAGAAAGAATTAAGTAGAGTTCAATAGAACCAGGTATAATTTCTGTACACATGACTCCATGAACAGGAGCAAAGGGGACACTTAAAGAAATCATAGGACTAAGGAGAGATCAGGATTAGGAGGGTTTGTACTAGTCTAGAAATGCTGACCTGAAAACCAATTAAGTTTTCAACTCCTTCTTTGGAGGAACATTAGCTGTGCCATGCTTTTCAAAAATGACTTGTCATACCTGATTTATGCCCATGTTAGCAACTCTTCTGTAATTACTTTGAAAGTAGACTAATGTGAGAGTTTCTCTTTAGAGATAATTCAAGTTACTTGCATAGGAAGTGGCAGCAGGTCTGGGGATGTTGTAGCTCAGGGGCAGTGACCTTGCCTAGCTTGGGGCTGGCCTGCCATGGACTTTCACCCCAAACACTTGCAAGAAAAGAAAAGGGAGGGAAGGGAGAGAGAAAGTTGGAAGGGAGGAAGGCAAAGTGGGAGGGATGCAGGGAGGTAGAAAAGAAGGAAGAAGAAAAGGAGAAAACCCAGGAAGGGAGGAAGGAAGCAAGGAAGGTAGGAAATAGGCAGAGCACAAGGGCAGGGAAAGGACTGAGTCACTCAAACAAAAGGCAAGGATCACAAAGACCAATAGAGGCCATAAAAGCTGTTTGAACAGTTTAGTCAGCTTTAGAATTTGAGTGACATCAAACTGAATGTTATTATGACTGGATGGAATCTTCCTACTAACCCCGCCTTGGCCTGGCCTAAACCAAATCAAGGGGTGGGTGGCATGGAGAGGAATTCTCTCTGGCTGGAGTGGGAGGGACCTAAACCTGTGGCACATGAGGATGCACTGGGTAGGGAAGCGGAGAAGACTCCCCTGATGGGCAGTTGAGCACAACAAGGCTCCTGGGAGCCTTTGATCATGGCTCCCACCGCCATACGCCCACCACCCACCATACGCTCAGCCCCTGAAGGGGATCACAGTGGTCTGCTCCATTGCCTGGTGCAGGTTGGAGTTCCTGACCAAACACCTGAGTGTCCACAGCCTGTGTTGGCCTGCCTGGGCAGGCTGTGGTTGTGGTGGCAAGAGCCAAAGCTGTCTTGGCGTGATGGAGGAGCCAAGGGCTGCCTCTCAGCCATCCTAGTGGGTGGTTCTGGAAGAAGCACCCAGGGTTGTGGCAGCATTGTCCGAAGACATGAAGCCAGGCCATCTTCCTTATGGCTTTCCTTGGGAGTTGGTGATGTGTACAGCTCTTGGATTTTTTGCTGTTCTCTCACTTTTCTGGAGAGGTTTTCAGTCGGTTCGTAGCAGGCTTTACGTGGGAAGAGAAAAAAGGCTGGTTCTAAATCTTGCTGGACTTATTGAGGCAAAATGTGGACTTCTTGAAAAAGTGAGCCTTGTTGAAAAAGAACATGAAGGCTTAGAATCATCTTTAAAGGATTGCAGGTTTGAGAAGGGTTCAAGAGAAGCACAACAGCTGGAGGCAACCGACGAAAAGCTGCATAGGCCCGAATCCAGCCATGGCGTTGAAATGCTCTTTCTAGAAGAAGAGCTCAAAGCACAGAAGGCTCAACATGGTCAACAGGATGAAACGATGGCGCATCTATCAAGAAGGATACAGTCCCTCCAAGGTGAATCTGAATCCCTCAGATCACAAATAGCTGAAGCTAAAACAAACTGGAGACTCTTTCAAGTGAATGAGGAAGAACTGAAGCTGGCAATCAAAGAGGTTTTGAATGAAGGATCCCTACTTCCGCCAACGCAGAGACCAACAATACAAGGAGAAGCTGAAGCACAGAGGCAACAAGGAGGTGTCCAATATAAAGCAAAAATCATATTAGAGGACTCTAAAGTAGCTGGAGAACAAGTTCTAAGGGACACAGAAAATCACATGGAGTCTCTGAGTGAATGCTTGCTGAAGATGAAGGATAGATGTTCTCCAAGCCTGGGAGCCCAAAGGGATGGTGGTCACCTGGAACTGGGAAAGACGAGTGAACCCGAAATTGGTGCTCACTTGGAGGGTGAGTCCAAAGGAGCTTTGAGGAACCTGGTTTATGGTGATAAGCTAAAGGCCTCCTTAGAAATCTTGGAAGGAGGAAGAAATCAAAAATGTACTTTCTCATCTGAAGTGGAGAAAACCACGGAAGACCTTACAGAACACCTTAAAAGTCTGCAGACTGAACAGGCATCCTTGCAGTCCGAAAATGCACAGCTGCAAAGTGAGAATGAGACCCTACAGAAGAACTTTAAAGTCATGATGGAACGCTGTCAAGAAAATATGATGAAACTGCACAGGAAATTAAGAGTGGAGGAAAACTGCCGTGTGGAGCAAAAGGAGAAACTTTCCAAAGTCGAAGAAAAGATGAGCCATACAATAAAAGAGCTGGAGACCTACAGAAAGAGAGCCCAATATCTTGAAGAACAATTGCAGAGTACCATTCGTTCCTGTCTGGGGAAGATTACTTCCTCCGAGAAAGAAGCAGATGCTAGTGAGTTGGCAGCTCGGATTGCTGAAAGAAACCTCAGGTATTTCAGGAAACAAAATGCACGCAACAGACAGAAATTAACTGAGAAGGAGCTTAGATTTGAACTTGTAGAAAAAGATCCCTATGATGCACTGGATGTTTCCAACTCAGCAATGGGCAGAAAGCCTTCTCCAAATGGGCCCTCACCAATAGGTCACCCTTCATCTGAAAGGAGACCTCCTCATTTTGAAAAGAGTGGTCCACTCACACTCTCACCTTTCACTCCAGTGGGAGGAGGAAGAGGGTCAAGGGGCCCTGGAGAATCCTCTGGACCATGCGACTAGCAGTAAAGGAAGAGAAGCCAGCTGTCATAAGTTCACTGATTTTCAGAGAGCACCTTCTCAGACTGGGCCCCTCTCTCCTCCAGGGGAACAGGCCAGCAGGCTGATGATCCCTCCGCCAGGCCAACCATATTCTTCTGATGCACGTCTTCCTCTACAAAGGCAAGATAGTTTTTACTCAAATTGTGGTAGAGCATCGGGACCAGCAGAACACAGAATTCCTAATATGCCTCCTTTGGACTCTGATGTGCCTGATTCACCTCTCCATGCTGAAAACCAAGCAACTGGCTCTGGCTCTGTGTTGGCACCTTTCCCTCCAGTCAGAGGTGCCTTGTTTCCAGTTGACCCAAGGAGTCAGTTCATGAGAAGAGGACCTTTTTTTTCCTCCACCTCTCCCAGGAAACTTGTCTGGGAACCTGGAGATTATTTTCCACCTGACCCGCCACCCACTCCATTTCCAATGCGAAGTGTCTATGCAGGGAGGGGGTTTTCCTCACAAAATCTTCCCCCAAGAGCTGGAATTCAGCCCTCTTCACCCCCATTCTGAAAGTACAAGTGAGTTGCCTGAAGGGTTCCTTCCACCTGCAAATGAGCCTGTTACTCAACATCCAGAACCAAACAAGAAACCTCATGCTGTTGCTCTCTCTTCAAATGTAATTTGACTTATCTCTCATTTTTAGTTTTTAAGGAACTGCTTTTAGTTCAGTAATTGACTATACTTTGGCTCCAATTGAAGCTCAATGAAACAATAATTCTTAAGATAGTATTTTGTAAATAAAGATGGTTTACGTAAGAATCTTATGAGTAAATTATTCCTATTTTATGTTATTCCAGAGAATGGCATTTAATCTGATGAAGCCACTCTTACATAAACAAGAATGGGAGTTCTAGGTCCTTGTAATCTAGCTGTTGGAAATATCTTTTAAACTCCAAACAAAGAAGTGTATTTAGTATGACTGTAGCAATTGTAAAGTGACTTCAGGCTTAATGAAAAAGTGTCACTGATTTAGAGACTGGTTGGGCATTTCAGCTAGTTTTTCCATATCAGAATAACTAGAGCATGGGAGGACTAAAGGAGAGAACACAACTAAACATGTCAAGGAAACAGGAGATCTCAACTACAAAGAAAAATGAAGACCTCTTTTTTATATTGGTTGCTTAAAACCTTACATAGCTCTTGAGATACCATATTTCCTACATTAGATTCAAGTGAGTTATGAACTCCCATTTTGACCCCATATACAGATTGCACAATCACATTGTTTACACATCCACGTTTTTACAAAATGCCATGTTAGTAACTGTTGTATTCTGCTACCTTTTCTAGCCTCTACTATCCCCCCTCTCCTGCCCTCCCATCTTCTCTCTCTATCCCGTCTGCTGTAATTTAACGTTTGGGAATTGGAAACCACACTTTAAACTCACTCTCCTCCCCTTTTTCTCTTCTGTCAAATTTCTCATCATCTTCTTCTATTTCTCCTCCTCCTCCTCCTCTTCCTCCTCCTCCTTATACCTTTAATTCATTCATCATACACTCATGCATTGGTTCATTCATTCCTTTCACGTATGGTGTTGGGGATCCAACTCAGGACCTTTGAAAGTGTGAAGCCAGCACTCTAGTGCTGAGCCAAAACCCCAGCACCTGTCTATTTGATTTTATGACTGTTTATATGAAATTCAGAGTCGCATTCTGCTATGGTTCACTGATATGTGGATTGACCTAGTCCTTGTTTTCTGGGAGACTTTTGGAAAATATACATGAATTATTAGGAGGTTGAAATGAAGAAACAAAGAGGAAATTCCCCAATTTCTTATTCTTAGATTCCATACTCTGACTCTGCCTACCTACTGTAAAAACATTTAAACTCTTACTCCCCATTTCTATATCATTGCCAACAAGTGAACGTTCACTGCCCTACAACAAACCAGAGAACTCACATTGAACCATGTTTCCCCAGTAGAGACCAAGACACAATACTTATTAAAAAAATACCCTAGTTATGAATCAGTAGGTAAAGCTTTATTTGAGTGTTAAATGTGCTCTAATTATGTGTTTGTGTGTGTGTTGATGTGTGTGGTGTGTGGGTGTGTGTGCTTGTGTGTAAAACAAGCACTGAGGTGTAAAATAAATGCAGGATTGCAACGGCCTTCTTAAAAATAAGAAGCAACTTTATCACATTTGAAGCCCAGTGAAGAATCTGCCTGATACTTAACCTACAATTAATTGAAATGTGAAACTTCAGGCCTAGAAAAACAAAGCCAACATACATACTGAATCTAATCAGTCTGTCTCACCTGCTTTCTAATCACTCCTTTAAATAAACCTAAATTGCCAGCATAAAACATCAGTTGTTCTAAACGAATGGACGGATGTCCCCCGTCATGGGCTGTGTAAAATACATGGAGGATCCGGCACTGCTTGTTATCTAGAATGACTTCTGCCTGAACTACTATTGGAGAATGGTTGCTGATATACTGCGGTTCTTATACCAGTAAACTGGAATGAAGGTAATTTCAGGCTGCAAAGGAATCAATTGATTTTACTAACTGGTTTTTGGAAAACACTGCCATGAAAAATTATCAATATGTTCATAAAGGCATCTACATGTCTCTTCACAAGGGTTTTCTCAATGGGGGAGGTGGTGAGGTCTGGATATAACTGAACTGTCCATTAGTAGGTAGAACAATATAATGGGAATCAGAGTACACATTCCGGTTTGAACTCAATCTAGGTAACATGGATTCATCTCTGTGTAATAGGCCTGGTTCTGGAAAACACAATGTAGAGCTCCAAAAGCAGAACGATTCTTTCAGAATACCATGTGATGTTTGTAAATAGATAGACAGATAGATATACAGGAATCAAAAATCTGAAAACGGTCTGGAAGTGTACATTTCAATAACTTACAATGTCAGTAGTGGGGGATTAATAGCAGATCAAGAAGACTGTGTCTGCATGCGAAATGGTTCAATTCTTGAAAGAGTTTTTTAAATGAAAATGGACAAAAAATTGAAAGGGTTACAGTAAGTGTTGAGGAGTGACTTGGCCAAAGGAGCACAGAGGTGAGAAAGAATTAAGTAGAGTTCAATAGAACCAGGTATAATTTCTGTACACATGACTCCATGAACAGGAGCAAAGGGGATACTTAAAGAAATCATAGGACAAAGGAGAGATCAGGATTAGGAGGGTTTGTACTAGTCTAGAAATGCTGACCTGAAAACCAATTAAGTTTTCAACTCCTTCTTTGGAGGAACATTAGCTGTGCCGTGCTTTTCAAAAATGACTTGTCATAACTGATTTATGCCCATGTTAGCAACTCTTCTGAAATTACTTTGAAAGTAGACTAATGTGAGAGTTTCTCTTTAGAGATAATTCAAGTTACTTGCATAGGAAGTGGCAGCAGGTCTGGGGATGTTGTAGCTCAGTGGCAGTGACCTTGCCTAGCTTGGGGCTGGCCTGCCATGGACTTTCACCCCAAACACTTGCAAGAAAAGAAAAGGGAGGGAAGGGAGAGAGAAAGTTGGAAGGGAGGAAGGCAAAGTTGGAGGGATGCAGTGAGGTAGAAAAGAAGGAAGAAGAAAAGGAGAAAACCCAGGAAGGGAGGAAGGAAGCAAGGAAGGTAGGCAATAGGGAGAGCACAAGGGCAGGGAAAGGACTGAGTCACTCAAACAAAAGGCAAGGGACACAAAGACAAATAGAGGCCATAAAAGCTGTTTGAACAGTTTAGTCAGCTTTAGAATTTGAGTGACATCAAACTGAATGTTATTATGACTGGATGGAATCTTCCTACTAACCCCGCCTTGGCCTGGCCTAAACCAAATCAAGGGGTGGGTGGCATGGAGAGGAATTCTCTCTGGCTGGAGTGGGAGGGACCTAAACCTGTGGCACATGAGGAGGCACTGGGTAGGGAAGCGGACAAGACTCCCCTGATGGGCAGTTGAGCACAACAAGGCTCCTGGGAGCCTTTGATCATGGCTCCCACTGCCATACGCCCACCACCCACCATACGCTCAGCCCCTGAAGGGGATCACAGTGGTCTACTTCGTTGCCTGGTGCAGGTTGGAGTTCCTGACCAAACACCTGAGTGTCCACAGCCTGTGTTGGCCTGCCTGGGCAGGCTGTGGTTGTGGTGGCAAGAACCAAAGCTGTCTTGGCGTGATGGAGGAGCCAAGGGCTGCCTCTCAGCCATCCTAGTGGGTGGTTCTGGAAGAAGCACCCAGGGTTGTGGCAGCATTGTCCGAAGACATGAAGCCAGGCCATCTTCCTTATGGCTTTCCTTGGGAGTTGGTGATGTGTACAGCTCTTGGATTTTTTGCTGTTCTCTCACTTTTCTGGAGAGGTTTTCAGTCGGTTCGTAGCAGGCTTTACGTGGGAAGAGAAAAAAGGCTGGCTCTAAATCTTGCTGGACTTATTGAGGCAAAATGTGGACTTCTTGTAAAAGTGAGCCTTGTTGAAAAAGAACATGAAGGCTTAGAATCATCTTTAAAGGATTGCAGGTTTGAGAAGGGTTCAAGAGAAGCACAACAGCTGGAGGCAACCGACGAAAAGCTGCATAGGCCCGAATCCAGCCATGGCGTTGAAATGCTCTTTCTAGAAGAAGAGCTCAAAGCACAGAAGGCTCAACATGGTCAACAGGATGAAACGATGGCACATCTATCAAGAAGGATTCAGTCCCTCCAAGGTGAATCTGAATCCCTCAGATCACAAATAGCTGAAGCTAAAACAAACTGGAGACTCTTTCAAGTGAATGAGGAAGAACTGAAGCTGGCAATCAAAGAGGTTTTGAATGAAGGATCCCTACTTCCGCCAACGCAGAGACCAACAATACAAGGAGAAGCTGAAGCACAGAGGCAACAAGTAGGTGTCCAATATAAAGCAAAAATCTTATTAGAGGACTCTAAAGTAGCTGGAGAACAAGTTCTAAGGGACACAGAAAATCACATGGAGTCTCTGAGTGAATGCTTGCTGAAGATGAAGGATAGATGTTCTCCAAGCCTGGGAGCCCAAAGGGATGGTGGTCACCTGGAACTGGGAAAGACGAGTGAACCCGAAATTGGTGCTCACTTGGAGGATGAGTCCAAAGGAGCTTTGAGGAACCTGGTTTATGGTGATAAGCTAAAGGCCTCCTTAGAAATCTTGGAAGGAGGAAGAAATCAAAAATGTACTTTCTCATCTGAAGTGGAGAAAACCACGGAAGACCTTACAGAACACCTTAAAAGTCTGCAGACTGAACAGGCATCCTTGCAGTCCGAAAATGCACAGCTGCAAAGTGAGAATGAGACCCTACAGAAGAACTTTAATGTCATGATGGAACGCTATCAAGAAAATATGATGAAACTGCACAGGAAATTAAGAGTGGAGGAAAACTGCCGTGTGGAGCAAAAGGAGAAACTTTCCAAATTCGAAGAAAAGATGAGCGATACAATAAAAGAGCTGGAGACCTACAGAAAGAGAGCCCAATATCTTGAAGAACAATTGCAGAGTACCATTCGTTCCTGTCTGGGGAAGATTATTTCCTCTGAGAAAGAAGCAGATGCTAGTGAGTTGGCAGCTCGGATTGCTGAAAGAAACCTCAGTTATTTCAGGAAACAAAATGCACGCAACAGACAGAAATTAACTGAGAAGGAGCTTAGATTTGAACTTGTAGAAAAAGATCCCTATGATGCACTGGATGTTTCCAACTCAGCAATGGGCAGAAAGCCTTCTCCAAATGGGCCCTCACCAATAGGTCACCCTTCATCTGAAAGGAGACCTCCTCATTTTGAAAAGAGTGGTCCACTCACACTCTCACCTTTCACTCCAGTGGGAGGAGGAAGAGGGACAAGGGGCCCTGGAGAATCCTCTGGACCATGCGACTAGCAGTAAAGGATGAGAATCCAGCTGTCATAAGTTCACTGATTTTCAGAGAGCACCTTCTCAGACTGGGCCCCTCTCTCCTCCAGGGGAACAGGCCAGCAGGCTGATGATCCCTCCGCCAGGCCAACCATATTCTTCTGATGCACGTCTTCCTCTACAAAGGCAAGATAGGTTTTACTCAAATTGTGGTAGAGCATCGGGACCAGCAGAACACAGAATTCCTAATATGCCTCCTTTGGACTCTGATGTGCCTGATTCACCTCTCCATGCTGAAAACCAAGCAACTGGCTCTGGCTCTGTGTTGGCACCTTTCCCTCCAGTCAGAGGTGCCTTGTTTCCAGTTGACCCAATTAGTCAGTTCATGAGAAGAGGACCTTTTTTTCCCTCCACCTCTCCCAGGAAACTTGTCTGGGAACCTGGAGATTATTTTCCACCTGACCCGCCACCCACTCCATTTCCAATGCGAAGTGTCTATGCAGGGAGGGGGTTTTCCTCACAAAATCTTCCCCCAAGAGCTGGAATTCAGCCCTCTTCACCCCCATTCTGAAAGTATTAGTGAGTTGCCTGAAGGGTTCCTTCCACCTGCAAATGATCCTGTTACTCAACATCCAGAACCAAACAAGAAACCTCATGCTGTTGCTCTCTCTTCAAATGTAATTTGACTTATCTCTCATTTTTAGTTTTTAAGTAACTGCTTTTAGTTCAGTAATTGACTATACTTTGGCTCCAATTGAAGCTCAATGAAACAATAATTCTTAAGATAGTATTTTGTAAATAAAGATGGTTTACGTAAGAATCTTATGAGTAAATTATTCCTATTTTATGTTATTCCAGAGAACGGCATTTAATCTGATGAAGCCACTCTTACATAAACAAGAATGGGAGTTCTAGGTCCTTGTAATCTAGCTGATGGAAATATCTTTTAAACTCCAAACAAAGAAGTGTATTTAGTATGACTGTAGCAATTGTAAAGTGACTTTAGGCTTAATGAAAAAGTGTCACTGATTTAGAGACTGGTTGGGCATTTCAGCTAGTTTTTCCATATCAGAATAACTAGAGCATGGGTGGACTAAAGGAGAGAACACAACTAAACATGTCAAGGAAACAGGAGATCTCAACTACAAAGAAAAATGAAGACCTCTTTTTTATATTGGTTGCTTAAAACCTTACATAGCTCTTGAGATACCATATTTCCTACATTAGATTCAAGTGAGTTATGAACTCCCATTTTGACCCCATATACAGATTGCACAATCACATTGTTTACACATCCACGTTTTTACAAAATGCCATGTTAGTAACTGTTGTGTTCTGCTACCTTTTCTAGCCTCTACTATCCCCCATCTCCTGCCCTCCCATCTTCTCTCTCTATCCCGTCTGCTGTAATTTAACGTTTGGGAATTGGAAACCACACTTTAAACTCACTCTCCTCCCCTTTTTCCCTTCTGTCAAATTTCTCATCATCTTCTTCTATTTCTCCTCCTCCTCCTCCTCTTCCTCCTCCTCCTTATACCTTTAATTCATTCTTCATACACTCATGCATTGGTTCATTCATTCCTTTCATGTATGGTGTTGGGGGTCCAACTCAGGACCTTTGAAAGTGTGAAGCCAGCACTCTAGTGCTGAGCCAAAACCCCAGCACCTGTCTTTTTGATTTTATGACTGTTTATATGAAATTCAGAATCGCATTCTGCTATGGTTCACTGATATATGGATTGACCTAGTCCTTGTTTTCTGGGAGACTTTTCGAAAATATACATGAATTATTAGGAGGTTGAAATGAAGAAACAAAGAGGAAATTCCCCAATTTCTTATTCTTAGATTCCATACTCTGACTCTGCCTACCTACTGTAAAAACTTTTAAACTCTTACTCCCCATTTCTATATCATTGCCAACAAGTGAACGTTCACGGCCCTACAACAAACCAGAGAACTCACATTGAACCATGTTTCCCCAGTAGAGACCAAGACACAATACTTATTAAAAAAATACCCTAGTTATGAATTAGTAGGTAAAGCTTTATTTGAGTGTTAAAGGTGCTCTAATTATGTGTTTGTGTGTGTGTTGATGTGTGTGGTTTGTGGGTGTGTGTGCTTGTGTGTAAAACAAGCACTGAGGTGTAAAATAAATGCAGGATTGCAACGGCCTTCTTAAAAATAAGAAGCAACTTTATCACATTTGAAGCCCAGTGAAGAATCTGCCTGATACTTAACCTACAATTAATTGAAATGTGAAAACTTCAGGCCTAGAAAAACAAAGCCAACATACATACTGAATCTAATCAGTCTGTCTCACCTGTTTTCTAATCACTCCTTTAAATAAACCTAAATTGCCAGCATAAAACATCAGTTGTTCTAAACGAATGGACGGATGTCCCCCGTCATGGGCTGTGTAAAATACATGGAGGATCCGGCACTGCTTGTTATCTAGAATGACTTCTGCCTGAACTACTATTGGAGAATGGTTGCTGATATACTGCGGTTCTTATACCAGTAAACTGGAATGAAGGTAATTTCAGGCTGCAAAGGAATCAATTGATTTTACTAACTGGTTTTTGGAAAACACTGCCATGAAAAATTATCAATATGTTCATAAAGGCATCTACATGTCTCTTCACAAGGGTTTTACTCAATGGGGGAGGTGGTGAGGTCTGGATATAACTGAACTGTCCATCAGTAGGTAGAACAATATAATGGGAATCAGAGTGCACATTCCGGTTTGAACTCAATCTAGGTAACGTGGATTCATCTCTGTGTAATAGGCCTGCTTCTGGAAAACACAATGTAGAGCTCCAAAAGCAGACCGATTCTTTCAGAATACCATGTTATGTTTGTAAATAGAAAGACGGATAGATATACAGGAATCAAAAATCTGAAAACGGTCTGGAAGTGTACATTTCAATAACTTACAATGTCAGTAGTGGGGGATTAATAGCAGATCAAAAAGACTGTGTCTGCATGCGAAACGGTTCAATTCTTGAAAGAGTTTTTTAAATGAAAATGGACAAAAAATTGAAAGGGTTACAGTAAGTGTTGAGGAGTGACTTGGCCAAAGGAGCACAGAGGTGAGAAAGAATTAAGTAGAGTTCAATAGAACCAGGTATAATTTCTGTACACATGACTCCATGAACAGGAGCAAAGGGGACACTTAAAGAAATCATAGGACTAAGGAGAGATCAGGATTAGGAGGGTTTGTACTAGTCTAGAAATGCTGACCTGAAAACCAATTAAGTTTTCAACTCCTTCTTTGGAGGAACATTAGCTGTGCCGTGCTTTTCAAAAATGACTTGTCATACCTGATTTATGCCCATGTTAGCAACTCTTCTGAAATTACTTTGAAAGTAGACTAATGTGAGAGTTTCTCTTTAGAGATAATTCAAGTTACTTGCATAGGAAGTGGCAGCAGGTCTGGGGATGTTGTAGCTCAGTGGCAGTGACCTTGCCTAGCTTGGGGCTGGCCTGCCATGGACTTTCACCCCAAACACTTGCAAGAAAAGAAAAGGGAGGGAAGGGAGAGAGAAAGTTGGAAGGGAGGAAGGCAAAGTTGGAGGGATGCAGGGAGGTAGAAAAGAAGGAAGAAGAAAAGGAGAAAACCCAGGAAGGGAGGAAGGAAACAAGGAAGGTAGGAAATAGGGAGAGCACAAGGGCAGGGAAAGGACTGAGTCACTCAAACAAAAGGCAAGGGACACAAAGACCAATAGAGGCCATAAAAGCTGTTTGAACAGTTTAGTCAGCTTTAGAATTTGAGTGACATCAAACTGAATGTTATTATGACTGGATGGAATCTTCCTACTAACCCCGCCTTGGCCTGGCCTAAACCAAATCAAGGGGTGGGTGGCATGGAGAGGAATTCTCTCTGGCTGGAGTGGGAGGGAACTAAACCTGTGGCACATGAGGATGCACTGGGTAGGGAAGCGGACAAGACTCCCCTGATGGGCAGTTGAGCACAACAAGGCTCCTGGGAGCCTTTGATCATGGCTCCCACCGCCATGCGCCCACCACCCACCATACGCTCAGCCCATGAAGGGGATCACAGTGGTCTGCTCCTTTGCCTGGTGCAGGTGGGAGTTCCTGACCAAACACCTGAGTGTCCACAGCCTGTGTTGGCCTGCCTGGGCAGGCTGTGGTTGTGGTGGCAAGAGCCAAAGCTGTCTTGGCGTGATGGAGGAGCCAAGGGCTGCCTCTCAGCCATCCTAGTGGGTGGTTCTGGAAGAAGCACCCAGGGTTGTGGCAGCATTGTCCGAAGACATGAAGCCAGGCCATCTTCCTTATGGCTTTCCTTGGGAGTTGGTGATGTGTACAGCTCTTGGATTTTTTGCTGTTCTCTCACTTTTCTGGAGAGGTTTTCAGTCGGTTCGTAGCAGGCTTTACTTGGGAAGAGAAAAAAGGCTGGCTCTAAATCTTGCTGGACTTATTGAGGCAAAATGTGGACTTCTTGAAAAAGTGAGCCTTGTTGAAAAAGAACATGAAGGCTTAGAATCATCTTTAAAGGATTGCAGGTTTGAGAAGGGTTCAAGAGAAGCACAACAGCTGGAGTCAACCGACGAAAAGCTGCATAGGCCCGAATCCAGCCATGGCATTGAAATGCTCTTTCTAGAAGAAGAGCTCAAAGCACAGAAGGCTCAACATGGTCAACAGGATGAAACGATCTGTCAAGAAGGATACAGTCCCTCCAAGGTGAAACTGAATCCCTCAGATCACAAATAGCTGAAGCTAAAACAAACTGGAGACTCTTTCAAGTGAATGAGGAAGAACTGAAGCTGGCAATCAAAGAGGTTTTGAATGAAGGATCCCTACTTCCGCCAACGCAGAGACCAACAATACAAGGAGAAGCTGAAGCACAGAGGCAACAAGGAGGTGTCCAATATAAAGCAAAAATCATATTAGAGGACTCTAAAGTAGCTGGAGAACAAGTTCTAAGGGACACAGAAAATCACATGGAGTCTCTGAGTGAATGCTTGCTGAAGATGAAGGATAGATCTTCTCCAAGCCTGGGAGCCCAAAGGTATGGTGGTCACCTGGAACTGGGAAAGACGAGTGAACCCGAAATTGGTGCTCACTTGGAGGATGAGTCCAAAGGAGCTTTGAGGAACCTGGTTTATGGTGATAAGCTAAAGGCCTCCTTAGAAATCTTGGAAGGAGGAACAAATCAAAAATGTACTTTCTCATCTGAAGTGGAGAAAACCACGGAAGACCTTACAGAACACCTTTAAAGTCTGCAGACTGAACAGGCATCCTTGCAGTCCGAAAATGCACAGCTGCAAAGTGAGAATGAGACCCTACGGCAGAACTTTAAAGTCATGATGGAACGCTGTCAAGAAAATATGATGAAACTGCACAGGAAATTAAGAGTGGAGGAAAACTGCCGTGTGGAGCAAAAGGAGAAACTTTCCAAAGTCGAAGAAAAGATGAGCCATACAATAAAAGAGCTGGAGACCTACAGAAAGAGAGCCCAATATCTTGAAGAACAATTGCAGAGTACCATTCGTTCCTGTCTGGGGAAGATTACTTCCTCCGAGAAAGAAGCAGATGCTAGTGAGTTGGCAGCTCGGATTGCTGAAAGAAACCTCAGTTATTTCAGGAAACAAAATGCACGCAACAGACAGAAATTAACTGAGAAGGAGCTTAGATTTGAACTTGTAGAAAAAGATCCCTATGATGCACTGGATGTTTCCAACTCAGCAATGGGCAGAAAGCCTTCTCCAAATGGGCCCTCACCAATAGGTCACCCTTCATCTGAAAGGAGACCTCCTCATTTTGAAAAGAGTGGTCCACTCACACTCTCACCTTTCACTCCAGTGGGAGGAGGAAGAGGGTCAAGGGGCCCTGGAGAATCCTCTGGACCATGCGACTAGCAGTAAAGGAAGAGAAGCCAGCTGTCATAAGTTCACTGATTTTCAGAGAGCACCTTCTCAGACTGGGCCCCTCTCTCCTCCAGGGGAACAGGCCAGCAGGCTGATGATCCCTCCGCCAGGCCAACCATATTCTTCTGATGCACGTCTTCCTCTACAAAGGCAAGATAGGTTTTACTCAAATTGTGGTAGAGCATCGGGACCAGCAGAACACAGAATTCCTAATATGCCTCCTTTGGACTCTGATGTGCCTGATTCACCTCTCCATGCTGAAAACCAAGCAACTGGCTCTGGCTCTGTGTTGGCACCTTTCCCTCCAGTCAGAGGTGCCTTGTTTCCAGTTGACCCAAGGAGTCAGTTCATGAGAAGAGGACCTTTTTTTTCCTCCACCTCTCCCAGGAAACTTGTCTGGGAACCTGGAGATTATTTTCCACCTGACCCGCCACCCACTCCATTTCCAATGCGAAGTGTCTATGCAGGGAGGGGGTTTTCCTCACAAAATCTTCCCCCAAGAGCTGGAATTCAGCCCTCTTCACCCCCATTCTGAAAGTACAAGTGAGTTGCCTGAAGGGTTCCTTCCACCTGCAAATGAGCCTGTTACTCAACATCCAGAACCAAACAAGAAACCTCATGCTGTTGCTCTCTCTTCAAATGTAATTTGACTTATCTCTCATTTTTAGTTTTTAAGCAACTGCTTTTAGTTCAGTAATTGACTATACTTTGGCTCCAATTGAAGCTCAATGAAACAATAATTCTTATGATAGTATTTTGTAAATAAAGATGGTTTACGTAAGAATCTTAAGAGTAAATTATTCCTATTTTATGTTATTCCAGAGAACGGCATTTAATCTGATGAAGCCACTCTTACATAAACAAGAATGGGAGTTCTAGGTCCTTGTAATCTAGCTGTTGGAAATATCTTTTAAACTCCAAACAAAGAAGTGTATTTAGTATGACTGTAGCAATTGTAAAGTGACTTCAGGCTTAATGAAAAAGTGTCACTGATTTAGAGACTGGTTGGGCATTTCAGCTAGTTTTTCCATATCAGAATAACTAGAGCATGGGAGGACTAAAGGAGAGAACACAACTAAACATGTCAAGGAAACAGGAGATCTCAACTACAAAGAAAAATGAAGACCTCTTGTTTATATTGGTTGCTTAAAACCTTACATAGCTCTTGAGATACCATATTTCCTACATTAGATTCAAGTGAGTTATGAACTCCCATTTTGACCCCATATACAGATTGCACAATCACATTGTTTACACATCCACGTTTTTACAAAATGCCATGTTAGTAACTGTTGTATTCTGCTACCTTTTCTAGCCTCTACTATCCCCCCTCTCCTGCCCTCCCATCTTCTCTCTCTATCCCGTCTGCTGTAATTTAACGTTTGGGAATTGGAAACCACACTTTAAACTCACTCTCCTCCCCTTTTTCCCTTCTGTCAAATTTCTCATCATCTTCTTCTATTTCTCCTCCTCCTCCTCCTCTTCCTCCTCCTCCTTATACCTTTAATTCATTCATCATACACTCATGCATTGGTTCATTCATTCCTTTCACGTATGGTGTTGGGGATCCAACTCAGGACCTTTGAAAGTGTGAAGCCAGCACTCTAGTGCTGAGCCAAAACCCCAGCACCTGTCTTTTTGATTTTATGACTGTTTATATGAAATTCAGAGTCGCATTCTGCTATGGTTCACTGATATGTGGATTGACCTAGTCCTTGTTTTCTGGGAGACTTTTGGAAAATATACATGAATTATTAGGAGGTTGAAATGAAGAAACAAAGAGGAAATTCCCCAATTTCTTATTCTTAGATTCCATACTCTGACTCTGCCTACCTACTGTAAAAACTTTTAAACTCTTACTCCCCATTTCTATATCATTGCCAACAAGTGAACGTTCACTGCCCTACAACAAACCGGAGAACTCACATTGAACCATGTTTCCCCAGTAGAGACCAAGACACAATACTTATTAAAAAAATACCCTAGTTATGAATCAGTAGGTAAAGCTTTATTTGAGTGTTAAATGTGGTCTAATTATGTGTTTGTGTGTGTGTTGATGTGTGTGGTGTGTGGGTGTGTGTGCTTGTGTGTAAAACAAGCACTGAGGTGTAAAATAAATGCAGGATTGCAACGGCCTTCTTAAAAATAAGAAGCAACTTTATCACATTTGAAGCCCAGTGAAGAATCTGCCTGATACTTAACCTACAATTAATTGAAATGTGAAAACTTCAGGCCTAGAAAAACAAAGCCAACATACATACTGAATCTAATCAGTCTGTCTCACCTGTTTTCTAATCACTCCTTTAAATAAACCTAAATTGCCAGCATAAAACATCAGTTGTTCTAAACGAATGGACGGATGTCCCCCGTCATGGGCTGTGTAAAATACATGGAGGACCCGGCACTGCTTGTTATCTAGAATGACTTCTGCCTGAACTACTATTGGAGAATGGTTGCTGATATACTGCGGTTCTTATACCAGTAAACTGGAATGAAGGTAATTTCAGGCTGCAAAGGAATCAATTGATTTTACTAACTGGTTTTTGGAAAACACTGCCATGAAAAATTATCAATATGTTCATAAAGGCATCTACATGTCTCTTCACAAGGGTTTTACTCAATGGGGGAGGTGGTGAGGTCTGGATATAACTGAACTGTCCATCAGTAGGTAGAACAAAATAATGGGAATCAGAGTGCACATTCCGGTTTGAACTCAATCTAGGTAACATGGATTCATCTCTGTGTAATAGGCCTGCTTCTGGAAAACACAATGTAGAGCTCCAAAAGCAGACCGATTCTTTCAGAATACCATGTTATGTTTGTAAATAGATAGACAGATAGATATACAGGAATCAAAAATCTGAAAACGGTCCGGAAGTGTACATTTCAATAACTTACAATGTCAGTAGTGGGGGATTAATAGCAGATCAAGAAGACTGTGTCTGCATGCGAAATGGTTCAATTTTTGAAAGAGTTTTTTAAATGAAAATGGACAAAAAAATTGAAAGGGTTACAGTAAGTGTTGAGGAGTGACTTGGCCAAAGGAGCACAGAGGTGAGAAAGAATTAAGTAGAGTTCAATAGAACCAGGTATAATTTCTGTACACATGACTCCATGAACAGGAGCAAAGGGGACACTTAAAGAAATCATAGGACTAAGGAGAGATCAGGATTAGGAGGGTTTGTACTAGTCTAGAAATGCTGACCTGAAAACCAATTAAGTTTTCCACTCCTTCTTTGGAGAAACATTAGCTGTGCCGTGCTTTTCAAAAATGACTTGTCATAACTGATTTATGCCCATGTTAGCAACTCTTCTGAAATTACTTTGAAAGTAGACTAATGTGAGAGTTTCTCTTTAGAGATAATTCAAGTTACTTGCATAGGAAGTGGCAGCAGGTCTGGGGATGTTGTAGCTCAGTGGCAGTGACCTTGCCTAGCTTGGGGCTGGCCTGCCATGGACTTTCACCCCAAACACTTGCAAGAAAAGAAAAGGGAGGGAAGGGAGAGAGAAAGTTGGAAGGGAGGAAGGCAAAGTTGGAGGGATGCAGGGAGGTAGAAAAGAAGGAAGAAGAAAAGGGGAAAACCCAGGAAGGGAGGAAGGAAGCAAGGAAGGTAGGAAATAGGGAGAGCACAAGGGCAGGGAAAGGACTGAGTCACTCAAACAAAAGGCAAGGGACACAAAGACCAATAGAGGCCATAAAAGCTGTTTGAACAGTTTAGTCAGCTTTAGAATTTGAGTGACATCAAACTGAATGTTATTATGACTGGATGGAATCTTCCTACTAACCCCGCCTTGGCCTGGCCTAAACCAAATCAAGGGGTGGGTGGCATGGAGAGGAATTCTCTCTGGCTGGAGTGGGAGGGACCTAAACCTGTGGCACATGAGGATGCACTGGGTAGGGAAGCGGACAAGACTCCCCTGATGGGCAGTTGAGCACAACAAGGCTCCTGGGAGCCTTTGATCATGGCTCCCACCGCCATACGCCCACCACCCACCATACGCTCAGCCCCTGAAGGGGATCACAGTGGTCTGCTCCGTTGCCTGGTGCAGGTTGGAGTTCCTGACCAAACACCTGAGTGTCCACAGCCTGTGTTGGCCTGCCTGGGCAGGCTGTGGTTGTGGTGGCAAGAGCCAAAGCTGTCTTGGCGTGATGGAGGAGCCAAGGGCTGCTTCTCAGCCATCCTAGTGGGCGGTTCTGGAAGAAGCACCCAGGGTTGTGGCAGCATTGTCCGAAGACATGAAGCCAGGCCATCTTCCTTATGGCTTTCCTGGGGAGTTGGTGATGTGTACAGCTCTTGGATTTTTTGCTGTTCTCTCACTTTTCTGGAGAGGTTTTCAGTCGGTTCGTAGCAGGCTTTACGTGGGAAGAGAAAAAAGGCTGGCTCTAAACCTTGCTGGACTTATTGAGGCAAAATGTGGACTTCTTGAAAAAGTGAGCCTTGTTGAAAAAGAACATGAAGGCTTAGAATCATCTTTAAAGGATTGCAGGTTTGAGAAGGGTTCAAGAGAAGCACAACAGCTGGAGGCAACCGACGAAAAGCTGCATAGGCCCGAATCCAGCCATGGCGTTGAAATGCTCTTTCTAGAAGAAGAGCTCAAAGCACAGAAGGCTCAACATGGTCAACAGGATGAAACGATGGCGCATCTATCAAGAAGGATACAGTCCCTCCAAGGTGAATCTGAATCCCTCAGATCACAAATAGCTGAAGCTAAAACAAACTGGAGACTCTTTCAAGTGAATGAGGAAGAACTGAAGCTGGCAATCAAAGAGGTTTTGAATGAAGGATCCCTACTTCCGCCAACGCAGAGACCAACAATACAAGGAGAAGCTGAAGCACAGAGGCAACAAGGAGGTGTCCAATATAAAGCAAAAATCATATTAGAGGACTCTAAAGTAGCTGGAGAACAAGTTCTAAGGGACACAGAAAATCACATGGAGTCTCTGAGTGAATGCTTGCTGAAGATGAAGGATAGATCTTCTCCAAGCCTGGGAGCCCAAAGGGATGGTGTTCACCTGGAACTGGGAAAGACGAGTGAACCCGAAATTGGTGCTCACTTGGAGGGTGAGTCCAAAGGAGCTTTGAGGAACCTGGTTTATGGTGATAAGCTAAAGGCCTCCTTAGAAATCTTGGAAGGAGGAAGAAATCAAAAATGTACTTTCTCATCTGAAGTGGAGAAAACCACGGAAGACCTTACAGAACACCTTAAAAGTCTGCAGACTGAACAGGCATCCTTGCAGTCCGAAAATGCACAGCTGCAAAGTGAGAATGAGACCCTACAGAAGATCTTTAAAGTCATGATGGAACGCTGTCAAGAAAATATGATGAAACTGCACAGGAAATTAAGAGTGGAAGAAAACTGCCGTGTGGAGCAAAAGGAGAAACTTTCCAAAGTCGAAGAAAAGATGAGCCATACAATAAAAGAGCTGGAGACCTACAGAAAGAGAGCCCAATATCTTGAAGAACAATTGCAGAGTACCATTCGTTCCTGTCAGGGAAAGATTACTTCCTCCGAGAAAGAAGCAGATGCTAGTGAGTTGGCAACTCGGATTGCTGAAAGAAACCTCAGTTATTTCAGGAAACAAAATGCACGCAACAGACAGAAATTAACTGAGAAGGAGCTTAGATTTGAACTTGTAGAAAAAGATCCCTATGATGCACTGGATGTTTCCAACTCAGCAATGGGCAGAAAGCCTTCTCCAAATGGGCCCTCACCAATAGGTCACCCTTCATCTGAAAGGAGACCTCCTCATTTTGAAAAGAGTGGTCCACTCACACTCTCACCTTTCACTCCAGTGGGAGGAGGAAGAGGGTCAAGGGGCCCTGGAGAATCCTCTGGACCATGCGACTAGCAGTAAAGGAAGAGAATCCAGCTGTCATAAGTTCACTGATTTTCAGAGAGCACCTTCTCAGACTGGGCCCCTCTCTCCTCCAGGGGAACAGGCCAGCAGGCTGATGATCCCTCCGCCAGGCCAACCATATTCTTCTGATGCACGTCTTCCTCTACAAAGGCAAGATAGGTTTTACTCAAATTGTGGTAGAGCATCGGGACCAGCAGAACACAGAATTCCTAATATGCCTCCTTTGGACTCTGATGTGCCTGCTTCACCTCTCCATGCTGAAAACCAAGCAACTGGCTCTGGCTCTGTGTTGGCACCTTTCCCTCCAGTCAGAGGTGCCTTGTTTCCAGTTGACCCAAGGAGTCAGTTCATGAGAAGAGGACCTTTTTTTCCCTCCACCTCTCCCAGGAAACTTGTCTGGGAACCTGGAGATTATTTTCCACCTGACCCGCCACCCACTCCATTTCCAATGCGAAGTGTCTATGCAGGGAGGGGGTTTTCCTCACAAAATCTTCCCCCAAGAGCTGGAATTCAGCCCTCTTCACCCCCATTCTGAAAGTACAAGTGAGTTGCCTGAAGGGTTCCTTCCACCTGCAAATGAGCCTGTTACTCAACATCCAGAACCAAACAAGAAACCTCATGCTGTTGCTCTCTCTTCAAATGTAATTTGACTTATCTCTCATTTTTAGTTTTTAAGTAACTGCTTTTAGTTCAGTAATTGACTATACTTTGGCTCCAATTGAAGCTCAATGAAACAATAATTCTTAAGATAGTATTTTGTAAATAAAGATGGTTTACGTAAGAATCTTATGAGTAAATTATTCCTATTTTATGTTATTCCAGAGAACGGCATTTAATCTGATGAAGCCACTCTTACATAAACAAGAATGGGAGTTCTAGGTCCTTGTAATCTAGCTGGTGGAAATATCTTTTAAACTCCAAACAAAGAAGTGTATTTAGTATGACTGTAGCAATTGTAAAGTGACTTTAGGCTTAATGAAAAAGTGTCACTGATTTAGAGACTGGTTGGGCATTTCAGCTAGTTTTTCCATATCAGAATAACTAGAGCATGGGAGGACTAAAGGAGAGAACACAACTAAACATGTCAAGGAAACAGGAGATCTCAACTACAAAGAAAAATGAAGACCTCTTTTTTATATTGGTTGCTTAAAACCTTACATAGCTCTTGAGATACCATATTTCCTACATTAGATTCAAGTGAGTTATGAACTCCCATTTTGACCCCATATACAGATTGCACAATCACATTATTTACACATCCACGTTTTTACAAAATGCCATGTTAGTAACTGTTGTATTCTGCTACCTTTTCTAGCCTCTACTATCCCCCCTCTCCTGCCCTCCCATCTTCTCTCTCTATCCCGTCTTCTGTAATTTAACGTTTGGGAATTGGAAACCACACTTTAAACTCACTCTCCTCCCCTTTTTCCCTTCTGTCAAATTTCTCATCATCTTCTTCTATTTCTCCTCCTCCTCCTCCTCTTCCTCCTCCTCCTTATACCTTTAATTCATTCTTCATACACTCATGCATTGGTTCATTCATTCCTTTCACGTATGGTGTTGGGGATCCAACTCAGGACCTTTGAAAGTGTGAAGCCAGCACTCTAGTGCTGAGCCAAAACCCCAGCACCTGTCTATTTGATTTTATGACTGTTTATATGAAATTCAGAGTCGCATTCTGCTATGGTTCACTGATATGTGGATTGACCTAGTCCTTGTTTTCTGGGAGACTTTTCGAAAATATACATGAATTATTAGGAGGTTGAAATGAAGAAACAAAGAGGAAATTCCCCAATTTCTTATTCTTAGATTCCATACTCTGACTCTGCCTACCTACTGTAAAAACTTTTAAACTCTTACTCCCCATTTCTATATCATTTCCAACAAGTGAACATTCACTGCCCTACAAAAAACCAGAGAACTCACATTGAACCATGTTTCCCCAGTAGAGACCAAGACACAATACTTATTAAAAAAAATACCCTAGTTATGAATCAGTAGGTAAAGCTTTATTTGAGTGTTAAATGTGCTCTAATTATGTGTTTGTGTGTGTGTTGATGTGTGTGGTGTGTGGGTGTGTGTGCTTGTGTGTAAAACAAGCACTGAGGTGTAAAATAAATGCAGGATTGCAACGGCCTTCTTAAAAATAAGAAGCAACTTTATCACATTTGAAGCCCAGTGAAGAATCTGCCTGATACTTAACCTACAATTAATTGAAATGTGAAAACTTCAGGCCTAGAAAAACAAAGCCAACATACATACTGAATCTAATCAGTCTGTCTCACCTGTTTTCTAATCACTCCTTTAAATAAACCTAAATTGCCAGCATAAAACATCAGTTGTTCTAAACGAATGGACGGATGTCCCCCGTCATGGGCTGTGTAAAATACATGGAGGATCCGGCACTGCTTGTTATCTAGAATGACTTCTGCCTGAACTACTATTGGAGAATGGTTGCTGATATACTGCGGTTCTTATACCAGTAAACTGGAATGAAGGTAATTTCAGGCTGCAAAGGAATCAATTGATTTTACTAACTGGTTTTTGGAAAACACTGCCATGAAAAATTATCAATATGTTCACAAAGGCATCTACATGTCTCTTCACAAGGGTTTTACTCAATGGGGGAGGTGGTGAGGTCTGGATATAACTGAACTGTCCATCAGTAGGTAGAACAATATAATGGGAATCAGAGTGCACATTCCGGTTTGAACTCAATCTAGGTAACGTGGATTCATCTCTGTGTAATAGGCCTGCTTCTGGAAAACACAATGTAGAGCTCCAAAAGCAGAACGATTCTTTCAGAATACCATGTTATGTTTGTAAATAGATAGACAGATAGATATACAGGAATCAAAAATCTGAAAACGGTCCGGAAGTGTACATTTCAATAACTTACAATGTCAGTAGTGGGGGATTAATAGCAGATCAAGAAGACTGTGTCTGCATGCGAAATGGTTCAATTTTTGAAAGAGTTTTTTAAATGAAAATGGACAAAAAATTGAAAGGGTTACAGTAAGTGTTGAGGAGTGACTTGGCCAAAGGAGCACAGAGGTGAGAAAGAATTAAGTAGAGTTCAATAGAACCAGGTATAATTTCTGTACACATGACTCCATGAACAGGAGCAAAGGGGACACTTAAAGAAATCATAGGACTAAGGAGAGATCAGGATTAGGAGGGTTTGTACTAGTCTAGAAATGCTGACCTGAAAACCAATTAAGTTTTCCACTCCTTCTTTGGAGGAACATTAGCTGTGCCGTGCTTTTCAAAAATGACTTGTCATAACTGATTTATGCCCATGTTAGCAACTCTTCTGAAATTACTTTGAAAGTAGACTAATGTGAGAGTTTCTCTTTAGAGATAATTCAAGTTACTTGCATAGGAAGTGGCAGCAGGTCTGGGGATGTTGTAGCTCAGTGGCAGTGACCTTGCCTAGCTTGAGGCTGGCCTGCCATGGACTTTCACCCCAAACACTTGCAAGAAAAGAAAAGGGAGGGAAGGGAGAGAGAAAGTTGGAAGGGAGGAAGGCAAAGTTGGAGGGATGCAGGGAGGGAGAAAAGAAGGAAGAAGAAAAGGGGAAAACCCAGGAAGGGAGGAAGGAAGCAAGGAAGGTAGGAAATAGGGAGAGCACAAGGGCAGGGAAAGGACTGAGTCACTCAAACAAAAGGCAAGGGACACAAAGACCAATAGAGGCCATAAAAGCTGTTTGAACAGTTTAGTCAGCTTTAGAATTTGAGTGACATCAAACTGAATGTTATTATGACTGGATGGAATCTTCCTACTAACCCCGCCTTGGCCTGGCCTAAACCAAATCAAGGGGAGGGTGGCATGGAGAGGAATTCTCTCTGGCTGGAGTGGGAGGGACCGAAACCTGTGGCACATGAGGATGCACTGGGTAGGGAAGCGGACAAGACTCCCCTGATGGGCAGTTGAGCACAACAAGGCTCCTGGGAGCCTTTGATCATGGCTCCCACCGCCATACGCCCACCACCCACCATACGCTCAGCCCCTGAAGGGGATCACAGTGGTCTGCTCCGTTGCCTGGTGCAGGTTGGAGTTCCTGACCAAACACCTGAGTGTCCACAGCCTGTGTTGGCCTGCCTGGGCAGGCTGTGGTTGTGGTGGCAAGAGCCAAAGCTGTCTTGGCGTGATGGAGGAGCCAAGGGCTGCCTCTCAGCCATCCTAGTGGGTGGTTCTGGAAGAAGCACCCAGGGTTGTGGCAGCATTGTCCGAAGACATGAAGCCAGGCCATCTTCCTTATGGCTTTCCTGGGGAGTTGGTGATGTGTACAGCTCTTGGATTTTTTGCTGTTCTCTCACTTTTCTGGAGAGGTTTTCAGTCGGTTCGTAGCAGGCTTTACGTGGGAAGAGAAAAAAGGCTGGCTCTAAATCTTGCTGGACTTATTGAGGCAAAATGTGGACTTCTTGAAAAAGTGAGCCTTGTTGAAAAAGAACATGAAGGCTTATAATCATCTTTAAAGGATTGCAGGTTTGAGAAGGGTTCAAGAGAAGCACAACAGCTGGAGGCAACCGACGAAAAGCTGCATAGGCCCGAATCCAGCCATGGCGTTGAAATGCTCTTTCTAGAAGAAGAGCTCAAAGCACAGAAGGCTCAACATGGTCAACAGGATGAAACGATGGCGCATCTATCAAGAAGGATACAGTCCCTCCAAGGTGAATCTGAATCCCTCAGATCACAAATAGCTGAAGTTAAAACAAACTGGAGACTCTTTCAAGTGAATGAGGAAGAACTGAAGCTGGCAATCAAAGAGGTTTTGAATGAAGGATCCCTACTTCCGCCAACGCAGAGACCAACAATACAAGGAGAAGCTGAAGCACAGAGGCAACAAGGAGGTGTCCAATATAAAGCAAAAATCATATTAGAGGACTCTAAAGTAGCTGGAGAACAAGTTCTAAGGGACACAGAAAATCACATGGAGTCTCTGAGTGAATGCTTGCTGAAGATGAAGGATAGATCTTCTCCAAGCCTGGGAGCCCAAAGGGATGGTGTTCACCTGGAACTGGGAAAGACGAGTGAACCCGAAATTGGTGCTCACTTGGAGGGTGAGTCCAAAGGAGCTTTAAGGAACCTGGTTTATGGTGATAAGCTAAAGGCCTCCTTAGAAATCTTGGAAGGAGGAAGAAATCAAAAATGTACTTTCTCATCTGAAGTGGAGAAAACCACGGAAGACCTTACAGAACACCTTAAAAGTCTGCAGACTGAACAGGCATCCTTGCAGTCCGAAAATGCACAGCTGCAAAGTGAGAATGAGACCCTACAGAAGAACTTTAAAGTCATGATGGAACGCTGTCAAGAAAATATGATGAAACTGCACAGGAAATTAAGAGTGGAGGAAAACTGCCGTGTGGAGCAAAAGGAGAAACTTTCCAAAGTCGAAGAAAAGATGAGCCATACAATAAAAGAGCTGGAGACCTACAGAAAGAGAGCCCAATATCTTGAAGAACAATTGCAGAGTACCATTCGTTCCTGTCTGGGGAAGATTACTTCCTCCGAGAAAGAAGCAGATGCTAGTGAGTTGGCAGCTCGGATTGCTGAAAGAAACCTCAGTTATTTCAGGAAACAAAATGCACGCAACAGACAGAAATTAACTGAGAAGGAGCTTAGATTTGAACTTGTAGAAAAAGATCCCTATGATGCACTGGATGTTTCCAACTCAGCAATGGGCAGAAAGCCTTCTCCAAATGGGCCCTCACCAATAGGTCACCCTTCATCTGAAAGGAGACCTCCTCATTTTGAAAAGAGTGGTCCACTCACACTCTCACCTTTCACTCCAGTGGGAGGAGGAAGAGGGTCAAGGGGCCCTGGAGAATCCTCTGGACCATGCGACTAGCAGTAAAGGAAGAGAATCCAGCTGTCATAAGTTCACTGATTTTCAGAGAGCACCTTCTCAGACTGGGCCCCTCTCTCCTCCAGGGGAACAGGCCAGCAGGCTGATGATCCCTCCGCCAGGCCAACCATATTCTTCTGATGCACGTCTTCCTCTACAAAGGCAAGATAGGTTTTACTCAAATTGTGGTAGAGCATCGGGACCAGCAGAACACAGAATTCCTAATATGCCTCCTTTGGACTCTGATGTGCCTGCTTCACCTCTCCATGCTGAAAACCAAGCAACTGGCTCTGGCTCTGTGTTGGCACCTTTCCCTCCAGTCAGAGGTGCCTTGTTTCCAGTTGACCCAAGGAGTCAGTTCATGAGAAGAGGACCTTTATTTTCCTCCACCTCTCCCAGGAAACTTGTCTGGGAACCTGGAGATTATTTTCCACCTGACCCGCCACCCACTCCATTTCCAATGCGAAGTGTCTATGCAGGGAGGGGGTTTTCCTCACAAAATCTTCCCCCAAGAGCTGGAATTCAGCCCTCTTCACCCCCATTCTGAAAGTACAAGTGAGTTGCCTGAAGGGTTCCTTCCACCTGCAAATGAGCCTGTTACTCAACATCCAGAACCAAACAAGAAACCTCATGCTGTTGCTCTCTCTTCAAATGTAATTTGACTTATCTCTCATTTTTAGTTTTTAAGTAACTGCTTTTAGTTCAGTAATTGACTATACTTTGGCTCCAATTGAAGCTCAATGAAACAATAATTCTTAAGATAGTATTTTGTAAATAAAGATGGTTTACGTAAGAATCTTATGAGTAAATTATTCCTATTTTATGTTATTCCAGAGAACGGCATTTAATCTGATGAAGCCACTCTTACATAAACAAGAATGGGAGTTCTAGGTCCTTGTAATCTAGCTGGTGGAAATATCTTTTAAACTCCAAACAAAGAAGTGTATTTAGTATGACTGTAGCAATTGTAAAGTGACTTTAGGCTTAATGAAAAAGTGTCACTGATTTAGAGACTGGTTGGGCATTTCAGCTAGTTTTTCCATATCAGAATAACTAGAGCATGGGAGGACTAAAGGAGAGAACACAACTAAACATGTCAAGGAAACAGGAGATCTCAACTACAAAGAAAAATGAAGACCTCTTTTTTATATTGGTTGCTTAAAACCTTACATAGCTCTTGAGATACCATATTTCCTACATTAGATTCAAGTGAGTTATGAACTCCCATTTTGACCCCATATACAGATTGCACAATCACATTATTTACACATCCACGTTTTTACAAAATGCCATGTTAGTAACTGTTGTATTCTGCTACCATTTCTAGCCTCTACTATCCCCCCTCTCCTGCCCTCCCATCTTCTCTCTCTATCCCATCTGCTGTAATTTAACGTTTGGGAATTGGAAACCACACTTTAAACTCACTCTCCTCCCCTTTTTCCCTTCTGTCAAATTTCTCATCATCTTCTTCTATTTCTCCTCCTCCTCCTCCTCTTCCTCCTCCTCCTTATACCTTTAATTCATTCATCATACACTCATGCATTGGTTCATTCATTCCTTTCACGTATGGTGTTGGGGATCCAACTCAGGACCTTTGAAAGTGTGAAGCCAGCACTCTAGTGCTGAGCCAAAACCCAAGCACCTGTCTATTTGATTTTATGACTGTTTATATGAAATTCAGAGTCGCATTCTGCTATGGTTCACTGATATGTGGATTGACCTAGTCCTTGTTTTCTGGGAGACTTTTCGAAAATATACATGAATTATTAGGAGGTTGAAATGAAGAAACAAAGAGGAAATTCCCCAATTTCTTATTCTTAGATTCCATACTCTGACTCTGCCTACCTACTGTAAAAACTTTTAAACTCTTACTCCCCATTTCTATATCATTGCCAACAAGTGAACATTCACTGCCCTACAAAAAACCAGAGAACTCACATTGAACCATGTTTCCCCAGTAGAGACCAAGACACAATACTTATTAAAAAAATACCCTAGTTATGAATCAGTAGGTAAAGCTTTATTTGAGTGTTAAATGTGGTCTAATTATGTGTTTGTGTGTGTGTTGATGTGTGTGGTGTGTGGGTGTGTGTGCTTGTGTGTAAAACAAGCACTGAGGTGTAAAATAAATGCAGGATTGCAACGGCCTTCTTCAAAATAAGAAGCAACTTTATCACATTTGAAGCCCAGTGAAGAATCTGCCTGATACTTAACCTACAATTAATTGAAATGTGAAAACTTCAGGCCTAGAAAAACAAAGCCAACATACATACTGAATCTAATCAGTCTGTCTCACCTGTTTTCTAATCACTCCTTTAAATAAACCTAAATTGCCAGCATAAAACATCAGTTGTTCTAAACGAATGGACGGATGTCCCCCGTCATGGGCTGTGTAAAATACATGGAGGATCCGGCACTGCTTGTTATCTAGAATGACTTCTGCCTGAACTACTATTGGAGAATGGTTGCTGATATACTGCGGTTCTTATACCAGTAAACTGGAATGAAGGTAATTTCAGGCTGCAAAGGAATCAATTGATTTTACTAACTGGTTTTTGGAAAACACTGCCATGAAAAATTATCAATATGTTCATAAAGGCATCTACATGTCTCTTCACAAGGGTTTTACTCAATGGGGGAGGTGGTGAGGTCTGGATATAACTGAACTGTCCATCAGTAGGTAGAACAATATAATGGGAATCAGAGTGCACATTCCGGTTTGAACTCAATCTAGGTAACATGGATTCATCTCTGTGTAATAGGCCTGCTTCTGGAAAACACAATGTAGAGCTCCAAAAGCAGAACGATTCTTTCAGAATACCATGTTATGTTTGTAAATAGATAGACAGATAGATATACAGGAATCAAAAATCTGAAAACGGTCCGGAAGTGTACATTTCAATAACTTACAATGTCAGTAGTGGGGGATTAATAGCAGATCAAGAAGACTGTGTCTGCATGCGAAATGGTTCAATTTTTGAAAGAGTTTTTTAAATGAAAATGGACAAAAAATTGAAAGGGTTACAGTAAGTGTTGAGGAGTGACTTGGCCAAAGGAGCACAGAGGTGAGAAAGAATTAAGTAGAGTTCAATAGAACCAGGTATAATTTCTGTACACATGACTCCATGAACAGGAGCAAAGGGGACACTTAAAGAAATCATAGGACTAAGGAGAGATCAGGATTAGGAGGGTTTGTACTAGTCTAGAAATGCTGACCTGAAAACCAATTAAGTTTTCCACTCCTTCTTTGGAGGAACATTAGCTGTGCCGTGCTTTTCAAAAATGACTTGTCATAACTGATTTATGCCCATGTTAGCAACTCTTCTGAAATTACTTTGAAAGTAGACTAATGTGAGAGTTTCTCTTTAGAGATAATTCAAGTTACTTGCATAGGAAGTGGCAGCAGGTCTGGGGATGTTGTAGCTCAGTGGCAGTGACCTTGCCTAGCTTGGGGCTGGCCTGCCATGGACTTTCACCCCAAACACTTGCAAGAAAAGAAAAGGGAGGGAAGGGAGAGAGAAAGTTGGAAGGGAGGAAGGCAAAGTTGGAGGGATGCAGGGAGGGAGAAAAGAAGGAAGAAGAAAAGGGGAAAACCCAGGAAGGGAGGAAGGAAGCAAGGAAGGTAGGAAATAGGGAGAGCACAAGGGCAGGGAAAGGACTGAGTCACTCAAACAAAAGGCAAGGGACACAAAGACCAATAGAGGCCATAAAAGCTGTTTGAACAGTTTAGTCAGCTTTAGAATTTGAGTGACATCAAACTGAATGTTATTATGACTGGATGGAATCTTCCTACTAACCCCGCCTTGGCCTGGCCTAAACCAAATCAAGGGGAGGGTGGCATGGAGAGGAATTCTCTCTGGCTGGAGTGGGAGGGACCGAAACCTGTGGCACATGAGGATGCAATGGGTAGGGAAGCGGACAAGACTCCCCTGATGGGCAGTTGAGCACAACAAGGCTCCTGGGAGCCTTTGATCATGGCTCCCACCGCCATACGCCCACCACCCACCATACGCTCAGCCCCTGAAGGGGATCACAGTGGTCTGCTCCGTTGCCTGGTGCAGGTTGGAGTTCCTGACCAAACACCTGAGTGTCCACAGCCTGTGTTGGCCTGCCTGGGCAGGCTGTGGTTGTGGTGGCAAGAGCCAAAGCTGTCTTGGCGTGATGGAGGAGCCAAGGGCTGCCTCTCAGCCATCCTAGTGGGTGGTTCTGGAAGAAGCACCCAGGGTTGTGGCAGCATTGTCCGAAGACATGAAGCCAGGCCATCTTCCTTATGGCTTTCCTGGGGAGTTGGTGATGTGTACAGCTCTTGGATTTTTTGCTGTTCTCTCACTTTTCTGGAGAGGTTTTCAGTCGGTTCGTAGCAGGCTTTACGTGGGAAGAGAAAAAAGGCTGGCTCTAAATCTTGCTGGACTTATTGAGGCAAAATGTGGACTTCTTGAAAAAGTGAGCCTTGTTGAAAAAGAACATGAAGGCTTAGAATCATCTTTAAAGGATTGCAGGTTTGAGAAGGGTTCAAGAGAAGCACAACAGCTGGAGGCAACCGACGAAAAGCTGCATAGGCCCGAATCCAGCCATGGCGTTGAAATGCTCTTTCTAAAAGAAGAGCTCAAAGCACAGAAGGCTCAACATGGTCAACAGGATGAAACGATGGCGCATCTATCAAGAAGGATACAGTCCCTCCAAGGTGAATCTGAATCCCTCAGATCACAAATAGCTGAAGTTAAAACAAACTGGAGACTCTTTCAAGTGAATGAGGAAGAACTGAAGCTGGCAATCAAAGAGGTTTTGAATGAAGGATCCCTACTTCCGCCAACGCAGAGACCAACAATACAAGGAGAAGCTGAAGCACAGAGGCAACAAGGAGGTGTCCAATATAAAGCAAAAATCATATTAGAGGACTCTAAAGTAGCTGGAGAACAAGTTCTAAGGGACACAGAAAATCACATGGAGTCTCTGAGTGAATGCTTGCTGAAGATGAAGGATAGATGTTCTCCAAGCCTGGGAGCCCAAAGGGATGGTGGTCACCTGGAACTGGGAAAGACGAGTGAACCCGAAATTGGTGCTCACTTGGAGGATGAGTCCAAAGGAGCTTTGAGGAACCTGGTTTATGGTGATAAGCTAAAGGCCTCCTTAGAAATCTTGGAAGGAGGAACAAATCAAAAATGTACTTTCTCATCTGAAGTGGAGAAAACCACGGAAGACCTTACAGAACACCTTAAAAGTCTGCAGACTGAACAGGCATCCTTGCAGTCCGAAAATGCACAGCTGCAAAGTGAGAATGAGACCCTACAGAAGAACTTTAAAGTCATGATGGAACGCTGTCAAGAAAATATGATGAAACTGCACAGGAAATTAAGAGTGGAGGAAAACTGCCGTGTGGAGCAAAAGGAGAAACTTTCCAAAGTCGAAGAAAAGATGAGCCATACAATAAAAGAGCTGGAGACCTACAGAAAGAGAGCCCAATATCTTGAAGAACAATTGCAGAGTACCATTCGTTCCTGTCTGGGGAAGATTACTTCCTCCGAGAAAGAAGCAGATGCTAGTGAGTTGGCAGCTCGGATTGCTGAAAGAAACCTCAGTTATTTCAGGAAACAAAATGCACGCAACAGACAGAAATTAACTGAGAAGGAGCTTAGATTTGAACTTGTAGAAAAAGATCCCTATGATGCACTGGATGTTTCCAACTCAGCAATGGGCAGAAAGCCTTCTCCAAATGGGCCCTCACCAATAGGTCACCCTTCATCTGAAAGGAGACCTCCTCATTTTGAAAAGAGTGGTCCACTCACACTCTCACCTTTCACTCCAGTGGGAGGAGGAAGAGGGTCAAGGGGCCCTGGAGAATCCTCTGGACCATGCGACTAGCAGTAAAGGAAGAGAATCCAGCTGTCATAAGTTCACTGATTTTCAGAGAGCACCTTCTCAGACTGGGCCCCTCTCTCCTCCAGGGGAACAGGCCAGCAGGCTGATGATCCCTCCGCCAGGCCAACCATATTCTTCTGATGCACGTCTTCCTCTACAAAGGCAAGATAGGTTTTACTCAAATTGTGGTAGAGCATCGGGACCAGCAGAACACAGAATTCCTAATATGCCTCCTTTGGACTCTGATGTGCCTGATTCACCTCTCCATGCTGAAAACCAAGCAACTGGCTCTGGCTCTGTGTTGGCACCTTTCCCTCCAGTCAGAGGTGCCTTGTTTCCAGTTGACCCAAGGAGTCAGTTCATGAGAAGAGGACCTTTTTTTTCCTCCACCTCTCCCAGGAAACTTGTCTGGGAACCTGGAGATTATTTTCCACCTGACCCGCCACCCACTCCATTTCCAATGCGAAGTGTCTATGCAGGGAGGGGGTTTTCCTCACAAAATCTTCCCCCAAGAGCTGGAATTCAGCACTCTTCACCCCATTCTGAAAGTACAAGTGAGTTGCCTGAAGGGTTCCTTCCACCTGCAAATGAGCCTGTTACTCAACATCCAGAACCAAACAAGAAACCTCATGCTGTTGCTCTCTCTTCAAATGTAATTTGACTTATCTCTCATTTTTAGTTTTTAAGTAACTGCTTTTAGTTCAGTAATTGACTATACTTTGGCTCCAATTGAAGCTCAATGAAACAATAATTCTTAAGATAGTATTTTGTAAATAAAGATGGTTTACGTAAGAATCTTATGAGTAAATTATTCCTATTTTATGTTATTCCAGAGAACGGCATTTAATCTGATGAAGCCACTCTTACATAAACAAGAATGGGAGTTCTAGGTCCTTGTAATCTAGCTGGTGGAAATATCTTTTAAACTCCAAACAAAGAAGTGTATTTAGTATGACTGTAGCAATTGTAAAGTGACTTTAGGCTTAATGAAAAAGTGTCACTGATTTAGAGACTGGTTGGGCATTTCAGCTAGTTTTTCCATATCAGAATAACTAGAGCATGGGAGGACTAAAGGAGAAAACACAACTAAACATGTCAAGGAAACAGGAGATCTCAACTACAAAGAAAAATGAAGACCTCTTTTTTATATTGGTTGCTTAAAACCTTACATAGCTCTTGAGATACCATATTTCCTACATTAGATTCAAGTGAGTTATGAACTCCCATTTTGACCCCATATACAGATTGCACAATCACATTGTTTACACATCCACGTTTTTACAAAATGCCATGTTAGTAACTGTTGTATTCTGCTACCTTTTCTAGCCTCTACTATCCCCCCTCTCCTGCCCTCCCATCTTCTCTTTCTATCCCATCTGCTGTAATTTAACGTTTGGGAATTGGAAACCACACTTTAAACTCACTCTCCTCCCCTTTTTCCCTTCTGTCAAATTTCTCATCATCTTCTTCTATTTCTCCTCCTCCTCCTCCTCTTCCTCCTCCTCCTTATACCTTTAATTCATTCATCATACACTCCTGCATTGGTTCATTCATTCCTTTCACGTATGGTGTTGGGGATCCAACTCAGGACCTTTGAAAGTGTGAAGCCAGCACTCTAGTGCTGAGCCAAAACCCCAGCACCTGTCTTTTTGATTTTATGACTGTTTATATGAAATTCAGAGTCGCATTCTGCTATGGTTCACTGATATGTGGATTGACCTAGTCCTTGTTTTCTGGGAGACTTTTGGAAAATATACATGAATTATTAGGAGGTTGAAATGAAGAAACAAAGAGGAAATTCCCCAATTTCTTATTCTTAGATTCCATACTCTGACTATGCCTACCTACTGTAAAAACTTTTAAACTCTTACTCCCCATTTCTATATCATTGCCAACAAGTGGACGTTCACTGCCCTACAACAAACCAGAGAACTCACATTGAACCATGTTTCCCCAGTAGAGACCAAGAAAAATACTTATTAAAAAAATACCCTAGTTATGAATTAGTAGGTAAAGCTTTATTTGAGTGTTAAATGTTCTCTAATTATGTGTTTGTGTGTGTGTTGATGTGTGTGGTGTGTGGGTGTGTGTGCTTGTGTGTAAAACAAGCACTGAGGTGTAAAATAAATGCATGCAGGATTGCAACGGCCTTCTTAAAAATAAGAAGCAACTTTATCACATTTGAAGCCCAGTGAAGAATCTGCCTGATACTTAACCTACAATTAATTGAAATGTGAAAACTTCAGGCCTAGAAAAACAAAGCCAACATACATACTGAATCTAATCAGTCTGTCTCACCTGTTTTCTAATCACTCGTTTAAATAAACCTAAATTGCCAGCATAAAACATCAGTTGTTCTAAACGAATGGACGGATGTCCCCCGTCATGGGCTGTGTAAAATACATGGAGGATCCGGCACTGCTTGTTATCTAGAATGACTTCTGCCTGAACTACTATTGGAGAATGGTTGCTGATATACTGCGGTTCTTATACCAGTAAACTGGAATGAAGGTAATTTCAGGCTGCAAAGGAATCAATTGATTTTACTAACTGGTTTTTGGAAAACACTGCCATGAAAAATTATCAATATGTTCATAAAGGCATCTACATGTCTCTTCACAAGGGTTTTACTCAATGGGGGAGGTGGTGAGGTCTGGATATAACTGAACTGTCCATCAGTAGGTAGAACAAAATAATGGGAATCAGAGTGCACATTCCGGTTTGAACTCAATCTAGGTAACATGGATTCATCTCTGTGTAATAGGCCTGCTTCTGGAAAACACAATGTAGAGCTCCAAAAGCAGACCGATTCTTTCAGAATACCATGTTATGTTTGTAAATAGATAGACAGATAGATATACAGGAATCAAAAATCTGAAAACGGTCCGGAAGTGTACATTTCAATAACTTACAATGTCAGTAGTGGGGGATTAATAGCAGATCAAGAAGACTGTGTCTGCATGCGAAATGGTTCAATTTTTGAAAGAGTTTTTTAAATGAAAATGGACAAAAAAATTGAAAGGGTTACAGTAAGTGTTGAGGAGTGACTTGGCCAAAGGAGCACAGAGGTGAGAAAGAATTAAGTAGAGTTCAATAGAACCAGGTATAATTTCTGTACACATGACTCCATGAACAGGAGCAAAGGGGACACTTAAAGAAATCATAGGACTAAGGAGAGATCAGGATTAGGAGGGTTTGTACTAGTCTAGAAATGCTGACCTGAAAACCAATTAAGTTTTCCACTCCTTCTTTGGAGGAACATTAGCTGTGCCGTGCTTTTCAAAAATGACTTGTCATAACTGATTTATGCCCATGTTAGCAACTCTTCTGAAATTACTTTGAAAGTAGACTAATGTGAGAGTTTCTCTTTAGAGATAATTCAAGTTACTTGCATAGGAAGTGGCAGCAGGTCTGGGAATGTTGTAGCTCAGTGGCAGTGACCTTGCCTAGCTTGGGGCTGGCCTGCCATGGACTTTTACCCCAAACACTTGCAAGAAAAGAAAAGGGAGGGAAGGGAGAGAGAAAGTTGGAAGGGAGGAAGGCAAAGTTGGAGGGATGCAGGGAGGTAGAAAAGAAGGAAGAAGAAAAGGGGAAAACCCAGGAAGGGAGGAAGGAAGCAAGGAAGGTAGGAAATAGGGAGAGCACAAGGGCAGGGAAAGGACTGAGTCACTAAAACAAAAGGCAAGGGACACAAGGACCAATAGAGGCCATAAAAGCTGTTTGAACAGTTTAGTCAGCTTTAGAATTTGAGTGACATCAAACTGAATGTTATTATGACTGGATGGAATCTTCCTACTAACCCCGCCTTGGCCTGGCCTAAACCAAATCAAGGGGTGGGTGGCATGGAGAGGAATTCTCCCTGGCTGGAGTGGGAGGGACCTAAACCTGTGGCACATGAGGATGCACTGGGTAGGGAAGCGGACAAGACTCCCCTGATGGGCAGTTGAGCACAACAAGGCTCCTGGGAGCCTTTGATCATGGCTCCCACCGCCATACGCCCACCACCCACCATACGCTCAGCCCCTGAAGGGGATCACAGTGGTCTGCTCCGTTGCCTGGTGCAGGTTGGAGTTCCTGACCAAACACCTGAGTGTCCACAGCCTGTGTTGGCCTGCCTGGGCAGGCTGTGGTTGTGGTGGCAAGAGCCAAAGCTGTCTTGGCGTGATGGAGGAGCCAAGGGCTGCCTCTCAGCCATCCTAGTGGGTGGTTCTGGAAGAAGCACCCAGGGTTGTGGCAGCATTGTCCGAAGACATGAAGCCAGGCCATCTTCCTTATGGCTTTCCTGGGGAGTTGGTGATGTGTACAGCTCTTGGATTTTTTGCTGTTCTCTCACTTTTCTGGAGAGGTTTTCAGTCGGTTCGTAGCAGGCTTTACGTGGGAAGAGAAAAAAGGCTGGCTCTAAATCTTGCTGGACTTATTGAGGCAAAATGTGGACTTCTTGAAAAAGTGAGCCTTGTTGAAAAAGAACATGAAGGCTTACAATCATCTTTAAAGGATTGCAGGTTTGAGAAGGGTTCAAGAGAAGCACAACAGCTGGAGGCAACCGACGAAAAGCTGCATAGGCCCAAATCCAGCCATGGCGTTGAAATGCTCTTTCTAGAAGAAGAGCTCAAAGCACAGAAGGCTCAACATGGTCAACAGGATGAAACGATGGCGCATCTATCAAGAAGGATACAGTCCCTCCAAGGTGAATCTGAATCCCTCAGATCACAAATAGCTGAAGCTAAAACAAACTGGAGACTCTTTCAAGTGAATGAGGAAGAACTGAAGCTGGCAATCAAAGAGGTTTTGAATGAAGGATCCCTACTTCCGCCAACGCAGAGACCAACAATACAAGGAGAAGCTGAAGCACAGAGGCAACAAGGAGGTGTCCAATATAAAGCAAAAATCATATTAGAGGACTCTAAAGTAGCTGGAGAACAAGTTCTAAGGGACACAGAAAATCACATGGAGTCTCTGAGTGAATGCTTGCTGAAGATGAAGGATAGATCTTCTCCAAGCCTGGGAGCCCAAAGGGATGGTGTTCACCTGGAACTGGGAAAGACGAGTGAACCCGAAATTGGTGCTCACTGGGAGGATGAGTCCAAAGGAGCTTTGAGGAACCTGGTTTATGGTGATAAGCTAAAGGCCTCCTTAGAAATCTTGGAAGGAGGAAGAAATCAAAAATGTACTTTCTCATCTGAAGTGGAGAAAACCACGGAAGACCTTACAGAACACCTTAAAAGTCTGCAGACTGAACAGGCATTCTTGCAGTCCGAAAATGCACAGCTGCAAAGTGAGAATGAGACCCTACAGAAGAACTTTAAAGTTATGATGGAACGCTGTCAAGAAAATATGATGAAACTGCAAAGGAAATTAAGAGTGGAAGAAAACTGCCGTGTGGAGCAAAAGGAGAAACTTTCCAAAGTCGAAGAAAAGATGAGCCATACAATAAAAGAGCTGGAGACCTACAGAAAGAGAGCCCAATATCTTGAAGAACAATTGCAGAGTACCATTCGTTCCTGTCAGGGGAAGATTACTTCCTCCGAGAAAGAAGCAGATGCTAGTGAGTTGGCAACTCGGATTGCTGAAAGAAACCTCAGTTATTTCAGGAAACAAAATGCACGCAACAGACAGAAATTAACTGAGAAGGAGCTTAGATTTGAACTTGTAGAAAAAGATCCCTATGATGCACTGGATGTTTCCAACTCAGCAATGGGCAGAAAGCCTTCTCCAAATGGGCCCTCAACAATAGGTCACCCTTCATCTGAAAGGAGACCTCCTCATTTTGAAAAGAGTGGTCCACTCACACTCTCACCTTTCACTCCAGTGGGAGGAGGAAGAGGGTCAAGGGGCCCTGGAGAATCCTCTGGACCATGCGACTAGCAGTAAAGGAAGAGAAGCCAGCTGTCATAAGTTCACTGATTTTCAGAGAGCACCTTCTCAGACTGGGTCCCTCTCTCCTCCAGGGGAACAGGCCAGCAGGCTGATGATCCCTCCGCCAGGCCAACCATATTCTTCTGATGCACGTCTTCCTCTACAAAGGCAAGATAGGTTTTACTCAAATTGTGGTAGAGCATCGGGACCAGCAGAACACAGAATTCCTAATATGCCTCCTTTGGACTCTGATGTGCCTGCTTCACCTCTCCATGCTGAAAACCAAGCAACTGGCTCTGGCTCTGTGTTGGCACCTTTCCCTCCAGTCAGAGGTGCCTTGTTTCCAGTTGACCCAAGGAGTCAGTTCATGAGAAGAGGACCTTTTTTTTCCTCCACCTCTCCCAGGAAACTTGTCTGGGAACCTGGAGATTATTTTCCACCTGACCCGCCACCCACTCCATTTCCAATGCGAAGTGTCTATGCAGGGAGGGGGTTTTCCTCACAAAATCTTCCCCCAAGAGCTGGAATTCAGCCCTCTTCACCCCCATTCTGAAAGTACAAGTGAGTTGCCTGAAGGGTTCCTTCCACCTGCAAATGAGCCTGTTACTCAACATCCAGAACCAAACAAGAAACCTCATGCTGTTGCTCTCTCTTCAAATGTAATTTGACTTATCTCTCATTTTTAGTTTTTAAGTAACTGCTTTTAGTTCAGTAATTGACTATACTTTGGCTCCAATTGAAGCTCAATGAAACAATAATTCTTAAGATAGTATTTTGTAAATAAAGATGGTTTACGTAAGAATCTTATGAGTAAATTATTCCTATTTTATGTTATTCCAGAGAACAGCATTTAGTCTGATGAAGCCACTCTTACATAAACAAGAATGGGAGTTCTAGGTCCTTGTAATCTAGATGATGGAAATATCTTTTATACTCCCAACAAAGAAGTGCATTTTGTATGACTATAGCAATTGTAAAGTGACTTTAGGCTTAATGAAAAAGTGTCACTGATTTAGAGACTGGTTGGGCATTTCAGCTAGTTTTTCCATATCAGAATAACTAGAGCATGGGAGGACTAAAGGAGAGAACACAACTGAACATGTCAAGGAAACAGGAGATCTCAACTACAAAGAAAAATGAAGACCTCTTTTTTATATTGGTTGCTTAAAACCTTACATAGCTCTTGAGATACCATATTTCCTACATTAGATTCAAGTGAGTTATGAACTCCCATTTTGACCCCATATACAGATTGCACAATCACATTGTTTACACATCCACGTTGTTACAAAATGCCATGTTAGTAACTGTTGTATTCTGCTACCTTTTCTAGCCTCTACTATCCCCCCTCTCCTGCCCTCCCATCTTCTCTCTCTATCCCGTCTGCTGTAATTTAACGTTTGGGAATTGGAAACCACACTTTAAACTCACTCTCCTCCCCTTTTTCCCTTCTGTCAAATTTCTCATCATCTTCTTCTATTTCTCCTCCTCCTCCTCCTCTTCCTCCTCCTCCTTATACCTTTAATTCATTCATCATACACTCATGCATTGGTTCATTCATTCCTTTCACGTATGGTGTTGGGGATCCAACTCAGGACCTTTGAAAGTGTGAAGCCAGCACTCTAGTGCTGAGCCAAAACCCCAGCACCTGTCTTTTTGATTTTATGACTGTTTATATGAAATTCAGAGTCGCATTCTGCAATGGTTCACTGATATGTGGATTGACCTAGTCCTTGTTTTCTGGGAGACTTTTGGAAAATATACATGAATTATTAGGAGGTTGAAATGAAGAAACAAAGAGGAAATTCCCCAATTTCTTATTCTTAGATTCCATACTCTGACTCTGCCTACCTACTGTAAAAACTTTTAAACTCTTACTCCCCATTTCTATATCATTGCCAACAAGTGAACGTTCACTGCCCTACAACAAACCAGAGAACTCACATTGAACCATGTTTCCCCAGTAGAGACCAGGACACAATACTTATTAAAAAAATACCCTAGTTATGAATCAGTAGGTAAAGCTTTATTTGAGTGTTAAATGTGCTCTAATTATGTGTTTGTGTGTGTGTTGATGTGTGTGGTGTGTGGGTGTGTGTGCTTGTGTGTAAAACAAGCACTGAGGTGTAAAATAAATGCAGGATTGCAACGGCCTTCTTCAAAATAAGAAGCAACTTTATCACATTTGAAGCCCAGTGAAGAATCTGCCTGATACTTAACCTACAATTAATTGAAATGTGAAAACTTCAGGCCTAGAAAAACAAAGCCAACATACATACTGAATCTAATCAGTCTGTCTCACCTGTTTTCTAATCACTCCTTTAAATAAACCTAAATTGCCAGCATAAAACATCAGTTGTTCTAAACGAATGGACGGATGTCCCCCGTCATGGGCTGTGTAAAATACATGGAGGATCCGGCACTGCTTGTTATCTAGAATGACTTCTGCCTGAACTACTATTGGAGAATGGTTGCTGATATACTGCGGTTCTTATACCAGTAAACTGGAATGAAGGTAATTTCAGGCTGCAAAGGAATCAATTGATTTTACTAACTGGTTTTTGGAAAACACTGCCATGAAAAATTATCAATATGTTCATAAAGGCATCTACATGTCTCTTCACAAGGGTTTTACTCAATGGGGGAGGTGGTGAGGTCTGGATATAACTGAACTGTCCATTAGTAGGTAGAACATATAATGGGAATCAGAGTGCACATTCCGGTTTGAACTCAATCTAGGTAACATGGATTCATCTCTGTGAAATAGGCCTGCTTCTGGAAGACACAATGTAGAGCTCCAAAAGCAGAACGATTCTTTCAGAATACCATGTTATGTTTGTAAATAGAAAGACAGATAGATATACAGGAATCAAAAATCTGAAAACGGTCTGGAAGTGTACATTTCAATAACTTACAATGTCAGTAGTGGGGGATTAATAGCAGATCAAAAAGACTGTGTCTGCATGCGAAACGGTTCAATTCTTGAAAGAGTTTTTTAAATGAAAATGGACAAAAAATTGAAAGGGTTACAGTAAGTGTTGAGGAGTGACTTGGCCAAAGGAGCACAGAGGTGAGAAAGAATTAAGTAGAGTTCAATAGAACCAGGTATAATTTCTGTACACATGACTCCATGAACAGGAGCAAAGGGGACACTTAAAGAAATCATAGGACTAAGGAGAGATCAGGATTAGGAGGGTTTGTACTAGTCTAGAAATGCTGACCTGAAAACCAATTAAGTTTTCAACTCCTTCTTTGGAGGAACATTAGCTGTGCCGTGCTTTTCAAAAATGACTTGTCATACCTGATTTATGCCCATGTTAGCAACTCTTCTGAAATTACTTTGAAAGTAGACTAATGTGAGAGTTTCTCTTTAGAGATAATTCAAGTTACTTGCATAGGAAGTGGCAGCAGGTCTGGGGATGTTGTAGCTCAGTGGCAGTGACCTTGCCTAGCTTGGGGCTGGCCTGCCATGGACTTTCACCCCAAACACTTGCAAGAAAAGAAAAGGGAGGGAAGGGAGAGAGAAAGTTGGAAGGGAGGAAGGCAAAGTTGGAGGGATGCAGGGAGGTAGAAAAGAAGGAAGAAGAAAAGGAGAAAACCCAGGAAGGGAGGAAGGAAGCAAGGAAGGTAGGAAATAGGGAGAGCACAAGGGCAGGGAAAGGACTGAGTCACTCAAACAAAAGGCAAGGGACAAAGACCAATAGAGGCCATAAAAGCTGTTTGAACAGTTTAGTCAGCTTTAGAATTTGAGTGACATCAAACTGAATGTTATTATGACTGGATGGAATCTTCCTACTAACCCCGCCTTGGACTGGCCTAAACCAAATCAAGGGGTGGGTGGCATGGAGAGGAATTCTCTCTGGCTGGAGTGGGAGGGACCTAAACCTGTGGCACATAAGGATGCACTGGGTAGGGAAGCGGACAAGACTCCCCTGATGGGCAGTTGAGCACAACAAGGCTCCTGGGAGCCTTTGATCATGGCTCCCACCGCCATACGCCCACCACCCACCATACGCTCAGCCCCTGAAGGGGATCACAGTGGTCTGCTCCGTTGCCTGGTGCAGGTTGGAGTTCCTGACCAAACACCTGAGTGTCCACAGCCTGTGTTGGCCTGCCTGGGCAGGCTGTGGTTGTGGTGGCAAGAGCCAAAGCTGTCTTGGCGTGATGGAGGAGCCAAGGGCTGCCTCTCAGCCATCCTAGTGGGTGGTTCTGGAAGAAGCACCCAGGGTTGTGGCAGCATTGTCCGAAGACATGAAGCCAGGCCATCTTCCTTATGGCTTTCCTGGGGAGTTGGTGATGTGTACAGCTCTTGGATTTTTTGCTGTTCTCTCACTTTTCTGGAGAGGTTTTCAGTCGGTTCGTAGCAGGCTTTACGTGGGAAGAGAAAAAAGGCTGGCTCTAAATCTTGCTGGACTTATTGAGGCAAAATGTGGACTTCTTGAAAAAGTGAGCCTTGTTGAAAAAGAACATGAAGGCTTAGAATCATCTTTAAAGGATTGCAGGTTTGAGAAGGGTTCAAGAGAAGCACAACAGCTGGAGGCAACCGACGAAAAGCTGCATAGGCCCGAATACAGCCATGGCGTTGAAATGCTCTTTCTAGAAGAAGAGCTCAAAGCACAGAAGGCTCAACATGGTCAACAGGATGAAACGATGGCACATCTATCAAGAAGGATACAGTCCCTCCAAGGTGAATCTGAATCCCTCAGATCACAAATAGCTGAAGCTAAAACAAACTGGAGACTCTTTCAAGTGAATGAGGAAGAACTGAAGCTGGCAATCAAAGAGGTTTTGAATGAAGGATCCCTACTTCCGCCAACGCAGAGACCAACAATACAAGGAGAAGCTGAAGCACAGAGGCAACAAGGAGGTGTCCAATATAAAGCAAAAATCATATTAGAGGACTCTAAAGTAGCTGGAGAACAAGTTCTAAGGGACACAGAAAATCACATGGAGTCTCTGAGTGAATGCTTGCTGAAGATGAAGGATAGATGTTCTCCAAGCCTGGGAGCCCAAAGGGATGGTGGTCACCTGGAACTGGAAAGACGAGTGAACCCGAAATTGGTGCTCACTTGGAGGATGAGTCCAAAGGAGCTTTGAGGAACCTGGTTTATGGTGATAAGCTAAAGGCCTCCTTAGAAATCTTGGAAGGAGGAAGAAATCAAAAATGTACTTTCTCATCTGAAGTGGAGAAAACCACGGAAGACCTTACAGAACACCTTAAAAGTCTGCAGACTGATCAGGCATCCTTGCAGTCCGAAAATGCACAGCTGCAAAGTGAGAATGAGACCCTACAGAAGAACTTTAATGTCATGATGGAACGCTGTCAAGAAAATATGATGAAACTGCACAGGAAATTAAGAGTGGAGGAAAACTGCCGTGTGGAGCAAAAGGAGAAACTTTCCAAAGTCGAAGAAAAGATGAGCCATACAATAAAAGAGCTGGAGGCCTACAGAAAGAGAGCCCAATATCTTGAAGAACAATTGCAGAGTACCATTCGTTCCTGTCTGGGGAAGATTACTTCCTCCGAGAAAGAAGCAGATGCTAGTGAGTTGGCAGCTCGGATTGCTGAAAGAAACCTCAGTTATTTCAGGAAACAAAATGCACGCAACAGACAGAAATTAACTGAGAAGGAGCTTAGATTTGAACTTGTAGAAAAAGATCCCTATGATGCACTGGATGTTTCCAACTCAGCAATGGGCAGAAAGCCTTTTCCAAATGGGCCCTCACCAATAGGTCACCCTTCATCTGAAAGGAGACCTCCTCATTTTGAAAAGAGTGGTCCACTCACACTCTCACCTTTCACTCCAGTGGGAGGAGGAAGAGGGTCAAGGGGCCCTGGAGAATCCTCTGGACCATGCGACTAGCAGTAAAGGAAGAGAAGCCAGCTGTCATAAGTTCACTGATTTTCAGAGAGCACCTTCTCAGACTGGGCCCCTCTCTCCTCCAGGGGAACAGGCCAGCAGGCTGATGATCCCTCCGCCAGGCCAACCATATTCTTCTGATGCACGTCTTCCTCTACAAAGGCAAGATAGGTTTTACTCAAATTGTGGTAGAGCATCGGGACCAGCAGAACACAGAATTCCTAATATGCCTCCTTTGGACTCTGATGTGCCTGATTCACCTCTCCATGCTGAAAACCAAGCAACTGGCTCTGGCTCTGTGTTGGCACCTTTCCCTCCAGTCAGAGGTGCCTTGTTTCCAGTTGACCCAAGGAGTCAGTTCATGAGAAGAGGACCTTTTTTTTCCTCCACCTCTCCCAGGAAACTTGTCTGGGAACCTGGAGATTATTTTCCACCTGACCCGCCACCCACTCCATTTCCAATGCGAAGTGTCTATGCAGGGAGGGGGTTTTCCTCACAAAATCTTCCCCCAAGAGCTGGAATTCAGCCCTCTTCACCCCCATTCTGAAAGTACAAGTGAGTTGCCTGAAGGGTTCCTTCCACCTGCAAATGAGCCTCTTACTCAACATCCAGAACCAAACAAGAAACCTCATGCTGTTGCTCTCTCTTCAAATGTAATTTGACTTATCTCTCATTTTTAGTTTTTAAGTAACTGCTTTTAGTTCAGTAATTGACTATACTTTGGCTCCAATTGAAGCTCAATGAAACAATAATTCTTAAGATAGTATTTTGTAAATAAAGATGGTTTACGTAAGAATCTTATGAGTAAATTATTCCTATTTTATGTTATTCCAGAGAACGGCATTTAATCTGATGAAGCCACTCTTACATAAACAAGAATGGGAGTTCTAGGTCCTTGTAATCTAGCTGATGGAAATATCTTTTAAACTCCAAACAAAGAAGTGTATTTAGTATGACTGTAGCAATTGTAAAGTGACTTTAGGCTTAATGAAAAAGTGTCACTGATTTAGAGACTGGTTGGGCATTTCAGCTAGTTTTTCCATATCAGAATAACTAGAGCATGGGAGGACTAAAGGAGAGAACACAACTAAACATGTCAAGGAAACAGGAGATCTCAACTACAAAGAAAAATGAAGACCTCTTTTTTATATTGGTTGCTTAAAACCTTACATAGCTCTTGAGATACCATATTTCCTACATTAGATTCAAGTGAGTTATGAACTCCCATTTTGACCCCATATACAGATTGCACAATCACATTGTTTACACATCCACGTTTTTACAAAATGCCATGTTAGTAACTGTTGTGTTCTGCTACCTTTTCTAGCCTCTACTATCCCCCCTCTCCTGCCCTCCCATCTTCTCTCTCTATCCCGTCTGCTGTAATTTAACGTTTGGGAATTGGAAACCACACTTTAAACTCACTCTCCTCCCCTTTTTCCCTTCTGTCAAATTTCTCATCATCTTCTTCTATTTCTCCTCCTCCTCCTCCTCTTCCTCCTCCTCCTTATACATTTAATTCATTCATCATACACTCATGCATTGGTTCATTCATTCCTTTCACGTATGGTGTTGGGGATCCAACTCAGGACCTTTGAAAGTGTGAAGCCAGCACTCTAGTGCTGAGCCAAAACCCCAGCACCTGTCTTTTTGATTTTATGACTGTTTATATGAAATTCAGAGTCGCATTCTGCAATGGTTCACTGATATGTGGATTGACCTAGTCCTTGTTTTCTGGGAGACTTTTGGAAAATATACATGAATTATTAGGAGGTTGAAATGAAGAAACAAAGAGGAAATTCCCCAATTTCTTATTCTTAGATTCCATACTCTGACTCTGCCTACCTACTGTAAAAACTTTTAAACTCTTACTCCCCATTTCTATATCATTGCCAACAAGTGAACGTTCACTGCCCTACAACAAACCAGAGAACTCACATTGAACCATGTTTCCCCAGTAGAGACCAGGACACAATACTTATTAAAAAAATACCCTAGTTATGAATCAGTAGGTAAAGCTTTATTTGAGTGTTAAATGTGCTCTAATTATGTGTTTGTGTGTGTGTTGATGTGTGTGGTGTGTGGGTGTGTGTGCTTGTGTGTAAAACAAGCACTGAGGTGTAAAATAAATGCAGGATTGCAACGGCCTTCTTCAAAATAAGAAGCAACTTTATCACATTTGAAGCCCAGTGAAGAATCTGCCTGATACTTAACCTACAATTAATTGAAATGTGAAAACTTCAGGCCTAGAAAAACAAAGCCAACATACATACTGAATCTAATCAGTCTGTCTCACCTGTTTTCTAATCACTCCTTTAAATAAACCTAAATTGCCAGCATAAAACATCAGTTGTTCTAAACGAATGGACGGATGTCCCCCGTCATGGGCTGTGTAAAATACATGGAGGATCCGGCACTGCTTGTTATCTAGAATGACTTCTGCCTGAACTACTATTGGAGAATGGTTGCTGATATACTGCGGTTCTTATACCAGTAAACTGGAATGAAGGTAATTTCAGGCTGCAAAGGAATCAATTGATTTTACTAACTGGTTTTTGGAAAACACTGCCATGAAAAATTATCAATATGTTCATAAAGGCATCTACATGTCTCTTCACAAGGGTTTTACTCAATGGGGGAGGTGGTGAGGTCTGGATATAACTGAACTGTCCATTAGTAGGTAGAACATATAATGGGAATCAGAGTGCACATTCCGGTTTGAACTCAATCTAGGTAACATGGATTCATCTCTGTGAAATAGGCCTGCTTCTGGAAGACACAATGTAGAGCTCCAAAAGCAGAACGATTCTTTCAGAATACCATGTTATGTTTGTAAATAGAAAGACAGATAGATATACAGGAATCAAAAATCTGAAAACGGTCTGGAAGTGTACATTTCAATAACTTACAATGTCAGTAGTGGGGGATTAATAGCAGATCAAAAAGACTGTGTCTGCATGCGAAACGGTTCAATTCTTGAAAGAGTTTTTTAAATGAAAATGGACAAAAAATTGAAAGGGTTACAGTAAGTGTTGAGGAGTGACTTGGCCAAAGGAGCACAGAGGTGAGAAAGAATTAAGTAGAGTTCAATAGAACCAGGTATAATTTCTGTACACATGACTCCATGAACAGGAGCAAAGGGGACACTTAAAGAAATCATAGGACTAAGGAGAGATCAGGATTAGGAGGGTTTGTACTAGTCTAGAAATGCTGACCTGAAAACCAATTAAGTTTTCCACTCCTTCTTTGGAGGAACATTAGCTGTGCCGTGCTTTTCAAAAATGACTTGTCATAACTGATTTATGCCCATGTTAGCAACTCTTCTGAAATTACTTTGAAAGTAGACTAATGTGAGAGTTTCTCTTTAGAGATAATTCAAGTTACTTGCATAGGAATTGGCAGCAGGTCTGGGGATGTTGTAGCTCAGTGGCAGTGACCTTGCCTAGCTTGGGGCTGGCCTGCCATGGACTTTCACCCCAAACACTTGCAAGAAAAGAAAAGGGAGGGAAGGGAGAGAGAAAGTTGGAAGGGAGGAAGGCAAAGTTGGAGGGATGCAGGGAGGTAGAAAAGAAGGAAGAAGAAAAGGGGAAAACCCAGGAAGGGAGGAAGGAAGCAAGGAAGGTAGGAAATAGGGAGAGCACAAGGGCAGGGAAAGGACTGAGTCACTCAAACAAAAGGCAAGGGACACAAAGACCAATAGAGGCCATAAAAGCTGTTTGAACAGTTTAGTCAGCTTTAGAATTTGAGTGACATCAAACTGAATGTTATTATGACTGGATGGAATCTTCCTACTAACCCCGCCTTGGACTGGCCTAAACCAAATCAAGGGGTGGGTGGCATGGAGAGGAATTCTCTCTGGCTGGAGTGGGAGGGACCTAAACCTGTGGCACATGAGGATGCACTGGGTAGGGAAGCGGACAAGACTCCCCTGATGGGCAGTTGAGCACAACAAGGCTCCTGGGAGCCTTTGATCATGGCTCCCACCGCCATACGCCCACCACCCACCATACGCTCAGCCCCTGAAGGGGATCACAGTGGTCTGCTCCATTGCCTGGTGCAGGTTGGAGTTCCTGACCAAACACCTGAGTGTCCACAGCCTGTGTTGGCCTGCCTGGGCAGGCTGTGGTTGTGGTGGCAAGAGCCAAAGCTGTCTTGGCGTGATGGAGGAGCCAAGGGCTGCCTCTCAGCCATCCTAGTGGGTGGTTCTGGAAGAAGCACCCAGGGTTGTGGCAGCATTGTCCGAAGACATGAAGCCAGGCCATCTTCCTTATGGCTTTCCTGGGGAGTTGGTGATGTGTACAGCTCTTGGATTTTTTGCTGTTCTCTCACTTTTCTGGAGAGGTTTTCAGTCGGTTCGTAGCAGGCTTTACGTGGGAAGAGAAAAAAGGCTGGCTCTAAATCTTGCTGGACTTATTGAGGCAAAATGTGGACTTCTTGAAAAAGTGAGCCTTGTTGAAAAAGAACATGAAGGCTTAGAATCATCTTTAAAGGATTGCAGGTTTGAGAAGGGTTCAAGAGAAGCACAACAGCTGGAGGCAACCGACGAAAAGCTGCATAGGCCCGAATCCAGCCATGGCGTTGAAATGCTCTTTCTAGAAGAAGAGCTCAAAGCACAGAAGGCTCAACATGGTCAACAGGATGAAACGATGGCGCATCTATCAAGAAGGATACAGTCCCTCCAAGGTGAATCTGAATCCCTCAGATCACAAATAGCTGAAGCTAAAACAAACTGGAGACTCTTTCAAGTGAATGAGGAAGAACTGAAGCTGGCAATCAAAGAGGTTTTGAATGAAGGATCCCTACTTCCGCCAACGCAGAGACCAACAATACAAGGAGAAGCTGAAGCACAGAGGCAACAAGGAGGTGTCCAATATAAAGCAAAAATCATATTAGAGGACTCTAAAGTAGCTGGAGAACAAGTTCTAAGGGACACAGAAAATCACATGGAGTCTCTGAGTGAATGCTTGCTGAAGATGAAGGATAGATCTTCTCCAAGCCTGGGAGCCCAAAGGGATGGTGGTCACCTGGAACTGGGAAAGACGAGTGAACCCGAAATTGGTGCTCACTTGGAGGATGAGTCCAAAGGAGCTTTGAGGAACCTGGTTTATGGTGATAAGCTAAAGGCCTCCTTAGAAATCTTGGAAGGAGGAAGAAATCAAAAATGTACTTTCTCATCTGAAGTGGAGAAAACCACGGAAGACCTCACAGAACACCTTAAAAGTCTGCAGACTGAACAGGCATCCTTGCAGTCCGAAAATGCACAGCTGCAAAGTGAGAATGAGACCCTACAGAAGAACTTTAAAGTCATGATGGAACACTGTCAAGGAAATAAGATGAAACTGCACAGGAAATTAAGAGTGGAGGAAAACTGCCGTGTGGAGCAAAAGGAGAAACTTTCCAAAGTCGAAGAAAAGATGAGCCATACAATAAAAGAGCTGGAGACCTACAGAAAGAGAGCCCAATATCTTGAAGAACAATTGCAGAGTACCATTCGTTCCTGTCTGGGGAAGATTACTTCCTCCGAGAAAGAAGCAGATGCTAGTGAGTTGGCAGCTCGGATTGCTGAAAGAAACCTCAGTTATTTCAGGAAACAAAATGCACGCAACAGACAGAAATTAACTGAGACGGAGCTTAGATTTGAACTTGTAGAAAAAGATCCCTATGATGCACTGGATGTTTCCAACTCAGCAATGGGCAGAAAGCCTTCTCCAAATGGGCCCTCACCAATAGGTCACCCTTCATCTGAAAGGAGACCTCCTCATTTTGAAAAGAGTGGTCCACTCACACTCTCACCTTTCACTCCAGTGGGAGGAGGAAGAGGGTCAAGGGGCCCTGGAGAATCCTCTGGACCATGCGACTGGCAGTAAAGGAAGAGAATCCAGCTGTCATAAGTTCACTGATTTTCAGAGAGCACCTTCTCAGACTGGGCCCCTCTCTCCTCCAGGGGAACAGGCCAGCAGGCTGATGATCCCTCCGCCAGGCCAACCATATTCTTCTGATGCACGTCTTCCTCTACAAAGGCAAGATAGGTTTTACTCAAATTGTGGTAGAGCATCGGGACCAGCAGAACACAGAATTCCTAATATGCCTCCTTTGGACTCTGATGTGCCTGATTCACCTCTCCATGCTGAAAACCAAGCAACTGGCTCTGGCTCTGTGTTGGCACCTTTCCCTCCAGTCAGAGGTGCCTTGTTTCCAGTTGACCCAAGGAGTCAGTTCATGAGAAGAGGACCTTTTTTTTCCTCCACCTCTCCCAGGAAACTTGTCTGGGAACCTGGAGATTATTTTCCACCTGACCCGCCACCCACTCCATTTCCAATGCGAAGTGTCTATGCAGGGAGGGGGTTTTCCTCACAAAATCTTCCCCCAAGAGCTGGAATTCAGCCCTCTTCACCCCCATTCTGAAAGTACAAGTGAGTTGCCTGAAGGGTTCCTTCCACCTGCAAATGAGCCTGTTACTCAACATCCAGAACCAAACAAGAAACCTCATGCTGTTGCTCTCTCTTCAAATGTAATTTGACTTATCTCTCATTTTTAGTTTTTAAGTAACTGCTTTTAGTTCAGTAATTGACTATACTTTGGCTCCAATTGAAGCTCAATGAAACAATAATTCTTAAGATAGTATTTTGTAAACAAAGATGGTTTACGTCAGAATCTTATGAGTAAATTATTCCTATTTTATGTTATTCCAGAGAACGGCATTTAATCTGATGAAGCCACTCTTACATAAACAAGAATGGGAGTTCTAGGTCCTTGCAATCTAGCTGGTGGAAATATCTTTTAAACTCCAAACAAAGAAGTGTATTTAGTATGACTGTAGCAATTGTAAAGTGACTTTAGGCTTAATGAAAAAGTGTCACTGATTTAGAGACTGGTTGGGCATTTCAGCTAGTTTTTCCATATCAGAATAACTAGAGCATGGGAGGACTAAAGGAGAGAACATAACTAAACATGTCAAGGAAACAGGAGATCTCAACTACAAAGAAAAATGAAGACCTCTTTTTTATATTGGTTGTTTAAAACCTTACATAGCTCTTGAGATACCATATTTCCTACATTAGATTCAAGTGAGTTATGAACTCCCATTTTGACCCCATATACAGATTGCACAATCACATTGTTTACACATCCACGTTTTTACAAAATGCCATGTTAGTAACTGTTGTATTCTGCTACATTTTCTAGCCTCTACTATCCCCCCTCTCCTGCCCTCCCATCTTCTCTCTCTATCCCGTCTGCTGTAATTTAACGTTTGGGAATTGGAAACCACACTTTAAACTCACTCTCCTCCCCTTTTTCCCTTCTGTCAAATTTCTCATCATCTTCTTCTATTTCTCCTCCTCCTCCTCCTCTTCCTCCTCCTCCTTATACCTTTAATTCATTCATCATACACTCATGCATTGGTTCATTCATTCCTTTCACGTATGGTGTTGGGGATCCAACTCAGGACCTTTGAAAGTGTGAAGCCAGCATTCTAGTGCTGAGCCAAAACCCCAGCACCTGTCTATTTGATTTTATGACTGTTTATATGAAATTCAGAGTCGCATTCTGCTATGGTTCACTGATATGTGGATTGACCTAGTCCTTGTTTTCTGGGAGACTTTTGGAAAATATACATGAATTATTAGGAGGTTGAAATGAAGAAACAAAGAGGAAATTCCCCAATTTCTTATTCTTAGATTCCATACTCTGACTCTGCCTACCTACTGTAAAAACATTTAAACTCTTACTCCCCATTTCTATATCATTGCCAACAAGTGAACGTTCACTGCCCTACAACAAACCAGAGAACTCACATTGAACCATGTTTCCCCAGTAGAGACCAAGACACAATACTTATTAAAAAAATACCCTAGTTATGAATCAGTAGGTAAAGCTTTATTTGAGTGTTAAATGTGCTCTAATTATGTGTTTGTGTGTGTGTTGATGTGTGTGGTGTGTGGGTGTGTGTGCTTGTGTGTAAAACAAGCACTGAGGTGTAAAATAAATGCAGGATTGCAACGGCCTTCTTCAAAATAAGAAGCAACTTTATCACATTTGAAGCCCAGTGAAGAATCTGCCTGATACTTAACCTACAATTAATTGAAATGTGAAAACTTCAGGCCTAGAAAAACAAAGCCAACATACATACTGAATCTAATCAGTCTGTCTCACCTGTTTTCTAATCACTCCTTTAAATAAACCTAAATTGCCAGCAAAAAACATCAGTTGTTCTAAACGAATGGACGGATGTCCCCCGTCATGGGCTGTGTAAAATACATGGAGGATCCGGCACTGCTTGTTATCTAGAATGACTTCTGCCTGAACTACTATTGGAGAATGGTTGCTGATATACTGCGGTTCTTATACCAGTAAACTGGAATGAAGGTAATTTCAGGCTGCAAAGGAATCAATTGATTTTACTAACTGGTTTTTGGAAAACACTGCCATGAAAAATTATCAATATGTTCACAAAGGCATCTACATGTCTCTTCACAAGGGTTTTACTCAATGGGGGAGGTGGTGAGGTGTGGATATAACTGAACTGTCCATCAGTAGGTAGAACAATATAATGGGAATCAGAGTGCACATTCCGGTTTGAACTCAATCTAGGTAACGTGGATTCATCTCTGTGTAATAGGCCTGCTTCTGGAAAACACAATGTAGAGCTCCAAAAGCAGAACGATTCTTTCAGAATACCATGTTATGTTTGTAAATAGATAGACAGATAGATATACAGGAATCAAAAATCTGAAAACGGTCCGGAAGTGTACATTTCAATAACTTACAATGTCAGTAGTGGGGGATTAATAGCAGATCAAGAAGACTGTGTCTGCATGCGAAATGGTTCAATTTTTGAAAGAGTTTTTTAAATGAAAATGGACAAAAAATTGAAAGGGTTACAGTAAGTGTTGAGGAGTGACTTGGCCAAAGGAGCACAGAGGTGAGAAAGAATTAAGTAGAGTTCAATAGAACCAGGTATAATTTCTGTACACATGACTCCATGAACAGGAGCAAAGGGGACACTTAAAGAAATCATAGGACTAAGGAGAGATCAGGATTAGGAGGGTTTGTACTAGTCTAGAAATGCTGACCTGAAAACCAATTAAGTTTTCCACTCCTTCTTTGGAGGAACATTAGCTGTACCGTGCTTTTCAAAAATGACTTGTCATAACTGATTTATGCCCATGTTAGCAACTCTTCTGAAATTACTTTGAAAGTAGACTAATGAGAGTTTCTCTTTAGAGATAATTCAAGTTACTTGCATAGGAAGTGGCAGCAGGTCTGGGGATGTTGTAGATCAGGGGCAGTGACCTTGCCTAGCTTGGGGCTGGCCTGCCATGGACTTTCACCCCAAACACTTGCAAGAAAAGAAAAGGGAGGGAAGGGAGAGAGAAAGTTGGAAGGGAGGAAGGCAAAGTTGGAGGGATGCAGGGAGGTAGAAAAGAAGGAAGAAGAAAAGGGGAAAACCCAGGAAGAAAGGAAGGAAGCAAGGAAGGTAGGAAATAGGGAGAGCACAAGGGCAGGGAAAGGACTGAGTCACTCAAACAAAAGGCAAGGGACACAAAGACCAATAGAGGCCATAAAAGCTGTTTGAACAGTTTAGTCAGCTTTAGAATTTGAGTGACATCAAACTGAATGTTATTATGACTGGATGGAATCTTCCTACTAACCCCGCCTTGGCCTGGCCTAAACCAAATCAAGGGGTGGGTGGCATGGAGAGGAAGTCTCTCTGGCTGGAGTGGGAGGGACCTAAACCTGTGGCACATGAGGATGCACTGGGTAGGGAAGCGGACAAGACTCCCCTGATGGGCAGTTGAGCACAACAAGGCTCCTGGGAGCCTTTGATCATGGCTCCCACCGCCATACGCCCACCACCCACCATACGCTCAGCCCCTGAAGGGGATCACAGTGGTCTGCTTCATTGCCTGGTGCAGGTTGGAGTTCCTGACCAAACACCTGAGTGTCCACAGCCTGTGTTGGCCTGCCTGGGCAGGCTGTGGTTGTGGTGGCAAGAGCCAAAGCTGTCTTGGCGTGATGGAGGAGCCAAGGGCTGCCTCTCAGCCATCCTAGTGGGTGGTTCTGGAAGAAGCACCCAGGGTTGTGGCAGCATTGTCCGAAGACATGAAGCCAGGCCATCTTCCTTATGGCTTTCCTGGGGAGTTGGTGATGTGTACAGCTCTTGGATTTTTTGCTGTTCTCTCACTTTTCTGGAGAGGTTTTCAGTCGGTTCGTAGCAGGCTTTACGTGGGAAGAGAAAAAAGGCTGGCTCTAAATCTTGCTGGACTTATTGAGGCAAAATGTGGACTTCTTGAAAAAGTGAGCCTTGTTGAAAAAGAACATGAAGGCTTAGAATCATCTTTAAAGGATTGCAGGTTTGAGAAGGGTTCAAGAGAAGCACAACAGCTGGAGGCAACCGACGAAAAGCTGCATAGGCCCGAATCCAGCCATGGCGTTGAAATGCTCTTTCTAGAAAAAGAGCTCAAAGCACAGAAGGCTCAACATGGTCAACAGGATGAAACGATGGCGCATCTATCAAGAAGGATACAGTCCCTCCAAGGTGAATCTGAATCCCTCAGATCACAAATAGCTGAAGCTAAAACAAACTGGAGACTCTTTCAAGTGAATGAGGAAGAACTGAAGCTGGCAATCAAAGAGGTTTTGAATGAAGGATCCCTACTTCCGCCAACGCAGAGACCAACAATACAAGGAGAAGCTGAAGCACAGAGGCAACAAGGAGGTGTCCAATATAAAGCAAAAATCATATTAGAGGACTCTAAAGTAGCTGGAGAACAAGTTCTAAGGGACACAGAAAATCACATGGAGTCTCTGAGTGAATGCTTGCTGAAGATGAAGGATAGATCTTCTCCAAGCCTGGGAGCCCAAAGGGATGGTGGTCACCTGGAACTGGGAAAGACGAGTGAACCCGAAATTGGTGCTCACTTGGAGGATGAGTCCAAAGGAGCTTTGAGGAACCTGGTTTATGGTGATAAGCTAAAGGCCTCCTTAGAAATCTTGGAAGGAGGAAGAAATCAAAAATGTACTTTCTCATCTGAAGTGGAGAAAACCACGGAAGACCTCACAGAACACCTTAAAAGTCTGCAGACTGAACAGGCATCCTTGCAGTCCGAAAATGCACAGCTGCAAAGTGAGAATGAGACCCTACGGCAGAACTTTAAAGTCATGATGGAACGCTGTCAAGAAAATATGATGAAACTGCACAGGAAATTAAGAGTGGAGGAAAACTGCCGTGTGGAGCAAAAGGAGAAACTTTCCAAAGTCGAAGAAAAGATGAGCCATACAATAAAAGAGCTGGAGACCTACAGAAAGAGAGCCCAATATCTTGAAGAACAATTGCAGAGTACCATTCGTTCCTGTCTGGGGAAGATTACTTCCTCCGAGAAAGAAGCAGATGCTAGTGAGTTGGCAGCTCGGATTGCTGAAAGAAACCTCAGTTATTTCAGGAAACAAAATGCACGCAACAGACAGAAATTAACTGAGACGGAGCTTAGATTTGAACTTGTAGAAAAAGATCCCTATGATGCACTGGATGTTTCCAACTCAGCAATGGGCAGAAAGCCTTCTCCAAATGGGCCCTCACCAATAGGTCACCCTTCATCTTAAAGGAGACCTCCTCATTTTGAAAAGAGTGGTCCACTCACACTCTCACCTTTCACTCCAGTGGGAGGAGGAAGAGGGTCAAGGGGCCCTGGAGAATCCTCTGGACCATGCGACTGGCAGTAAAGGAAGAGAATCCAGCTGTCATAAGTTCACTGATTTTCACAGAGCACCTTCTCAGACTGGGCCCCTCTCTCCTCCAGGGGAACAGGCCAGCAGGCTGATGATCCCTCCGCCAGGCCAACCATATTCTTCTGATGCACGTCTTCCTCTACAAAGGCAAGATAGGTTTTACTCAAATTGTGGTAGAGCATCGGGACCAGCAGAACACAGAATTCCTAATATGCCTCCTTTGGACTCTGATGTGCCTGATTCACCTCTCCATGCTGAAAACCAAGCAACTGGCTCTGGCTCTGTGTTGGCACCTTTCCCTCCAGTCAGAGGTGCCTTGTTTCCAGTTGACCCAAGGAGTCAGTTCATGAGAAGAGGACCTTTTTTTTCCTCCACCTCTCCCAGGAAACTTGTCTGGGAACCTGGAGATTATTTTCCACCTGACCCGCCACCCACTCCATTTCCAATGCGAAGTGTCTATGCAGGGAGGGGGTTTTTCTCACAAAATCTTCCCCCAAGAGCTGGAATTCAGCCCTCTTCACCCCCATTCTGAAAGTACAAGTGAGTTGCCTGAAGGGTTCCTTCCACCTGCAAATGAGCCTCTTACTCAACATCCAGAACCAAACAAGAAACCTCATGCTGTTGCTCTCTCTTCAAATGTAATTTGACTTATCTCTCATTTTTAGTTTTTAAGTAACTGCTTTTAGTTCAGTAATTGACTATACTTTGGCTCCAATTGAAGCTCAATGAAACAATAATTCTTAAGATAGTATTTTGTAAACAAAGATGGTTTACGTCAGAATCTTATGAGTAAATTATTCCTATTTTATGTTATTCCAGAGAACGGCATTTAATCTGATGAAGCCACTCTTACATAAACAAGAATGGGAGTTCTAGGTCCTTGTAATCTAGCTGGTGGAAATATCTTTTAAACTCCAAACAAAGAAGTGTATTTAGTATGACTGTAGCAATTGTAAAGTGACTTTAGGCTTAATGAAAAAGTGTCACTGATTTAGAGACTGGTTGGGCATTTCAGCTAGTTTTTCCATATCAGAATAACTAGAGCATGGGAGGACTAAAGGAGAGAACACAACTAAACATGTCAAGGAAACAGGAGATCTCAACTACAAAGAAAAATGAAGACCTCTTTTTTATATTGGTTGTTTAAAACCTTACATAGCTCTTGAGATACCATATTTCCTACATTAGATTCAAGTGAGTTATGAACTCCCATTTTGACCCCATATACAGATTGCACAATCACATTGTTTACACATCCACGTTTTTACAAAATGCCATGTTAGTAACTGTTGTATTCTGCTACCTTTTCTAGCCTCTACTATCCCCCCTCTCCTGCCCTCCCATCTTCTCTCTCTATCCCGTCTGCTGTAATTTAACGTTTGGGAATTGGAAACCACACTTTAAACTCACTCTCCTCCCCTTTTTCCCTTCTGTCAAATTTCTCATCATCTTCTTCTATTTCTCCTCCTCCTCCTCCTCTTCCTCCTCCTCCTTATACCTTTAATTCATTCATCATACACTCATGCATTGGTTCATTCATTCCTTTCACGTATGGTGTTGGGGATCCAACTCAGGACCTTTGAAAGTGTGAAGCCAGCACTCTAGTGCTGAGCCAAAACCCCAGCACCTGTCTATTTGATTTTATGACTGTTTATATGAAATTCAGAGTCGCATTCTGCTATGGTTCACTGATATGTGGATTGACCTAGTCCTTGTTTTCTGGGAGACTTTTGGAAAATATACATGAATTATTAGGAGGTTGAAATGAAGAAACAAAGAGGAAATTCCCCAATTTCTTATTCTTAGATTCCATACTCTGACTCTGCCTACCTACTGTAAAAACATTTAAACTCTTACTCCCCATTTCTATATCATTGCCAACAAGTGAACGTTCACTGCCCTACAACAAACCAGAGAACTCACATTGAACCATGTTTCCCCAGTAGAGACCAAGACACAATACTTATTAAAAAAATACCCTAGTTATGAATCAGTAGGTAAAGCTTTATTTGAGTGTTAAATGTGCTCTAATTATGTGTTTGTGTGTGTGTTGATGTGTGTGGTGTGTGGGTGTGTGTGCTTGTGTGTAAAACAAGCACTGAGGTGTAAAATAAATGCAGGATTGCAACGGCCTTCTTCAAAATAAGAAGCAACTTTATCACATTTGAAGCCCAGTGAAGAATCTGCCTGATACTTAACCTACAATTAATTGAAATGTGAAAACTTCAGGCCTAGAAAAACAAAGCCAACATACATACTGAATCTAATCAGTCTGTCTCACCTGTTTTCTAATCACTCCTTTAAATAAACCTAAATTGCCAGCAAAAAACATCAGTTGTTCTAAACGAATGGACGGATGTCCCCCGTCATGGGCTGTGTAAAATACATGGAGGATCCGGCACTGCTTGTTATCTAGAATGACTTCTGCCTGAACTACTATTGGAGAATGGTTGCTGATATACTGCGGTTCTTATACCAGTAAACTGGAATGAAGGTAATTTCAGGCTGCAAAGGAATCAATTGATTTTACTAACTGGTTTTTGGAAAACACTGCCATGAAAAATTATCAATATGTTCACAAAGGCATCTACATGTCTCTTCACAAGGGTTTTACTCAATGGGGGAGGTGGTGAGGTGTGGATATAACTGAACTGTCCATCAGTAGGTAGAACAATATAATGGGAATCAGAGTGCACATTCCGGTTTGAACTCAATCTAGGTAACGTGGATTCATCTCTGTGTAATAGGCCTGCTTCTGGAAAACACAATGTAGAGCTCCAAAAGCAGAACGATTCTTTCAGAATACCATGTTATGTTTGTAAATAGATAGACAGATAGATATACAGGAATCAAAAATCTGAAAACGGTCCGGAAGTGTACATTTCAATAACTTACAATGTCAGTAGTGGGGGATTAATAGCAGATCAAGAAGACTGTGTCTGCATGCGAAATGGTTCAATTTTTGAAAGAGTTTTTTAAATGAAAATGGACAAAAAATTGAAAGGGTTACAGTAAGTGTTGAGGAGTGACTTGGCCAAAGGAGCACAGAGGTGAGAAAGAATTAAGTAGAGTTCAATAGAACCAGGTATAATTTCTGTACACATGACTCCATGAACAGGAGCAAAGAGGACACTTAAAGAAATCATAGGACTAAGGAGAGATCAGGATTAGGAGGGTTTGTACTAGTCTAGAAATGCTGACCTGAAAACCAATTAAGTTTTCCACTCCTTCTTTGGAGGAACATTAGCTGTGCCGTGCTTTTCAAAAATGACTTGTCATAACTGATTTATGCCCATGTTAGCAACTCTTCTGAAATTACTTTGAAAGTAGACTAATGAGAGTTTCTCTTTAGAGATAATTCAAGTTACTTGCATAGGAAGTGGCAGCAGGTCTGGGGATGTTGTAGATCAGGGGCAGTGACCTTGCCTAGCTTGGGGCTGGCCTGCCATGGACTTTCACCCCAAACACTTGCAAGAAAAGAAAAGGGAGGGAAGGGAGAGAGAAAGTTGGAAGGGAGGAAGGCAAAGTTGGAGGGATGCAGGGAGGTAGAAAAGAAGGAAGAAGAAAAGGGGAAAACCCAGGAAGGGAGGAAGGAAGCAAGGAAGGTAGGAAATAGGGAGAGCACAAGGGCAGGGAAAGGACGGAGTCACTCAAACAAAAGGCAAGGGACACAAACACCAATAGAGGCCATAAAAGCTGTTTGAACAGTTTAGTCAGCTTTAGAATTTGAGTGACATCAAACTGAATGTTATTATGACTGGATGGAATCTTCCTACTAACCCCGCCTTGGCCTGGCCTAAACCAAATCAAGGGGTGGGTGGCATGGAGAGGAATTCTCTCTGGCTGGAGTGGGAGGGACCGAAACCTGTGGCACATGAGGATGCACTGGGTAGGGAAGCGGACAAGACTCCCCTGATGGGCAGTTGAGCACAACAAGGCTCCTGGGAGCCTTTGATCATGGCTCCCACCGCCATACGCCCACCACCCACCATACGCTCAGCCCCTGAAGGGGATCACAGTGGTCTGCTCCGTTGCCTGGTGCAGGTTGGAGTTCCTGACCAAACACCTGAGTGTCCACAGCCTGTGTTGGCCTGCCTGGGCAGGCTGTGGTTGTGGTGGCAAGAGCCAAAGCTGTCTTGGCGTGATGGAGGAGCCAAGGGCTGCCTCTCAGCCATCCTAGTGGGTGGTTCTGGAAGAAGCACCCAGGGTTGTGGCAGCATTGTCCGAAGACATGAAGCCAGGCCATCTTCCTTATGGCTTTCCTTGGGAGTTGGTGATGTGTACAGCTCTTGGATTTTTTGCTGTTCTCTCACTTTTCTGGAGAGGTTTTCAGTCGGTTCGTAGCAGGCTTTACGTGAGAAGAGAAAAAAGGCTGGCTCTAAATCTTGCTGGACTTATTGAGGCAAAATGTGGACTTCTTGAAAAAGTGAGCCTTGTTGAAAAAGAACATGAAGGCTTAGAATCATCTTTAAAGGATTGCAGGTTTGAGAAGGGTTCAAGAGAAGCACAACAGCTGGAGGCAACCGACGAAAAGCTGCATAGGCCCGAATCCAGCCATGGCGTTGAAATGCTCTTTCTAGAAGAAGAGCTCAAAGCACAGAAGGCTCAACATGGTCAACAGGATGAAACGATGGCGCATCTATCAAGAAGGATACAGTCCCTCCAAGGTGAATCTGAATCCCTCAGATCACAAATAGCTGAAGCTAAAACAAACTGGAGACTCTTTCAAGTGAATGAGGAAGAACTGAAGCTGGCAATCAAAGAGGTTTTGAATGAAGGATCCCTACTTCCGCCAATGCAGAGACCAACAATACAAGGAGAAGCTGAAGCACAGAGGCAACAAGGAGGTGTCCAATATAAAGCAAAAATCAAATTAGAGGACTCTAAAGTAGCTGGAGAACAAGTTCTAAGGGACACAGAAAATCACATGGAGTCTCTGAGTGAATGCTTGCTGAAGATGAAGGATAGATCTTCTCCAAGCCTGGGAGCCCAAAGGGATGGTGGTCACCTGGAACTGGGAAAGACTAGTGAACCCGAAATTGGTGCTCACTTGGAGGATGAGTCCAAAGGAGCTTTGAGGAACCTGGTTTATGGTGATAAGCTAAAGGCCTCCTTAGAAATCTTGGAAGGAGGAAGAAATCAAAAATGTACTTTCTCATCTGAAGTGGAGAAAACCACGGAAGACCTTACAGAACACCTTAAAAGTCTGCAGACTGAACAGGCATCCTTGCAGTCCGAAAATGCACAGCTGCAAATTGAGAATGAGACCCTACAGAAGAACTTTAAAGTCATGATGGAACGCTGTCAAGAAAATATGATGAAACTGCACAGGAAATTAAGAGTGGAGGAAAACTGCCGTGTGGAGCAAAAGGAGAAACTTTCCAAAGTCGAAGAAAAGATGAGCCATACAATAAAAGAGCTGGAGACCTACAGAAAGAGAGCCCAATATCTTGAAGAACAATTGCAGAGTACCATTCGTTCCTGTCTGGGGAAGATTACTTCCTCCGAGAAAGAAGCAGATGCTAGTGAGTTGGCAGCTCGGATTGCTGAAAGAAACCTCAGTTATTTCAGGAAACAAAATGCACGCAACAGACAGAAATTAACTGAGAAGGAGCTTAGATTTGAACTTGTAGAAAAAGATCCCTATGATGCACTGGACGTTTCCAACTCAGCAATGGGCAGAAAGCCTTCTCCAAATGGGCCCTCACCAATAGGTCACCCTTCATCTGAAAGGAGACCTCCTCATTTTGAAAAGAGTGGTCCACTCACACTCTCACCTTTCACTCCAGTGGGAGGAGGAAGAGGGTCAAGGGGCCCTGGAGAATCCTCTGGACCATGCGACTAGCAGTAAAGGAAGAGAATCCAGCTGTCATAAGTTCACTGATTTTCACAGAGCACCTTCTCAGACTGGGCCCCTCTCTCCTCCAGGGGAACAGGCCAGCAGGCTGATGATCCCTCCGCCAGGCCAACCATATTCTTCTGATGCACGTCTTCCTCTACAAAGGCAAGATAGGTTTTACTCAAATTGTGGTAGAGCATCGGGACCAGCAGAACACAGAATTCCTAATATGCCTCCTTTGGACTCTGATGTGCCTGATTCACCTCTCCATGCTGAAAACCAAGCAACTGGCTCTGGCTCTGTGTTGGCACCTTTCCCTCCAGTCAGAGGTGCCTTGCTTCCAGTTGACCCAAGGAGTCAGTTCATGAGAAGAGGACCTTTTTTTTCCTCCACCTCTCCCAGGAAACTTGTCTGGGAACCTGGAGATTATTTTCCACCTGACCCGCCACCCACTCCATTTCCAATGCGAAGTGTCTATGCAGGGAGGGGGTTTTCCTCACAAAATCTTCCCCCAAGAGCTGGAATTCAGCCCTCTTCACCCCCATTCTGAAAGTACAAGTGAGTTGCCTGAACGGTTCCTTCCACCTGCAAATGAGCCTCTTACTCAACATCCAGAACCAAACAAGAAACCTCATGCTGTTGCTCTCTCTTCAAATGTAATTTGACTTATCTCTCATTTTTAGTTTTTAAGGAACTGCTTTTAGTTCAGTAATTGACTATACTTTGGCTCCAATTGAAGCTCAATGAAACAATAATTCTTAAGATAGTATTTTGTAAATAAAGATGGTTTACGTAAGAATCTTATGAGTAAATTATTCCTATTTTATGTTATTCCAGAGAACGGCATTTAATCTGATGAAGCCACTCTTACATAAACAAGAATGGGACTTCTAGGTCCTTGTAATCTAGCTGATGGAAATATCTTTTAAACTCCAAACAAAGAAGTGTATTTAGTATGACTATAGCAATTGTAAAGTGACTTTAGGCTTAATGAAAAAGTGTCACTGATTTAGAGACTGGTTGGGCATTTCAGATAGTTTTTCCATATCAGAATAACTAGAGCATGGGAGGACTAAAGGAGAAAACACAACTAAACATGTCAAGGAAACAGGAGATCTCAACTACAAAGAAAAATGAAGACCTCTTTTTTATTTTGGTTGCTTAAAACCGTACATAGCTCTTGAGATACCATATTTCCTACATTAGATTCAGGTGAGTTATGAACTCCCATTTTGACCCCATATACAGATTGCACAATCACATTGTTTACACATCCACGTTTTTACAAAATGCCATGTTAGTAACTGTTGTATTCTGCTACCTTTTCTAGCCTCTACTATCCCCCCTCTCCTGCCCTCCCATCTTCTCTCTCTATCCCGTCTGCTGTAATTTAACGTTTGGGAATTGGAAACAACACTTTAAACTCAATCTCCTCCCCTTTTTCCCTTCTGTCAAATTTCTCATCATCTTCTTCTATTTCTCCTCCTCCTCCTCCTCTTCCTCCTCCTCCTTATACCTTTAATTCATTCATCATACACTCATGCATTGGTTCATTCATTCCTTTCACGTATGGTGTTGGGGATGCAACTCAGGACCTTTGAAAGTGTGAAGCCAGCACTCTAGTGCTGAGCCAAAACCCCAGTACCTGTCTTTTTGATTTTATGACTGTTTATATGAAATTCAGAGTCGCATTCTGCTATGGTTCACTGATATGTGGATTGACCTAGTCCTTGTTTTCTGGGAGATTTTTGGGAAATATACATGAATTATTAGGAGGTTGAAATGAAGAAACAAAGAGGAAATTCCCCAATTTCTTATTCTTAGATTCCATACTCTGACTCTGCCTACCTACTGTAAAAACTTTTAAACTCTTACTCCCGATTTCTATATCATTGCCAACAAGTGAACGTTCACTGCCCTACAACAAACCAGAGAACTCACATTGAACCATGTTTCCCCAGTAGAGACCAAGACACAATACTTATTAAAAAAATACCCTAGTTATGAATTAGTAGGTAAAGCTTTATTTGAGTGTTAAATGTGCTCTAATTATGTGTTTGTGTGTGTGTTGATGTGTGTGGTGTGTGGGTGTGTGTGCTTGTGTGTAAAACAAGCACTGAGGTGTAAAATAAATGCAGGATTGCAACGGCCTTCTTAAAAATAAGAAGCAACTTTATCACATTTGAAGCCCAGTGAAGAATCTGCCTGATACTTAACCTACAATTAATTGAAATGTGAAAACTTCAGGCCTAGAAAAACAAAGCCAACATACATACTGAATCTAATCAGTCTGTCTCACCTGTTTTCTAATCACTCCTTTAAATAAACCTAAATTTCCAGCATAAAACATCAGTTGTTCTAAACGAATGGACGGATGTCCCCCGTCATGGGCTGTGTAAAATACATGGAGGATCCGGCACTGCTTGTTATCTAGAATGACTTCTGCCTGAACGACTATTGGAGAATGGTTGCTGATATACTGCGGTTCTTATACCAGTAAACTGGAATGAAGGTAATTTCAGGCTGCAAAGGAATCAATTGATTTTACTAACTGGTTTTTGGAAAACACTGCCATGAAAAATTATCAATATGTTCATAAAGGCATCTACATGTCTCTTCACAAGGGTTTTACTCAATGGGGGAGGTGGTGAGGTCTGGATATAACTGAACTGTCCATTAGTAGGTAGAACAATATAATGGGAATCAGAGTGCACATTCCGGTTTGAACTCAATCTAGGTAACATGGATTCATCTCTGTGTAATAGGCCTGCTTCTGGAAAACACAAGGTAGAGCTCCAAAAGCAGAACGATTCTTTCAGAATACCATGTTATGTTTGTAAATAGATAGACAGATAGATATACAGGAATCAAAAATCTGAAAACGGTCCGGAAGTGTACATTTCAATAACTTACAATGTCAGTAGTGGGGGATTAATAGCAGATCAAGAAGACTGTGTCTGCATGCGAAATGGTTCAATTTTTGAAAGAGTTTTTTAAATGAAAATGGACAAAAAAATTGAAAGGGTTACAGTAAGTGTTGAGGAGTAACTTGGCCAAAAAAGCACAGAGGTGAGAAAGAATTAAGTAGAGTTCAATAGAACCAGGTATAATTTCTGTACACATGACTCCATGAACAGGAGCAAAGGGGACACTTAAAGAAATCATAGGACTAAGGAGAGATCAGGATTAGGAGGGTTTGTACTAGTCTAGAAATGCTGACCTGAAAACCAATTAAGTTTTCCACTCCTTCTTTGGAGGAACATTAGCTGTGCCGTGCTTTTCAAAAATGACTTGTCATAACTGATTTATGCCCATGTTAGCAACTCTTCTGAAATTACTTTGAAAGTAGACTAATGTGAGAGTTTCTCTTTAGAGATAATTCAAGTTACTTGCATAGGAAGTGGCAGCAGGTCTGGGAATGTTGTAGCTCAGTGGCAGTGACCTTGCCTAGCTTGGGGCTGGCCTGCCATGGACTTTCACCCCAAACACTTGCAAGAAAAGAAAAGGGAGGGAAGGGAGAGAGAAAGTTGGAAGGGAGGAAGGCAAAGTTGGAGGGATGCAGGGAGGTAGAAAAGAAGGAAGAAGAAAAGGGGAAAACCCAGGAAGGGAGGAAGGAAGCAAGGAAGGTAGGAAATAGGGAGAGCACAAGGGCAGGGAAAGGACTGAGTCACTCAAACAAAAGGCAAGGGACACAAAGACCAATAGAGGCCATAAAAGCTGTTTGAACAGTTTAGTCAGCTTTAGAATTTGAGTGACATCAAACTGAATGTTATTATGACTGGATGGAATCTTCCTACTAACCCCGCCTTGGCCTGGCCTAAACCAAATCAAGGGGTGGGTGGCATGGAGAGGAATTCTCTCTGGCGGGAGTGGGATGGACCTAAACATGTGGCACATGAGGATGCACTGTGTAGGGAAGCGGACAAGACTCCCCTGATGGGCACTTGAGCACAACAAGGCTCCTGGGAGCCTTTGATCATGGCTCCCACCGCCATACACCCACCACCCACCATACGCTCAGCCCCTGAAGGGGATCACAGTGGTCTGCTCCGTTGCCTGGTGCAGGTTGGAGTTCCTGACCAAACACCTGAGTGTCCACAGCCTGTGTTGGCCTGCCTGGGAAGGCTGTGGTTGTGGTGGCAAGAGCCAAAGCTGTCTTGGCGTGATGGAGGAGCCAAGGGCTGCCTCTCAGCCATCCTAGTGGGTGGTTCTGGAAGAAGCACCCAGGGTTGTGGCAGCATTGTCCGAAGACATGAAGCCAGGCCATCTTCCTTATGGCTTTCCTGGGGAGTTGGTGATGTGTACAGCTCTTGGATTTTTTGCTGTTCTCTCACTTTTCTGGAGAGGTTTTCAGTCGGTTCGTAGCAGGCTTTACGTGTGAAGAGAAAAAAGGCTGGCTCTAAATCTTGCTGGACTTATTGAGGCAAAATGTGGACTTCTTGAAAAAGTGAGCCTTGTTGAAAAAGAACATGAAGGCTTATAATCATCTTTAAAGGATTGCAGGTTTGAGAAGGGTTCAAGAGAAGCACAACAGCTGGAGGCAACCGACGAAAAGCTGCATAGGCCCGAATACAGCCATGGCGTTGAAATGCTCTTTCTAGAAGAAGAGCTCAAAGCACAGAAGGCTCAACATGGTCAACAGGATGAAACGATGGCGCATCTATCAAGAAGGATACAGTCCCTCCAAGGTGAATCTGAATCCCTCAGATCACAAATAGCTGAAGCTAAAACAAACTGGAGACTCTTTCAAGTGAATGAGGAAGAACTGAAGCTGGCAATCAAAGAGGTTTTGAATGAAGGATCCCTACTTCCGCCAACGCAGAGACCAACAATACAAGGAGAAGCTGAAGCACAGAGGCAACAAGGAGGTGTCCAATATAAAGCAAAAATCAAATTAGAGGACTCTAAAGTAGCTGGAGAACAAGTTCTAAGGGACACAGAAAATCACATGGAGTCTCTGAGTGAATGCTTGCTGAAGATGAAGGATAGATCTTCTCCAAGCCTGGGAGCCCAAAGGGATGGTGGTCTCCTGGAACTGGGAAAGACGAGTGAACCCGAAATTGGTGCTCACTTGGAGGATGAGTCCAAAGGAGCTTTGAGGAACCTGGTTTATGGTGATAAGCTAAAGGCCTCCTTAGAAATCTTGGAAGGAGGAAGAAATCAAAAATGTACTTTCTCATCTGAAGTGGAGAAAACCACGGAAGACCTTACAGAACACCTTAAAAGTCTGCAGACTGAACAGGCATCCTTGCAGTCCGAAAATGCACAGCTGCAAAGTGAGAATGAGACCCTACAGAAGAACTTTAAAGTCATGATGGAACGCTGTCAAGAAAATATGATGAAACTGCACAGGAAATTAAGAGTGGAGGAAAACTGCCGTGTGGAGCAAAAGGAGAAACTCTCCAAAGTCGAAGAAAAGATGAGCCATACAATAAAAGAGCTGGAGACCTACAGAAAGAGAGCCCAATATCTTGAAGAACAATTGCAGAGTACCATTCGTTCCTGTCTAGGGAAGATTACTTCCTCCGAGAAAGAAGCAGATGCTAGTGAGTTGGCAGCTCGGATTGCTGAAAGAAACCTCAGTTATTTCAGGAAACAAAATGCACGCAACAGACAGAAATTAACTGAGAAGGAGCTTAGATTTGAACTTGTAGAAAAAGATCCCTATGATGCACTGGATGTTTCCAACTCAGCAATGGGCAGAAAGCCTTCTCCAAATGGGCCCTCACCAATAGGTCACCCTTCATCTGAAAGGAGACCTCCTCATTTTGAAAAGAGTGGTCCACTCACACTCTCACCTTTCACTCCAGTGGGAGGAGGAAGAGGGTCAAGGGGCCCTGGAGAATCCTCTGGACCATGCGACTAGCAGTAAAGGAAGAGAATCCAGCTGTCATAAGTTCACTGATTTTCACAGAGCACCTTCTCAGACTGGGCCCCTCTCTCCTCCAGGGGAACAGGCCAGCAGGCTGATGATCCCTCCGCCAGGCCAACCATATTCTTCTGATGCACGTCTTCCTCTACAAAGGCAAGATAGGTTTTACTCAAATTGTGGTAGAGCATCGGGACCAGCAGAACACAGAATTCCTAATATGCCTCCTTTGGACTCTGATGTGCCTGATTCACCTCTCCATGCTGAAAACCAAGCAACTGGCTCTGGCTCTGTGTTGGCACCTTTCCCTCCAGTCAGAGGTGCCTTGCTTCCAGTTGACCCAAGGAGTCAGTTCATGAGAAGAGGACCTTTTTTTTCCTCCACCTCTCCCAGGAAACTTGTCTGGGAACCTGGAGATTATTTTCCACCTGACCCGCCACCCACTCCATTTCCAATGCGAAGTGTCTATGCAGGGAGGGGGTTTTCCTCACAAAATCTTCCCCCAAGAGCTGGAATTCAGCCCTCTTCACCCCCATTCTGAAAGTACAAGTGAGTTGCCTGAACGGTTCCTTCCACCTGCAAATGAGCCTGTTACTCAACATCCAGAACCAAACAAGAAACCTCATGCTGTTGCTCTCTCTTCAAATGTAATTTGACTTATCTCTCATTTTTAGTTTTTAAGTAACTGCTTTTAGTTCAGTAATTGACTATACTTTGGCTCCAATTGAAGCTCAATGAAACAATAATTCTTAAGATAGTATTTTGTAAATAAAGATGGTTTACGTAAGAATCTTATGAGTAAATTATTCCTATTTTATGTTATTCCAGAGAACGGCATTTAATCTGATGAAGCCACTCTTACATAAACAAGAATGGGACTTCTAGGTCCTTGTAATCTAGCTGATGGAAATATCTTTTAAACTCCAAACAAAGAAGTGTATTTAGTATGACTGTAGCAATTGTAAAGTGACTTTAGGCTTAATGAAAAAGTGTCACTGATTTAGAGACTGGTTGGGCATTTCAGCTAGTTTTTCCATATCAGAATAACTAGAGCATGGGAGGACTAAAGGAGAAAACACAACTAAACATGTCAAGGAAACAGGAGATCTCAACTACAAAGAAAAATGAAGACCTCTTTTTTATATTGGTTGCTTAAAACCTTACATAGCTCTTGAGATACCATATTTCCTACATTAGATTCAAGTGAGTTATGAACTCCCATTTTGACCCCATATACAGATTGCACAATCACATTGTTTACACATCCACGTTTTTACAAAATGCCATGTTAGTAACTGTTGTATTCTGCTACCTTTTCTAGCCTCTACTATCCCCCCTCTCCTGCCCTCCCATCTTCTCTCTCTATCCCGTCTGCTGTAATTTAACGTTTGGGAATTGGAAACCACACTTTAAACTCACTCTCCTCCCCTTTTTCCCTTCTGTCAAATTTCTCATCATCTTCTTCTATTTCTCCTCCTCCTCCTCCTCTTCCTCCTCCTCCTTATACCTTTAATTCATTCATCATACACTCATGCATTGGTTCATTCATTCCTTTCACGTATGGTGTTGGGGATCCAACTCAGGACCTTTGAAAGTGTGAAGCCAGCACTCTAGTGCTGAGCCAAAACCCCAGCACCTGTCTTTTTGATTTTATGACTGTTTATATGAAATTCAGAGTCGCATTCTGCTATGGTTCACTGATATGTGGATTGACCTAGTCCTTGTTTTCTGGGAGACTTTTGGGAAATATACATGAATTATTAGGAGGTTGAAATGAAGAAACAAAGAGGAAATTCCCCAATTTCTTATTCTTAGATTCCATACTCTGACTCTGCCTACCTACTGTAAAAACTTTTAAACTCTTACTCCCCATTTCTATATCATTGCCAACAAGTGAACGTTCACTGCCCTACAACAAACCAGAGAACTCACATTGAACCATGTTTCCCCAGTAGAGACCAAGACACAATACTTATTAAAAAAATACCCTAGTTATGAATCAGTAGGTAAAGCTTCATTTGAGTGTTAAATGTGCTCTAATTATGTGTTTGTGTGTGTGTTGATGTGTGTGGTGTGTGGGTGTGTGTGCTTGTGTGTAAAACAAGCACTGAGGTGTAAAATAAATGCAGGATTGCAACGGCCTTCTTAAAAATAAGAAGCAACTTTATCACATTTGAAGCCCAGTGAAGAATCTGCCTGATACTTAACCTACAATTAATTGAAATGTGAAAACTTCAGGCCTAGAAAAACAAAGCCAACATACATACTGAATCTAATCAGTCTGTCTCACCTGTTTTCTAATCACTCCTTTAAATAAACCTAAATTGCCAGCATAAAACATCAGTTGTTCTAAACGAATGGACGGATGTCCCCCGTCATGGGCTGTGTAAAATACATGGAGGATCCGGCACTGCTTGTTATCTAGAATGACTTCTGCCTGAACTACTATTGGAGAATGGTTGCTGATATACTGCGGTTCTTATACCAGTAAACTGGAATGAAGGTAATTTCAGGCTGCAAAGGAATCAATTGATTTTACTAACTGGTTTTTGGAAAACACTGCCATGAAAAATTATCAATATGTTCATAAAGGCATCTACATGTCTCTTCACAAGGGTTTTACTCAATGGGGGAGGTGGTGAGGTCTGGATATAACTGAACTGTCCATCAGTAGGTAGAACAATATAATGGGAATCAGAGTGCACATTCCGGTTTGAACTCAATCTAGGTAACATGGATTCATCTCTGTGTAATAGGCCTGCTTCTGGAAAACACAAGGTAGAGCTCCAAAAGCAGAACGATTCTTTCAGAATACCATGTTATGTTTGTAAATAGATAGACAGATAGATATACAGGAATCAAAAATCTGAAAACGGTCCGGAAGTGTACATTTCAATAACTTACAATGTCAGTAGTGGGGGATTAATAGCAGATCAAGAAGACTGTGTCTGCATGCGAAATGGTTCAATTTTTGAAAGAGTTTTTTAAATGAAAATGGACAAAAAAATTGAAAGGGTTACAGTAAGTGTTGAGGAGTGACTTGGCCAAAAAAGCACAGAGGTGAGAAAGAATTAGGTAGAGTTCAATAGAACCAGGTATAATTTCTGTACACATGACTCCATGAACAGGAGCAAAGGGGACACTTAAAGAAATCATAAGACTAAGGAGAGATCAGGATTAGGAGGGTTTGTACTAGTCTAGAAATGCTGACCTGAAAACCAATTAAGTTTTCCACTCCTTCTTTGGAGGAACATTAGCTGTGCCGTGCTTTTCAAAAATGACTTGTCATAACTGATTTATGCCCATGTTAGCAACTCTTCTGAAATTACTTTGAAAGTAGACTAATGTGAGAGTTTCTCTTTAGACATAATTCAAGCTACTTGCATAGGAAGTGGCAGCAGGTCTGGGGATGTTGTAGCTCAGGGGCAGTGACCTTGCCTAGCTTGGGGCTGGACTGCCATGGACTTTCACCCCAAACACTTGCAAGAAAAGAAAAGGGAGGGAAGGGAGAGAGAATGTTGGAAGGGAGGAAGGCAAAGTTGGAGGGATGCAGGGAGGTAGAAAAGAAGGAAGAAGAAAAGGAGAAAACCCAGGAAGGGAGGAAGGAAGCAAGGAAGGTAGGAAATAGGGAGAGCACAAGGGCAGGGAAAGGACTGAGTCACTCAAACAAAAGGCAAGGGACACAAAGACCAATAGAGGCCATAAAAGCTGTTTGAACAGTTTAGTCAGCTTTAGAATTTGAGTGACATCAAACTGAATGTTATTATGACTGGATGGAATCTTCCTACTAACCCCGCCTTGGCCTGGCCTAAACCAAATCAAGGGGTGGGTGGCATGGAGAGGAATTCTCTCTGGCTGGAGTGGGATGGACCTAAACCTGTGGCACATGAGGATGCACTAGGTAGGGAAGCGGACAAGACTCCCCTGATGGGCAGTTGAGCACAACAAGGCTCCTGGGAGCCTTTGATCATGGCTCCCACCGCCATACACCCACCACCCACCATACGCTCAGCCCCTGAAGGGGATCACAGTGGTCTGCTCCGTTGCCTGGTGCAGGTTGGAGTTCCTGACCAAACACCTGAGTGTCCACAGCCTGTGTTGGCCTGCCTGGGCAGGCTGTGGTTGTGGTGGCAAGAGCCAAAGCTGTCTTGGCGTGATGGAGGAGCCAAGGGCTGCCTCTCAGCCATCCTAGTGGGTGGTTCTGGAAGAAGCACCCAGGGTTGTGGCAGCATTGTCCGAAGACATGAAGCCAGGCCATCTTCCTTATGGCTTTCCTGGGGAGTTGGTGATGTGTACAGCTCTTGGATTTTTTGCTGTTCTCTCACTTTTCTGGAGAGGTTTTCAGTCGGTTCGTAGCAGGCTTTACGTGGGAAGAGAAAAAAGGCTGGCTCTAAATCTTGCTGGACTTATTGAGGCAAAATGTGGACTTCTTGAAAAAGTGAGCCTTGTTGAAAAAGAACATGAAGGCTTAGAATCATCTTTAAAGGATTGCAGGTTTGAGAAGGGTTCAAGAGAAGCACAACAGCTGGAGGCAACCGACGAAAAGCTGCATAGGCCCGAATCCAGCCATGGCGTTGAAATGCTCTTTCTAGAAGAAGAGCTCAAAGCACAGAAGGCTCAACATGGTCAACAGGATGAAACGATGGCGCATCTATCAAGAAGGATACAGTCCCTCCAAGGTGAATCTGAATCCCTCAGATCACAAATAGCTGAAGCTAAAACAAACTGGAGACTCTTTCAAGTGAATGAGGAAGAACTGAAGCTGGCAATCAAAGAGGTTTTGAATGAAGGATCCCTACTTCCGCCAACGCAGAGACCAACAATACAAGGAGAAGCTGAAGCACAGAGGCAACAAGGAGGTGTCCAATATAAAGCAAAAATCATATTAGAGGACTCTAAAGTAGCTGGAGAACAAGTTCTAAGGGACACAGAAAATCACATGGAGTCTCTGAGTGAATGCTTGCTGAAGATGAAGGATAGATCTTCTCCAAGCCTGGGAGCCCAAAGGGATGGTGGTCACCTGGAACTGGGAAAGACGAGTGAACCCGAAATTGGTGCTCACTTGGAGGATGAGTCCAAAGGAGCTTTGAGGAACCTGGTTTATGGTGATAAGCTAAAGGCCTCCTTAGAAATCTTGGAAGGAGGAAGAAATCAAAAATGTACTTTCTCATCTGAAGTGGAGAAAACCACGGAAGACCTTACAGAACACCTTAAAAGTCTGCAGACTGAACAGGCATCCTTGCAGTCCGAAAATGCACAGCTGCAAAGTGAGAATGAGACCCTACAGAAGAACTTTAAAGTCATGATGGAACGCTGTCAAGAAAATATGATGAAACTGCACAGGAAATTAAGAGTGGAGGAAAACTGCCGTGTGGAGCAAAAGGAGAAACTTTCCAAAGTCGAAGAAAAGATGAGCCATACAATAAAAGAGCTGGAGACCTACAGAAAGAGAGCCCAATATCTTGAAGAACAATTGCAGAGTACCATTCGTTCCTGTCTGGGGAAGATTACTTCCTCCGAGAAAGAAGCAGATGCTAGTGAGTTGGCAGCTCGGATTGCTGAAAGAAACCTCAGTTATTTCAGGAAACAAAATGCACGCAACAGACAGAAATTAACTGAGAAGGAGCTTAGATTTGAACTTGTAGAAAAAGATCCCTATGATGCACTGGATGTTTCCAACTCAGCAATGGGCAGAAAGCCTTCTCCAAATGGGCCCTCACCAATAGGTCACCCTTCATATGAAAGGAGAACTCCTCATTTTGAAAAGAGTGGTCCACTCACACTCTCACCTTTCACTCCAGTGGGAGGAGGAAGAGGGTCAAGGGGCCCTGGAGAATCCTCTGGACCATGCGACTAGCAGTAAAGGAAGAGAAGCCAGCTGTCATAAGTTCACTGATTTTCAGAGAGCACCTTCTCAGACTGGGCCCCTCTCTCCTCCAGGGGAACAGGCCAGCAGGCTGATGATCCCTCCGCCAGGCCAACCATATTCTTCTGATGCACGTCTTCCTCTACAAAGGCAAGATAGGTTTTACTCAAATTGTGGTAGAGCATCGGGACCAGCAGAACACAGAATTCCTAATATGCCTCCTTTGGACTCTGATGTGCCTGATTCACCTCTCCATGCTGAAAACCAAGCAACTGGCTCTGGCTCTGTGTTGGCACCTTTCCCTCCAGTCAGAGGTGCCTTGTTTCCAGTTGACCCAAGGAGTCAGTTCATGAGAAGAGGACCTTTTTTTTCCTCCACCTCTCCCAGGAAACTTGTCTGGGAACCTGGAGATTATTTTCCACCTGACCCGCCACCCACTCCATTTCCAATGCGAAGTGTCTATGCAGGGAGGGGGTTTTCCTCACAAAATCTTCCCCCAAGAGCTGGAATTCAGCCCTCTTCACCCCCATTCTGAAAGTACAAGTGAGTTGCCTGAAGGGTTCCTTCCACCTGCAAATGAGCCTCTTACTCAACATCCAGAACCAAACAAGAAACCTCATGCTGTTGCTCTCTCTTCAAATGTAATTTGACTTATCTCTCATTTTTAGTTTTTAAGTAACTGCTTTTAGTTCAGTAATTGACTATACTTTGGCTCCAATTGAAGCTCAATGAAACAATAATTCTTAAGATAGTATTTTGTAAATAAAGATGGTTTACGTAAGAATCTTATGAGTAAATTATTCCTATTTTATGTTATTCCAGAGAACGGCATTTAATCTGATGAAGCCACTCTTACATAAACAAGAATGGGAGTTCTAGGTCCTTGTAATCAAGCTGGTGGAAATATCTTTTAAACTCCAAACAAAGAAGTGTATTTAGTATGACTGTAGCAATTGTAAAGTGACTTTAGGCTTAATGAAAAAGTGTCACTGATTTAGAGACTGGTTGGGCATTTCAGCTAGTTTTTCCATATCAGAATAACTAGAGCATGGGAGGACTAAAGGAGAGAACACAAAAAAACATGTCAAGGAAACAGGAGATCTCAACTACAAAGAAAAATGAAGACCTCTTTTTTATATTGGTTGCTTAAAACCTTACATAGCTCTTGAGATACCATATTTCCTACATTAGATTCAAGTGAGTTATGAACTCCCATTTTGACCCCATATACAGATTGCACAATCACATTGTTTACACATCCACGTTTTTACAAAATGCCATGTTAGTAACTGTTGTATTCTGCTACCTTTTCTAGCCTCTACTATCCCCCCTCTCCTGCCCTCCCATCTTCTCTCTCTATCCCGTCTGCTGTAATTTAACGTTTGGGAATTGGAAACCACACTTTAAACTCACTCTCCTCCCCTTTTTCCCTTCTGTCAAATTTCTCATCATCTTCTTCTATTTCTCCTCCTCCTCCTCCTCTTCCTCCTCCTCCTTATACCTTTAATTCATTCATCATACACTCATGCATTGGTTCATTCATTCCTTTCACGTATGGTGTTGGGGATCCAACTCAGGACCTTTGAAAGTGTGAAGCCAGCACTCTAGTGCTGAGCCAAAACCCCAGCACCTGTCTTTTTGATTTTATGACTGTTTATATGAAATTCAGAGTCGCATTCTGCTATGGTTCACTGATATGTGGATTGACCTAGTCCTTGTTTTCTGGGAGACTTTTGGAAAATATACATGAATTATTAGGAGGTTGAAATGAAGAAACAAAGAGGAAATTCCCCAATTTCTTATTCTTAGATTCCATACTCTGACTCTGCCTACCTACTGTAAAAACTTTTAAACTCTTACTCCCCATTTCTATATCATTGCCAACAAGTGAACGTTCACTGCCCTACAACAAACCGGAGAACACTCATTGAACCATGTTTCCCCAGTAGAGACCAAGACACAATACTTATTAAAAAAATACCCTAGTTATGAATCAGTAGGTAAAGCTTTATTTGAGTGTTAAATGTGGTCTAATTATGTGTTTGTGTGTGTGTTGATGTGTGTGGTGTGTGGGTGTGTGTGCTTGTGTGTAAAACAAGCACTGAGGTGTAAAATAAATGCAGGATTGCAACGGCCTTCTTAAAAATAAGAAGCAACTTTATCACATTTGAAGCCCAGTGAAGAATCTGCCTGATACTTAACCTACAATTAATTGAAATGTGAAAACTTCAGGCCTAGAAAAACAAAGCCAACATACATACTGAATCTAATCAGTCTGTCTCACCTGTTTTCTAATCACTCCTTTAAATAAACCTAAATTGCCAGCATAAAACATCAGTTTTTCTAAACGAATGGACGGATGTCCCCCGTCATGGGCTGTGTAAAATACATGGAGGATCCGGCACTGCTTGTTATCTAGAATGACTTCTGCCTGAACTACTATTGGAGAATGGTTGCTGATATACTGCGGTTCTTATACCAGTAAACTGGAATGAAGGTAATTTCAGGCTGCAAAGGAATCAATTGATTTTACTAACTGGTTTTTGGAAAACACTGCCATGAAAAATTATCAATATGTTCATAAAGGCATCTACATGTCTCTTCACAAGGGTTTTACTCAATGGGGGAGGTGGTGAGGTCTGGATATAACTGAACTGTCCATCAGTAGGTAGAACAATATAATGGGAATCAGAGTGCACATTCCGGTTTGAACTCAATCTAGGTAACATGGATTCATCTCTGTGTAATAGGCCTGCTTCTGGAAAACACAATGTAGAGCTCCAAAAGCAGAATGATTCTTTCAGAATACCATGTTATGTTTGTAAATAGATAGACAGATAGATATACAGGAATCAAAAATCTGAAAACGGTCCGGAAGTGTACATTTCAATAACTTACAATGTCAGTAGTGGGGGATTAATAGCAGATCAAGAAGACTGTGTCTGCATGCGAAATGGTTCAATTTTTGAAAGAGTTTTTTAAATGAAAATGGACAAAAAAATTGAAAGGGTTACAGTAAGTGTTGAGGAGTGACTTGGCCAAAGGAGCACAGAGGTGAGAAAGAATTAAGTAGAGTTCAATAGAACCAGGTATAATTTCTGTACACATGACTCCATGAACAGGAGCAAAGGGGACACTTAAAGAAATCATAGGACTAAGGAGAGATCAGGATTAGGAGGGTTTGTACTAGTCTAGAAATGCTGACCTGAAAACCAATTAAGTTTTCCACTCCTTCTTTGGAGGAACATTAGCTGTGCCGTGCTTTTCAAAAATGACTTGTCATAACTGATTTATGCCCATGTTAGCAACTCTTCGGAAATTACTTTGAAAGTAGACTAATGTGAGAGTTTCTCTTTAGAGATAATTCAAGTTACTTGCATAGGAATTGGCAGCAGGTCTGGGGATGTTGTAGCTCAGTGGCAGTGACCTTGCCTAGCTTGGGGCTGGCCTGCCATGGACTTTCACCCCAAACACTTGCAAGAAAAGAAAAGGGAGGGAAGGGAGAGAGAAAGTTGGAAGGGAGGAAGGCAAAGTTGGAGGGATGCAGGGAGGTAGAAAAGAAGGAAGAAGAAAAGGGGAAAACCCAGGAAGGGAGGAAGGAAGCAAGGAAGGTAGGAAATAGGGAGAGCACAAGGGCAGGGAAAGGACTGAGTCACTCAAACAAAAGGCAAGGGACACAAAGACCAATAGAGGCCATAAAAGCTGTTTGAACAGTTTAGTCAGCTTTAGAATTTGAGTGACATCAAACTGAATATTATTATGACTGGATGGAATCTTCCTACTAACCCCGCCTTGGCCTGGCCTAAACCAAATCAAGGGGTGGGTGGCATGGAGAGGAATTCTCTCTGGCGGGAGTGGGATGGACCTAAACCTGTGGCACATGAGGATGCACTGGGTAGGGAAGCGGACAAGACTCCCCTGATGGGCAGTTGAGCACAACAAGGCTCCTGGGAGCCTTTGATCATGGCTCCCACCGCCATACGCCCACCACCCACCATACGCTCAGCCCCTGAAGGGGATCACAGTGGTCTGCTCCGTTGCCTGGTGCAGGTTGGAGTTCCTGACCAAACACCTGAGTGTCCACAGCCTGTGTTGGCCTGCCTGGGCAGGCTGTGGTTGTGGTGGCAAGAGCCAAAGCTGTCTTGGCGTGATGGAGGAGCCAAGGGCTGCTTCTCAGCCATCCTAGTGGGTGGTTCTGGAAGAAGCACCCAGGGTTGTGGCAGCATTGTCCGAAGACATGAAGCCAGGCCATCTTCCTTATGGCTTTCCTGGGGAGTTGGTGATGTGTACAGCTCTTGGATTTTTTGCTGTTCTCTCACTTTTCTGGAGAGGTTTTCAGTCGGTTCGTAGCAGGCTTTACGTGGGAAGAGAAAAAAGGTTGGCTCTAAATCTTGCTGGACTTATTGAGGCAAAATGTGAACTTCTTGAAAAAGTGAGCCTTGTTGAAAAAGAACATGAAGGCTTAGAATCATCTTTAAAGGATTGCAGGTTTGAGAAGGGTTCAAGAGAAGCACAACAGCTGGAGGCAACCGACGAAAAGCTGCATAGGCCCGAATCCAGCCATGGCGTTGAAATGCTCTTTCTAGAAGAAGAGCTCAAAGCACAGAAGGCTCAACATGGTCAACAGGATGAAACGATGGCGCATCTATCAAGAAGGATACAGTCCCTCCAAGGTGAATCTGAATCCCTCAGATCACAAATAGCTGAAGCTAAAACAAACTGGAGACTCTTTCAAGTGAATGAGGAAGAACTGAAGCTGGCAATCAAAGAGGTTTTGAATGAAGGATCCCTACTTCCGCCAACGCAGAGACCAACAATACAAGGAGAAGCTGAAGCACAGAGGCAACAAGGAGGTGTCCAATATAAAGCAAAAATCATATTAGAGGACTCTAAAGTAGCTGGAGAACAAGTTCTAAGGGACACAGAAAATCACATGGAGTCTCTGAGTGAATGCTTGCTGAAGATGAAGGATAGATCTTCTCCAAGCCTGGGAGCCCAAAGGGATGGTGTTCACCTGGAACTGGGAAAGACGAGTGAACCCGAAATTGGTGCTCACTTGGAGGATGAGTCCAAAGGAGCTTTGAGGAACCTGGTTTATGGTGATAAGCTAAAGGCCTCCTTAGAAATCTTGGAAGGAGGAAGAAATCAAAAATGTACTTTCTCATCTGAAGTGGAGAAAACCACGGAAGACCTTACAGAACACCTTAAAAGTCTGCAGACTGAACAGGCATCCTTGCAGTCCGAAAATGCACAGCTGCAAAGTGAGAATGAGACCCTACAGAAGATCTTTAAAGTCATGATGGAACGCTGTCAAGAAAATATGATGAAACTGCACAGGAAATTAAGAGTGGAAGAAAACTGCCGTGGGGAGCAAAAGGAGAAACTTTCCAAAGTCGAAGAAAAGATGAGCCATACAATAAAAGAGCTGGAGACCTACAGAAAGAGAGCCCAATATCTTGAAGAACAATTGCAGAGTACCATTCGTTCCTGTCAGGGGAAGATTACTTCCTCCGAGAAAGAAGCAGATGCTAGTGAGTTGGCAACTCGGATTGCTGAAAGAAACCTCAGTTATTTCAGGAAACAAAATGCACGCAACAGACAGAAATTAACTGAGAAGGAGCTTAGATTTGAACTTGTAGAAAAAGATCCCTATGATGCACTGGATGTTTCCAACTCAGCAATGGGCAGAAAGCCTTCTCCAAATGGGCCCTCACCAATAGGTCACCCTTCATCTGAAAGGAGACCTCCTCATTTTGAAAAGAGTGGTCCACTCACACTCTCACCTTTCACTCCAGTGGGAGGAGGAAGAGGGTCAAGGGGCCCTGGAGAATCCTCTGGACCATGCGACTAGCAGTAAAGGAAGAGAAGCCAGCTGTCATAAGTTCACTGATTTTCAGAGAGCACCTTCTCAGACTGGGCCCCTCTCTCCTCCAGGGGAACAGGCCAGCAGGCTGATGATCCCTCCGCCAGGCCAACCATATTCTTCTGATGCACGTCTTCCTCTACAAAGGCAAGATAGGTTTTACTCAAATTGTGGTAGAGCATCGGGACCAGCAGAACACAGAATTCCTAATATGCCTCCTTTGGACTCTGATGTGCCTGATTCACCTCTCCATGCTGAAAACCAAGCAACTGGCTCTGGCTCTGTGTTGGCACCTTTCCCTCCAGTCAGAGGTGCCTTGTTTCCAGTTGACCCAAGGAGTCAGTTCATGAGAAGAGGACCTTTTTTTTCCTCCACCTCTCCCAGGAAACTTGTCTGGGAACCTGGAGATTATTTTCCACCTGACCCGCCACCCACTCCATTTCCAATGCGAAGTGTCTATGCAGGGAGGGGGTTTTCCTCACAAAATCTTCCCCCAAGAGCTGGAATTCAGCCCTCTTCACCCCCATTCTGAAAGTACAAGTGAGTTGCCTGAAGGGTTCCTTCCACCTGCAAATGAGCCTGTTACTCAACATCCAGAACCAAACAAGAAACCTCATGCTGTTGCTCTCTCTTCAAATGTAATTTGACTTATCTCTCATTTTTAGTTTTTAAGTAACTGCTTTTAGTTCAGTAATTGACTATACTTTGGCTCCAATTGAAGCTCAATGAAACAATAATTCTTAAGATAGTATTTTGTAAATAAAGATGGTTTACGTAAGAATCTTATGAGTAAATTATTCCTATTTTATGTTATTCCAGAGAACGGCATTTAATCTGATGAAGCCACTCTTACATAAACAAGAATGGGAGTTCTAGGTCCTTGTAATCTAGCTGGTGGAAATATCTTTTAAACTCCAAACAAAGAAGTGTATTTAGTATGACTGTAGCAATTGTAAAGTGACTTTAGGCTTAATGAAAAAGTGTCACTGATTTAGAGACTGGTTGGGCATTTCAGCTAGTTTTTCCATATCAGAATAACTAGAGCATGGGAGGACTAAAGGAGAGAACACAACTAAACATGTCAAGGAAACAGGAGATCTCAACTACAAAGAAAAATGAAGACCTCTTTTTTATATTGGTTGCTTAAAACCTTACATAGCTCTTGAGATACCATATTTCCTACATTAGATTCAAGTGAGTTATGAACTCCCATTTTGACCCCATATACAGATTGCACAATCACATTATTTACACATCCACGTTTTTACAAAATGCCATGTTAGTAACTGTTGTATTCTGCTACCTTTTCTAGGCTCTACTATCCCCCCTCTCCTGCCCTCCCATCTTCTCTCTCTATCCCGTCTGCTGTAATTTAACGTTTGGGAATTGGAAACCACACTTTAAACTCACTCTCCTCCCCTTTTTCCCTTCTGTCAAATTTCTCATCATCTTCTTCTATTTCTCCTCCTCCTCCTCCTCTTCCTCCTCCTCCTTATACCTTTAATTCATTCATCATACACTCATGCATTGGTTCATTCATTCCTTTCACGTATGGTGTTGGGGATCCAACTCAGGACCTTTGAAAGTGTGAAGCCAGCACTCTAGTGCTGAGCCAAAACCCCAGCACCTGTCTTTTTGATTTTATGACTGTTTATATGAAATTCAGAGTCGCATTCTGCTATGGTTCACTGATATGTGGATTGACCTAGTCCTTGTTTTCTGGGAGACTTTTCGAAAATATACATGAATTATTAGGAGGTTGAAATGAAGAAACAAAGAGGAAATTCCCCAATTTCTTATTCTTAGATTCCATACTCTGACTCTGCCTACCTACTGTAAAAACTTTTAAACTCTTACTCCCCATTTCTATATCATTTCCAACAAGTGAACATTCACTGCCCTACAAAAAACCAGAGAACTCACATTGAACCATGTTTCCCCAGTAGAGACCAAGACACAATACTTATTAAAAAAATACCCTAGTTATGAATCAGTAGGTAAAGCTTTATTTGAGTGTTAAATGTGCTCTAATTATGTGTTTGTGTGTGTGTTGATGTGTGTGGTGTGTGGGTGTGTGTGCTTGTGTGTAAAACAAGCACTGAGGTGTAAAATAAATGCAGGATTGCAACGGCCTTCTTAAAAATAAGAAGCAACTTTATCACATTTGAAGCCCAGTGAAGAATCTGCCTGATACTTAACCTACAATTAATTGAAATGTGAAAACTTCAGGCCTAGAAAAACAAAGCCAACATACATACTGAATCTAATCAGTCTGTCTCACCTGTTTTCTAATCACTCCTTTAAATAAACCTAAATTGCCAGCATAAAACATCAGTTGTTCTAAACGAATGGACGGATGTCCCCCGTCATGGGCTGTGTAAAATACATGGAGGATCCGGCACTGCTTGTTATCTAGAATGACTTCTGCCTGAACTACTATTGGAGAATGGTTGCTGATATACTGCGGTTCTTATACCAGTAAACTGGAATGAAGGTAATTTCAGGCTGCAAAGGAATCAATTGATTTTACTAACTGGTTTTTGGAAAACACTGCCATGAAAAATTATCAATATGTTCATAAAGGCATCTACATGTCTCTTCACAAGGGTTTTACTCAATGGGGGAGGTGGTGAGGTCTGGATATAACTGAACTGTCCATCAGTAGGTAGAACAATATAATGGGAATCAGAGTGCACATTCCGGTTTGAACTCAATCTAGGTAACATGGATTCATCTCTGTGTAATAGGCCTGCTTCTGGAAAACACAATGTAGAGCTCCAAAAGCAGAACGATTCTTTCAGAATACCATGTTATGTTTGTAAATAGATAGACAGATAGATATACAGGAATCAAAAATCTGAAAACGGTCCGGAAGTGTACATTTCAATAACTTACAATGTCAGTAGTGGGGGATTAATAGCAGATCAAGAAGACTGTGTCTGCATGCGAAATGGTTCAATTTTTGAAAGAGTTTTTTAAATGAAAATGGACAAAAAAATTGAAAGGGTTACAGTAAGTGTTGAGGAGTGACTTGGCCAAAGGAGCACAGAGGTGAGAAAGAATTAAGTAGAGTTCAATAGAACCAGGTATAATTTCTGTACACATGACTCCATGAACAGGAGCAAAGGGGACACTTAAAGAAATGATAGGACTAAGGAGAGATCAGGATTAGGAGGGTTTGTACTAGTCTAGAAATGCTGACCTGAAAACCAATTAAGTTTTCCACTCCTTCTTTGGAGGAACATTAGCTGTGCCGTGCTTTTCAAAAATGACTTGTCATAACTGATTTATGCCCATGTTAGCAACTCTTCTGAAATTACTTTGAAAGTAGACTAATGTGAGAGTTTCTCTTTAGAGATAATTCAAGTTACTTGCATAGGAAGTGGCAGCAGGTCTGGGGATGTTGTAGCTCAGTGGCAGTGACCTTGCCTAGCTTGGGGCTGGCCTGCCATGGACTTTCACCCCAAACACTTGCAAGAAAAGAAAAGGGAGGGAAGGGAGAGAGAAAGTTGGAAGGGAGGAAGGCAAAGTTGGAGGGATGCAGGGAGGGAGAAAAGAAGGAAGAAGAAAAGGGGAAAACCCAGGAAGGGAGGAAGGAAGCAAGGAAGGTAGGAAATAGGGAGAGCACAAGGGCAGGGAAAGGACTGAGTCACTCAAACAAAAGGCAAGGGACACAAAGACCAATAGAGGCCATAAAAGCTGTTTGAACAGTTTAGTCAGCTTTAGAATTTGAGTGACATCAAACTGAATGTTATTATGACTGGATGGAATCTTCCTACTAACCCCGCCTTGGCCTGGCCTAAACCAAATCAAGGGGAGGGTGGCATGGAGAGGAATTCTCTCTGGCTGGAGTGGGAGGAACCGAAACCTGTGGCACATGAGGATGCACTGGGTAGGGAAGCGGACAAGACTCCCCTGATGGGCAGTTGAGCACAACAAGGCTCCTGGGAGCCTTTGATCATGGCTCCCACCGCCATACGCCCACCACCCACCATACGCTCAGCCCCTGAAGGGGATCACAGTGGTCTGCTCCGTTGCCTGGTGCAGGTTGGAGTTCCTGACCAAACACCTGAGTGTCCACAGCCTGTGTTGGCCTGCCTGGGCAGGCTGTGGTTGTGGTGGCAAGAGCCAAAGCTGTCTTGGCGTGATGGAGGAGCCAAGGGCTGCCTCTCAGCCATCCTAGTGGGTGGTTCTGGAAGAAGCACCCAGGGTTGTGGCAGCATTGTCCGAAGACATGAAGCCAGGCCATCTTCCTTATGGCTTTCCTGGGGAGTTGGTGATGTGTACAGCTCTTGGATTTTTTGCTGTTCTCTCACTTTTCTGGAGAGGTTTTCAGTCGGTTCGTAGCAGGCTTTACGTGGGAAGAGAAAAAAGGCTGGCTCTAAATCTTGCTGGACTTATTGAGGCAAAATGTGGACTTCTTGAAAAAGTGAGCCTTGTTGAAAAAGAACATGAAGGCTTAGAATCATCTTTAAAGGATTGCAGGTTTGAGAAGGGTTCAAGAGAAGCACAACAGCTGGAGGCAACCGACGAAAAGCTGCATAGGCCCGAATCCAGCCATGGCGTTGAAATGCTCTTTCTAGAAGAAGAGCTCAAAGCACAGAAGGCTCAACATGGTCAACAGGATGAAACGATGGCGCATCTATCAAGAAGGATACAGTCCCTCCAAGGTGAATCTGAATCCCTCAGATCACAAATAGCTGAAGTTAAAACAAACTGGAGACTCTTTCAAGTGAATGAGGAAGAACTGAAGCTGGCAATCAAAGAGGTTTTGAATGAAGGATCCCTACTTCCGCCAACGCAGAGACCAACAATACAAGGAGAAGCTGAAGCACAGAGGCAACAAGGAGGTGTCCAATATAAAGCAAAAATCAAATTAGAGGACTCTAAAGTAGCTGGAGAACAAGTTCTAAGGGACACAGAAAATCACATGGAGTCTCTGAGTGAATGCTTGCTGAAGATGAAGGATAGATCTTCTCCAAGCCTGGGAGCCCAAAGGGATGGTGTTCACCTGGAACTGGGAAAGACGAGTGAACCCGAAATTGGTGCTCACTTGGAGGATGAGTCCAAAGGAGCTTTGAGGAACCTGGTTTATGGTGATAAGCTAAAGGCCTCCTTAGAAATCTTGGAAGGAGGAAGAAATCAAAAATGTACTTTCTCATCTGAAGTGGAGAAAACCACGGAAGACCTTACAGAACACCTTAAAAGTCTGCAGACTGAACAGGCATCCTTGCAGTCCGAAAATGCACAGCTGCAAAGTGAGAATGAGACCCTACAGAAGAACTTTAAAGTCATGATGGAACGCTGTCAAGAAAATATGATGAAACTGCACAGGAAATTAAGAGTGGAGGAAAACTGCCGTGTGGAGCAAAAGGAGAAACTTTCCAAAGTCGAAGAAAAGATGAGCCATACAATAAAAGAGCTGGAGACCTACAGAAAGAGAGCCCAATATCTTGAAGAACAATTGCAGAGTACCATTCGTTCCTGTCTGGGGAAGATTACTTCCTCCGAGAAAGAAGCAGATGCTAGTGAGTTGGCAGCTCGGATTGCTGAAAGAAACCTCAGTTATTTCAGGAAACAAAATGCACGCAACAGACAGAAATTAACTGAGAAGGAGCTTAGATTTGAACTTGTAGAAAAAGATCCCTATGATGCACTGGATGTTTCCAACTCAGCAATGGGCAGAAAGCCTTCTCCAAATGGGCCCTCACCAATAGGTCACCCTTCATCTGAAAGGAGACCTCCTCATTTTGAAAAGAGTGGTCCACTCACACTCTCACCTTTCACTCCAGTGGGAGGAGGAAGAGGGTCAAGGGGCCCTGGAGAATCCTCTGGACCATGCGACTAGCAGTAAAGGAAGAGAATCCAGCTGTCATAAGTTCACTGATTTTCAGAGAGCACCTTCTCAGACTGGGCCCCTCTCTCCTCCAGGGGAACAGGCCAGCAGGCTGATGATCCCTCCGCCAGGCCAACCATATTCTTCTGATGCACGTCTTCCTCTACAAAGGCAAGATAGGTTTTACTCAAATTGTGGTAGAGCATCGGGACCAGCAGAACACAGAATTCCTAATATGCCTCCTTTGGACTCTGATGTGCCTGATTCACCTCTCCATGCTGAAAACCAAGCAACTGGCTCTGGCTCTGTGTTGGCACCTTTCCCTCCAGTCAGAGGTGCCTTGTTTCCAGTTGACCCAAGGAGTCAGTTCATGAGAAGAGGACCTTTTTTTTCCTCCACCTCTCCCAGGAAACTTGTCTGGGAACCTGGAGATTATTTTCCACCTGACCCGCCACCCACTCCATTTCCAATGCGAAGTGTCTATGCAGGGAGGGGGTTTTCCTCACAAAATCTTCCCCCAAGAGCTGGAATTCAGCCCTCTTCACCCCCATTCTGAAAGTACAAGTGAGTTGCCTGAAGGGTTCCTTCCACCTGCAAATGAGCCTGTTACTCAACATCCAGAACCAAACAAGAAACCTCATGCTGTTGCTCTCTCTTCAAATGTAATTTGACTTATCTCTCATTTTTAGTTTTTAAGTAACTGCTTTTAGTTCAGTAATTGACTATACTTTGGCTCCAATTGAAGCTCAATGAAACAATAATTCTTAAGACAGTATTTTGTAAATAAAGATGGTTTACGTAAGAATCTTATGAGTAAATTATTCCTATTTTATGTTATTCCAGAGAACGGCATTTAATCTGATGAAGCCACTCTTACATAAACAAGAATGGGAGTTCTAGGTCCTTGTAATCTAGCTGGTGGAAATATCTTTTAAACTCCAAACAAAGAAGTGTATTTAGTATGACTGTAGCAATTGTAAAGTGACTTTAGGCTTAATGAAAAAGTGTCACTGATTTAGAGACTGGTTGGGCATTTCAGCTAGTTTTTCCATATCAGAATAACTAGAGCATGGGAGGACTAAAGGAGAGAACACAACTAAACATGTCAAGGAAACAGGAGATCTCAACTACAAAGAAAAATGAAGACCTCTTTTTTATATTGGTTGCTTAAAACCTTACATAGCTCTTGAGATACCATATTTCCTACATTAGATTCAAGTGAGTTATGAACTCCCATTTTGACCCCATATACAGATTGCACAATCACATTATTTACACATCCACGTTTTTACAAAATGCCATGTTAGTAACTGTTGTATTCTGCTACCTTTTCTAGCCTCTACTATCCCCCCTCTCCTGCCCTCCCATCTTCTCTCTCTATCCCATCTGCTGTAATTTAACGTTTGGGAATTGGAAACCACACTTTAAACTCACTCTCCTCCCCTTTTTCCCTTCTGTCAAATTTCTCATCATCTTCTTCTATTTCTCCTCCTCCTCCTCCTCTTCCTCCTCCTCCTTATACCTTTAATTCATTCATCATACACTCCTGCATTGGTTCATTCATTCCTTTCACGTATGGTGTTGGGGATCCAACTCAGGACCTTTGAAAGTGTGAAGCCAGCACTCTAGTGCTGAGCCAAAACCCCAGCACCTGTCTTTTTGATTTTATGACTGTTTATATGAAATTCAGAGTCGCATTCTGCTATGGTTCACTGATATGTGGATTGACCTAGTCCTTGTTTTCTGGGAGACTTTTGGAAAATATACATGAATTATTAGGAGGTTGAAATGAAGAAACAAAGAGGAAATTCCCCAATTTCTTATTCATAGATTCCATACTCTGACTATGCCTACCTACTGTAAAAACTTTTAAACTCTTACTCCCCATTTCTATATCATTGCCAACAAGTGGACGTTCACTGCCCTACAACAAACCAGAGAACTCACATTGAACCATGTTTCCCCAGTAGAGACCAAGAAAAATACTTATTAAAAAAATACCCTAGTTATGAATTAGTAGGTAAAGCTTTATTTGAGTGTTAAATGTTCTCTAATTATGTGTTTGTGTGTGTGTTGATGTGTGTGGTGTGTGGGTGTGTGTGCTTGTGTGTAAAACAAGCACTGAGGTGTAAAATAAATGCAGGATTGCTACGGCCTTCTTAAAAATAAGAAGCAACTTTATCACATATGAAGCCCAGTGAAGAATCTGCCTGATACTTAACCTACAATTAATTGAAATGTGAAATCTTCAGGCCTAGAAAAACAAAGCCAGCATACATACTGAATCTAATCAGTCTGTCTCACCTGTTTTCTAATCACTCCTTTAAATAAACCTAAATTGCCAGCATAAAACATCAGTTGTTCTAAACGAATGGACGGATGCCCCCCGTCATGGGCTGTGTAAAATACATGGAGGATCCGGCACTGCTTGTTATCTAGAATGACTTCTGCCTGAACTACTATTGGAGAATGGTTGCTGATATACTGCGGTTCTTATACCAGTAAACTGGAATGAAGGTAATTTCAGGCTGCAAAGGAATCAATTGATTTTACTAACTGGTTTTTGGAAAACACTGCCATGAAAAATTATCAATATGTTCATAAAGGCATCTACATGTCTCTTCACAAGGGTTTTACTCAATGGGGGAGGTGGTGAGGTCTGGATATAACTGAACTGTCCATCAGTAGGTAGAACAAAATAATGGGAATCAGAGTGCACATTCCGGTTTGAACTCAATCTAGGTAACATGGATTCATCTCTGTGTAATAGGCCTGCTTCTGGAAAACACAATGTAGAGCTCCAAAAGCAGAACGATTCTTTCAGAATACCATGTTATGTTTGTAAATAGATAGACAGATAGATATACAGGAATCAAAAATCTGAAAACGGTCCGGAAGTGTACATTTCAATAACTTACAATGTCAGTAGTGGGGGATTAATAGCAGATCAAGAAGACTGTGTCTGCATGCGAAATGGTTCAATTTTTGAAAGAGTTTTTTAAATGAAAATGGACAAAAAAATTGAAAGGGTTACAGTAAGTGTTGAGGAGTGACTTGGCCAAAGGAGCACAGAGGTGAGAAAGAATTAAGTAGAGTTCAATAGAACCAGGTATAATTTCTGTACACATGACTCCATGAACAGGAGCAAAGGGGACACTTAAAGAAATCATAGGACTAAGGAGAGATCAGGATTAGGAGGGTTTGTACTAGTCTAGAAATGCTGACCTGAAAACCAATTAAGTTTTCCACTCCTTCTTTGGAGGAACATTAGCTGTGCCGTGCTTTTCAAAAATGACTTGTCATAACTGATTTATGCCCATGTTAGCAACTCTTCTGAAATTACTTTGAAAGTAGACTAATGTGAGAGTTTCTCTTTAGAGATAATTCAAGTTACTTGCATAGGAAGTGGCAGCAGGTCTGGGAATGTTGTAGCTCAGTGGCAGTGACCTTGCCTAGCTTGGGGCTGGCCTGCCATGGACTTTCACCCCAAACACTTGCAAGAAAAGAAAAGGGAGGGAAGGGAGAGAGAAAGTTGGAAGGGAGGAAGGCAAAGTTGGAGGGATGCAGGGAGGTAGAAAAGAAGGAAGAAGAAAAGGGGAAAACCCAGGAAGGGAGGAAGGAAGCAAGGAAGGTAGGAAATAGGGAGAGCACAAGGGCAGGGAAAGGACTGAGTCACTCAAACAAAAGGCAAGGGACACAAAGACCAATAGAGGCCATAAAAGCTGTTTGAACAGTTTAGTCAGCTTTAGAATTTGAGTGACATCAAACTGAATGTTATTATGACTGGATGGAATCTTCCTACTAACCCCGCCTTGGCCTGGCCTAAACCAAATCAAGGGGTGGGTGGCATGGAGAGGAATTCTCCCTGGCTGGAGTGGGAGGGACCTAAACCTGTGGCACATGAGGATGCACTGGGTAGGGAAGCGGACAAGACTCCCCTGATGGGCAGTTGAGCACAACAAGGCTCCTGGGAGCCTTTGATCATGGCTCCCACCGCCATACGCCCACCACCCACCATACGCTCAGCCCCTGAAGGGGATCACAGTGGTCTGCTCCGTTGCCTGGTGCAGGTTGGAGTTCCTGACCAAACACCTGAGTGTCCACAGCCTGTGTTGGCCTGCCTGGGCAGGCTGTGGTTGTGGTGGCAAGAGCCAAAGCTGTCTTGGCGTGATGGAGGAGCCAAGGGCTGCCTCTCAGCCATCCTAGTGGGTGGTTCTGGAAGAAGCACCCAGGGTTGTGGCAGCATTGTCCGAAGACATGAAGCCAGGCCATCTTCCTTATGGCTTTCCTGGGGAGTTGGTGATGTGTACAGCTCTTGGATTTTTTGCTGTTCTCTCACTTTTCTGGAGAGGTTTTCAGTCGGTTCGTAGCAGGCTTTACGTGGGAAGAGAAAAAAGGCTGGCTCTAAATCTTGCTGGACTTATTGAGGCAAAATGTGGACTTCTTGAAAAAGTGAGCCTTGTTGAAAAAGAACATGAAGGCTTAGAATCATCTTTAATGGATTGCAGGTTTGAGAAGGGTTCAAGAGAAGCACAACAGCTGGAGGCAACCGACGAAAAGCTGCATAGGCCCGAATCCAGCCATGGCGTTGAAATGCTCTTTCTAGAAGAAGAGCTCAAAGCACAGAAGGCTCAACATGGTCAACAGGATGAAGTGATGGCGCATCTATCAAGAAGGATACAGTCCCTCCAAGGTGAATCTGAATCCCTCAGATCACAAATAGCTGAAGCTAAAACAAACTGGAGACTCTTTCAAGTGAATGAGGAAGAACTGAAGCTGGCAATCAAAGAGGTTTTGAATGAAGGATCCCTACTTCCGCCAACGCAGAGACCAACAATACAAGGAGAAGCTGAAGCACAGAGGCAACAAGGAGGTGTCCAATATAAAGCAAAAATCATATTAGAGGACTCTAAAGTAGCTGGAGAACAAGTTCTAAGGGACACAGAAAATCACATGGAGTCTCTGAGTGAATGCTTGCTGAAGATGAAGGATAGATCTTCTCCAAGCCTGGGAGCCCCAAGGGATGGTGTTCACCTGGAACTGGGAAAGACGAGTGAACCCGAAATTGGTGCTCACTTGGAGGATGAGTCCAAAGGAGCTTTGAGGAACCTGGTTTATGGTGATAAGCTAAAGGCCTCCTTAGAAATCTTGGAAGGAGGAAGAAATCAAAAATGTACTTTCTCATCTGAAGTGGAGAAAACCACGGAAGACCTTACAGAACACCTTAAAAGTCTGCAGACTGAACAGCCATTCTTGCAGTCCGAAAATGCACAGCTGCAAAGTGAGAATGAGACCCTACAGAAGAACTTTAAAGTCATGATGGAACGCTGTCAAGAAAATATGATGAAACTGCAAAGGAAATTAAGAGTGGAAGAAAACTGCCGTGTGGAGCAAAAGGAGAAACTTTCCAAAGTCGAAGAAAAGATGAGCCATACAATAAAAGAGCTGGAGACCTACAGAAAGAGAGCCCAATATCTTGAAGAACAATTGCAGAGTACCATTCGTTCCTGTCAGGGGAAGATTACTTCCTCCGAGAAAGAAGCAGATGCTAGTGAGTTGGCAACTCGGATTGCTGAAAGAAACCTCAGTTATTTCAGGAAACAAAATGCACGCAACAGACAGAAATTAACTGAGAAGGAGCTTAGATTTGAACTTGTAGAAAAAGATCCCTACGATGCACTGGATGTTTCCAACTCAGCAATGGGCAGAAAGCCTTCTCCAAATGGGCCCTCACCAATAGGTCACCCTTCATCTGAAAGGAGACCTCCTCATTTTGAAAAGAGTGGTCCACTCACACTCTCACCTTTCACTCCAGTGGGAGGAGGAAGAGGGTCAAGGGGCCCTGGAGAATCCTCTGGACCATGCGACTAGCAGTAAAGGAAGAGAAGCCAGCTGTCATAAGTTCACTGATTTTCAGAGAGCACCTTCTCAGACTGGGCCCCTCTCTCCTCCAGGGGAACAGGCCAGCAGGCTGATGATCCCTCCGCCAGGCCAACCATATTCTTCTGATGCACGTCTTCCTCTACAAAGGCAAGATAGGTTTTACTCAAATTGTGGTAGAGCATCGGGACCAGCAGAACACAGAATTCCTAATATGCCTCCTTTGGACTCTGATGTGCCTGCTTCACCTCTCCATGCTGAAAACCAAGCAACTGGCTCTGGCTCTGTGTTGGCACCTTTCCCTCCAGTCAGAGGTGCCTTGTTTCCAGTTGACCCAAGGAGTCAGTTCATGAGAAGAGGACCTTTTTTTTCCTCCACCTCTCCCAGGAAACTTGTCTGGGAACCTGGAGATTATTTTCCACCTGACCCGCCACCCACTCCATTTCCAATGCGAAGTGTCTATGCAGGGAGGGGGTTTTCCTCACAAAATCTTCCCCCAAGAGCTGGAATTCAGCCCTCTTCACCCCCATTCTGAAAGTACAAGTGAGTTGCCTGAAGGGTTCCTTCCACCTGCAAATGAGCCTGTTACTCAACATCCAGAACCAAACAAGAAACCTCATGCTGTTGCTCTCTCTTCAAATGTAATTTGACTTATCTCTCATTTTTAGTTTTTAAGTAACTGCTTTTAGTTCAGTAATTGACTATACTTTGGCTCCAATTGAAGCTCAATGAAACAATAATTCTTAAGATAGTATTTTGTAAATAAAGATGGTTTACGTAAGAATCTTATGAGTAAATTATTCCTATTTTATGTTATTCCAGAGAACAGCATTTAGTCTGATGAAGCCACTCTTACATAAACAAGAATGGGAGTTCTAGGTCCTTGTAATCTAGATGATGGAAATATCTTTTATACTCCCAACAAAGAAGTGCATTTTGTATGACTATAGCAATTGTAAAGTGACTTTAGGCTTAATGAAAAAGTGTCACTGATTTAGAGACTGGTTGGGCATTTCAGCTAGTTTTTCCATATCAGAATAACTAGAGCATGGGAGGACTAAAGGAGAGAACACAACTGAACATGTCAAGGAAACAGGAGATCTCAACTACAAAGAAAAATGAAGACCTCTTTTTTATATTGGTTGCTTAAAACCTTACATAGCTCTTGAGATACCATATTTCCTACATTAGATTCAAGTGAGTTATGAACTCCCATTTTGACCCCATATACAGATTGCACAATCACATTGTTTACACATCCACGTTGTTACAAAATGCCATGTTAGTAACTGTTGTATTCTGCTACCTTTTCTAGCCTCTACTATCCCCCCTCTCCTGCCCTCCCATCTTCTCTCTCTATCCCGTCTGCTGTAATTTAACGTTTGGGAATTGGAAACCACACTTTAAACTCACTCTCCTCCCCTTTTTCCCTTCTGTCAAATTTCTCATCATCTTCTTCTATTTCTCCTCCTCCTCCTCCTCTTCCTCCTCCTCCTTATACCTTTAATTCATTCATCATACACTCATGCATTGGTTCATTCATTCCTTTCACGTATGGTGTTGGGGATCCAACTCAGGACCTTTGAAAGTGTGAAGCCAGCACTCTAGTGCTGAGCCAAAACCCCAGCACCTGTCTTTTTGATTTTATGACTGTTTATATGAAATTCAGAGTCGCATTCTGCAATGGTTCACTGATATGTGGATTGACCTAGTCCTTGTTTTCTGGGAGACTTTTGGAAAATATACATGAATTATTAGGAGGTTGAAATGAAGAAACAAAGAGGAAATTCCCCAATTTCTTATTCTTAGATTCCATACTCTGACTCTGCCTACCTACTGTAAAAACTTTTAAACTCTTACTCCCCATTTCTATATCATTGCCAACAAGTGAACGTTCACTGCCCTACAACAAACCAGAGAACTCACATTGAACCATGTTTCCCCAGTAGAGACCAGGACACAATACTTATTAAAAAAATACCCTAGTTATGAATCAGTAGGTAAAGCTTTATTTGAGTGTTAAATGTGCTCTAATTATGTGTTTGTGTGTGTGTTGATGTGTGTGGTGTGTGGGTGTGTGTGCTTGTGTGTAAAACAAGCACTGAGGTGTAAAATAAATGCAGGATTGCAACGGCCTTCTTAAAAATAAGAAGCAACTTTATCACATTTGAAGCCCAGTGAAGAATCTGCCTGATACTTAACCTACAATTAATTGAAATGTGAAAACTTCAGGCCTAGAAAAACAAAGCCAACATACATACTGAATCTAATCAGTCTGTCTCACCTGTTTTCTAATCACTCCTTTAAATAAACCTAAATTGCCAGCATAAAACATCAGTTGTTCTAAACGAATGGACGGATGTCCCCCGTCATGGGCTGTGTAAAATACATGGAGGATCCGGCACTGCTTGTTATCTAGAATGACTTCTGCCTGAACTACTATTGGAGAATGGTTGCTGATATACTGCGGTTCTTATACCAGTAAACTGGAATGAAGGTAATTTCAGGCTGCAAAGGAATCAATTGATTTTACTAACTGGTTTTTGGAAAACACTGCCATGAAAAATTATCAATATGTTCATAAAGGCATCTACATGTCTCTTCACAAGGGTTTTACTCAATGGGGGAGGTGGTGAGGTCTGGATATAACTGAACTGTCCATTAGTAGGTAGAACATATAATGGGAATCAGAGTGCACATTCCGGTTTGAACTCAATCTAGGTAACATGGATTCATCTCTGTGTAATAGGCCTGCTTCTGGAAGACACAATGTAGAGCTCCAAAAGCAGAACGATTCTTTCAGAATACCATGTTATGTTTGTAAATAGAAAGACAGATAGATATACAGGAATCAAAAATCTGAAAACGGTCTGGAAGTGTACATTTCAATAACTTACAATGTCAGTAGTGGGGGATTAATAGCAGATCAAAAAGACTGTGTCTGCATGCGAAACGGTTCAATTCTTGAAAGAGTTTTTTAAATGAAAATGGACAAAAAATTGAAAGGGTTACAGTAAGTGTTGAGGAGTGACTTGGCCAAAGGAGCACAGAGGTGAGAAAGAATTAAGTAGAGTTCAATAGAACCAGGTATAATTTCTGTACACATGACTCCATGAACAGGAGCAAAGGGGACACTTAAAGAAATCATAGGACTAAGGAGAGATCAGGATTAGGAGGGTTTGTACTAGTCTAGAAATGCTGACCTGAAAACCAATTAAGTTTTCAACTCCTTCTTTGGAGGAACATTAGCTGTGCCGTGCTTTTCAAAAATGACTTGTCATACCTGATTTATGCCCATGTTAGCAACTCTTCTGAAATTACTTTGAAAGTAGACTAATGTGAGAGTTTCTCTTTAGAGATAATTCAAGTTACTTGCATAGGAAGTGGCAGCAGGTCTGGGGATGTTGTAGCTCAGTGGCAGTGACCTTGCCTAGCTTGGGGCTGGCCTGCCATGGACTTTCACCCCAAACACTTGCAAGAAAAGAAAAGGGAGGGAAGGGAGAGAGAAAGTTGGAAGGGAGGAAGGCAAAGTTGGAGGGATGCAGGGAGGTAGAAAAGAAGGAAGAAGAAAAGGAGAAAACCCAGGAAGGGAGGAAGGAAGCAAGGAAGGTAGGAAATAGGGAGAGCACAAGGGCAGGGAAAGGACTGAGTCACTCAAACAAAAGGCAAGGGACACAAAGACCAATAGAGGCCATAAAAGCTGTTTGAACAGTTTAGTCAGCTTTAGAATTTGAGTGACATCAAACTGAATGTTATTATGACTGGATGGAATCTTCCTACTAACCCCGCCTTGGCCTGGCCTAAACCAAATCAAGGGGTGGGTGGCATGGAGAGGAATTCTCTCTGGCTGGAGTGGGAGGGACCTAAACCTGTGGCACATGAGGATGCACTGGGTAGGGAAGCGGACAAGACTCCCCTGATGGGCAGTTGAGCACAACAAGGCTCCTGGGAGCCTTTGATCATGGCTCCCACCGCCATACGCCCACCACCCACCATACGCTCAGCCCCTGAAGGGGATCACAGTGGTCTGCTCCGTTGCCTGGTGCAGGTTGGAGTTCCTGACCAAACACCTGAGTGTCCACAGCCTGTGTTGGCCTGCCTGGGCAGGCTGTGGTTGTGGTGGCAAGAGCCAAAGCTGTCTTGGCGTGATGGAGGAGCCAAGGGCTGCCTCTCAGCCATCCTAGTGGGTGGTTCTGGAAGAAGCACCCAGGGTTGTGGCAGCATTGTCCGAAGACATGAAGCCAGGCCATCTTCCTTATGGCTTTCCTGGGGAGTTGGTGATGTGTACAGCTCTTGGATTTTTTGCTGTTCTCTCACTTTTCTGGAGAGGTTTTCAGTCGGTTCGTAGCAGGCTTTACGTGGGAAGAGAAAAAAGGCTGGCTCTAAATCTTGCTGGACTTATTGAGGCAAAATGTGGACTTCTTGAAAAAGTGAGCCTTGTTGAAAAAGAACATGAAGGCTTAGAATCATCTTTAAAGGATTGCAGGTTTGAGAAGGGTTCAAGAGAAGCACAACAGCTGGAGGCAACCGACGAAAAGCTGCATAGGCCCGAATCCAGCCATGGCGTTGAAATGCTCTTTCTAGAAGAAGAGCTCAAAGCACAGAAGGCTCAACATGGTCAACAGGATGAAACGATGGCACATCTATCAAGAAGGATACAGTCCCTCCAAGGTGAATCTGAATCCCTCAGATCACAAATAGCTGAAGCTAAAACAAACTGGAGACTCTTTCAAGTGAATGAGGAAGAACTGAAGCTGGCAATCAAAGAGGTTTTGAATGAAGGATCCCTACTTCCGCCAACGCAGAGACCAACAATACAAGGAGAAGCTGAAGCACAGAGGCAACAAGGAGGTGTCCAATATAAAGCAGAAATCATATTAGAGGACTCTAAAGTAGCTGGAGAACAAGTTCTAAGGGACACAGAAAATCACATGGAGTCTCTGAGTGAATGCTTGCTGAAGATGAAGGATAGATGTTCTCCAAGCCTGGGAGCCCAAAGGGATGGTGGTCACCTGGAACTGGGAAAGACGAGTGAACCCGAAATTGGTGCTCACTTGGAGGATGAGTCCAAAGGAGCTTTGAGGAACCTGGTTTATGGTGATAAGCTAAAGGCCTCCTTAGAAATCTTGGAAGGAGGAAGAAATCAAAAATGTACTTTCTCATCTGAAGTGGAGAAAACCACGGAAGACCTTACAGAACACCTTAAAAGTCTGCAGACTGAACAGGCATCCTTGCAGTCCGAAAATGCACAGCTGCAAAGTGAGAATGAGACCCTACAGAAGAACTTTAAAGTCATGATGGAACGCTGTCAAGAAAATATGATGAAACTGCACAGGAAATTAAGAGTGGAGGAAAACTGCCGTGTGGAGCAAAAGGAGAAACTTTCCAAAGTCGAAGAAAAGATGAGCCATACAATAAAAGAGCTGGAGACCTACAGAAAGAGAGCCCAATATCTTGAAGAACAATTGCAGAGTACCATTCGTTCCTGTCTGGGGAAGATTACTTCCTCCGAGAAAGAAGCAGATGCTAGTGAGTTGGCAGCTCGGATTGCTGAAAGAAACCTCAGTTATTTCAGGAAACAAAATGCACGCAACAGACAGAAATTAACTGAGAAGGAGCTTAGATTTGAACTTGTAGAAAAAGATCCCTATGATGCACTGGATGTTTCCAACTCAGCAATGGGCAGAAAGCCTTCTCCAAATGGGCCCTCACCAATAGGTCACCCTTCATCTGAAAGGAGACCTCCTCATTTTGAAAAGAGTGGTCCACTCACACTCTCACCTTTCACTCCAGTGGGAGGAGGAAGAGGGTCAAGGGGCCCTGGAGAATCCTCTGGACCATGCGACTAGCAGTAAAGGAAGAGAATCCAGCTGTCATAAGTTCACTGATTTTCAGAGAGCACCTTCTCAGACTGGGCCCCTCTCTCCTCCAGGGGAACAGGCCAGCAGGCTGATGATCCCTCCGCCAGGCCAACCATATTCTTCTGATGCACGTCTTCCTCTACAAAGGCAAGATAGGTTTTACTCAAATTGTGGTAGAGCATCGGGACCAGCAGAACACAGAATTCCTAATATGCCTCCTTTGGACTCTGATGTGCCTGATTCACCTCTCCATGCTGAAAACCAAGCAACTGGCTCTGGCTCTGTGTTGGCACCTTTCCCTCCAGTCAGAGGTGCCTTGTTTCCAGTTGACCCAAGGAGTCAGTTCATGAGAAGAGGACCTTTTTTTTCCTCCACCTCTCCCAGGAAACTTGTCTGGGAACCTGGAGATTATTTTCCACCTGACCCGCCACCCACTCCATTTCCAATGCGAAGTGTCTATGCAGGGAGGGGGTTTTCCTCACAAAATCTTCCCCCAAGAGCTGGAATTCAGCCCTCTTCACCCCCATTCTGAAAGTACAAGTGAGTTGCCTGAAGGGTTCCTTCCACCTGCAAATGAGCCTGTTACTCAACATCCAGAACCAAACAAGAAACCTCATGCTGTTGCTCTCTCTTCAAATGTAATTTGACTTATCTCTCATTTTTAGTTTTTAAGTAACTGCTTTTAGTTCAGTAATTGACTATACTTTGGCTCCAATTGAAGCTCAATGAAACAATAATTCTTAAGACAGTATTTTGTAAATAAAGATGGTTTACGTAAGAATCTTATGAGTAAATTATTCCTATTTTATGTTATTCCAGAGAACGGCATTTAATCTGATGAAGCCACTCTTACATAAACAAGAATGGGAGTTCTAGGTCCTTGTAATCTAGCTGGTGGAAATATCTTTTAAACTCCAAACAAAGAAGTGTATTTAGTATGACTGTAGCAATTGTAAAGTGACTTTAGGCTTAATGAAAAAGTGTCACTGATTTAGAGACTGGTTGGGCATTTCAGCTAGTTTTTCCATATCAGAATAACTAGAGCATGGGAGGACTAAAGGAGAGAACACAACTAAACATGTCAAGGAAACAGGAGATCTCAACTACAAAGAAAAATGAAGACCTCTTTTTTATATTGGTTGCTTAAAACCTTACATAGCTCTTAAGATACCATATTTCCTACATTAGATTCAAGTGAGTTATGAACTCCCATTTTGACCCCATATACAGATTGCACAATCACATTGTTTACACATCCACGTTTTTACAAAATGCCATGTTAGTAACTGTTGTGTTCTGCTACCTTTTCTAGCCTCTACTATCCCCCCTCTCCTGCCCTCCCATCTTCTCTCTCTATCCCGTCTGCTGTAATTTAACGTTTGGGAATTGGAAACCACACTTTAAACTCACTCTCCTCCCCTTTTTCCCTTCTGTCAAATTTCTCATCATCTTCTTCTATTTCTCCTCCTCCTCCCCCTCTTCCTCCTCCTCCTTATACCTTTAATTCATTCTTCATACACTCATGCATTGGTTCATTCATTCCTTTCACGTATGGTGTTGGGGGTCCAACTCAGGACCTTTGAAAGTGTGAAGCCAGCATTCTAGTGCTGAGCCAAAACCCCAGCACCTGTCTATTTGATTTTATGACTGTTTATATGAAATTCAGAGTCGCATTCTGCTATGGTTCACTGATACGTGGATTGACCTAGTCCTTGTTTTCTGGGAGACTTTTGGAAAATATACATGAATTATTAGGAGGTTGAAATGAAGAAACAAAGAGGAAATTCCCCAATTTCTTATTCTTAGATTCCATACTCTGACTCTGCCTACCTACTGTAAAAACTTTTAAACTCTTACTCCCCATTTCTATATCATTGCCAACAAGTGAACGTTCACTGCCCTACAACAAACCAGAGAACTCACATTGAACCATGTTTCCCCAGTAGAGACCAAGACACAATACTTATTAAAAAAATACCCTAGTTATGAATCAGTAGGTAAAGCTTTATTTGAGTGTTAAATGTGCTCTAATTATGTGTTTGTGTGTGTGTTGATGTGTGTGGTGTGTTGGTGTGTGTGCTTGTGTGTAAAACAAGCACTGAGGTGTAAAATAAATGCAGGATTGCAACGGCCTTCTTCAAAATAAGAAGCAACTTTATCACATTTGAAGCCCAGTGAAGAATCTGCCTGATACTTAACCTACAATTAATTGAAATGTGAAAACTTCAGGCCTAGAAAAACAAAGCCAACATACATACTGAATCTAATCAGTCTGTCTCACCTGTTTTCTAATCACTCCTTTAAATAAACCTAAATTGCCAGCATAAAACATCAGTTGTTCTAAACGAATGGACGGATGTCCCCCGTCATGGGCTGTGTAAAATACATGGAGGATCCGGCACTGCTTGTTATCTAGAATGACTTCTGCCTGAACTACTATTGGAGAATGGTTGCTGATATACTGCGGTTCTTATACCAGTAAACTGGAATGAAGGTAATTTCAGGCTGCAAAGGAATCAATTGATTTTACTAACTGGTTTTTGGAAAACACTGCCATGAAAAATTATCAATATGTTCACAAAGGCATCTACATGTCTCTTCACAAGGGTTTTACTCAATGGGGGAGGTGGTGAGGTGTGGATATAACTGAACTGTCCATCAGTAGGTAGAACAATATAATGGGAATCAGAGTGCACATTCCGGTTTGAACTCAATCTAGGTAACGTGGATTCATCTCTGTGTAATAGGCCTGCTTCTGGAAAACACAATGTAGAGCTCCAAAAGCAGAACGATTCTTTCAGAATACCATGTTATGTTTGTAAATAGATAGACAGATAGATATACAGGAATCAAAAATCTGAAAACGGTCCGGAAGTGTACATTTCAATAACTTACAATGTCAGTAGTGGGGGATTAATAGCAGATCAAGAAGACTGTGTCTGCATGCGAAATGGTTCAATTTTTGAAAGAGTTTTTTAAATGAAAATGGACAAAAAATTGAAAGGGTTACAGTAAGTGTTGAGGAGTGACTTGGCCAAAGGAGCACAGAGGTGAGAAAGAATTAAGTAGAGTTCAATAGAACCAGGTATAATTTCTGTACACATGACTCCATGAACAGGAGCAAAGGGGGACACTTAAAGAAATCATAGGACTAAGGAGAGATCAGGATTAGGAGGGTTTGTACTAGTCTAGAAATGCTGACCTGAAAACCAATTAAGTTTTCCACTCCTTTCTTTGGAGGAACATTAGCTGTGCCGTGCTTTTCAAAAATGACTTGTCATAACTGATTTATGCCCATGTTAGCAACTCTTCTGAAATTACTTTGAAAGTAGACTAATGTGAGAGTTTCTCTTTAGAGATAATTCAAGTTACTTGCATAGGAAGTGGCAGCAGGTCTGGGAATGTTGTAGCTCAGTGGCAGTGACCTTGCCTAGCTTGGGGCTGGCCTGCCATGGACTTTCACCCCAAACACTTGCAAGAAAAGAAAAGGGAGGGAAGGGAGAGAGAAAGTTGGAAGGGAGGAAGGCAAAGTTGGAGGGATGCAGGGAGGTAGAAAAGAAGGAAGAAGAAAAGGGGAAAACCCAGGAAGGGAGGAAGGAAGCAAGGAAGGTAGGAAATAGGGAGAGCACAAGGGCAGGGAAAGGACTGAGTCACTCAAACAAAAGGCAAGGGACACAAAGACCAATAGAGGCCATAAAAGCTGTTTGAACAGTTTAGTCAGCTTTAGAATTTGAGTGACATCAAACTGAATGTTATTATGACTGGATGGAATCTTCCTACTAACCCCGCCTTGGCCTGGCCTAAACCAAATCAAGGGGTGGGTGGCATGGAGAGGAATTCTCCCTGGCTGGAGTGGGAGGGACCTAAACCTGTGGCACATGAGGATGCACTGGGTAGGGAAGCGGACAAGACTCCCCTGATGGGCAGTTGAGCACAACAAGGCTCCTGGGAGCCTTTGATCATGGCTCCCACCGCCATACGCCCACCACCCACCATACGCTCAGCCCCTGAAGGGGATCACAGTGGTCTGCTCCGTTGCCTGGTGCAGGTTGGAGTTCCTGACCAAACACCTGAGTGTCCACAGCCTGTGTTGGCCTGCCTGGGCAGGCTGTGGTTGTGGTGGCAAGAGCCAAAGCTGTCTTGGCGTGATGGAGGAGCCAAGGGCTGCCTCTCAGCCATCCTAGTGGGTGGTTCTGGAAGAAGCACCCAGGGTTGTGGCAGCATTGTCCGAAGACATGAAGCCAGGCCATCTTCCTTATGGCTTTCCTGGGGAGTTGGTGATGTGTACAGCTCTTGGATTTTTTGCTGTTCTCTCACTTTTCTGGAGAGGTTTTCAGTCGGTTCGTAGCAGGCTTTACGTGGGAAGAGAAAAAAGGCTGGCTCTAAATCTTGCTGGACTTATTGAGGCAAAATGTGGACTTCTTGAAAAAGTGAGCCTTGTTGAAAAAGAACATGAAGGCTTAGAATCATCTTTAATGGATTGCAGGTTTGAGAAGGGTTCAAGAGAAGCACAACAGCTGGAGGCAACCGACGAAAAGCTGCATAGGCCCGAATCCAGCCATGGCGTTGAAATGCTCTTTCTAGAAGAAGAGCTCAAAGCACAGAAGGCTCAACATGGTCAACAGGATGAAGTGATGGCGCATCTATCAAGAAGGATACAGTCCCTCCAAGGTGAATCTGAATCCCTCAGATCACAAATAGCTGAAGCTAAAACAAACTGGAGACTCTTTCAAGTGAATGAGGAAGAACTGAAGCTGGCAATCAAAGAGGTTTTGAATGAAGGATCCCTACTTCCGCCAACGCAGAGACCAACAATACAAGGAGAAGCTGAAGCACAGAGGCAACAAGGAGGTGTCCAATATAAAGCAAAAATCATATTAGAGGACTCTAAAGTAGCTGGAGAACAAGTTCTAAGGGACACAGAAAATCACATGGAGTCTCTGAGTGAATGCTTGCTGAAGATGAAGGATAGATCTTCTCCAAGCCTGGGAGCCCAAAGGGATGGTGGTCACCTGGAACTGGGAAAGACGAGTGAACCCGAAATTGGTGCTCACTTGGAGGATGAGTCCAAAGGAGCTTTGAGGAACCTGGTTTATGGTGATAAGCTAAAGGCCTCCTTAGAAATCTTGGAAGGAGGAAGAAATCAAAAATGTACTTTCTCATCTGAAGTGGAGAAAACCACGGAAGACCTCACAGAACACCTTAAAAGTCTGCAGACTGAACAGGCATCCTTGCAGTCCGAAAATGCACAGCTGCAAAGTGAGAATGAGACCCTACAGAAGAACTTTAAAGTCATGATGGAACACTGTCAAGGAAATAAGATGAAACTGCACAGGAAATTAAGAGTGGAGGAAAACTGCCGTGTGGAGCAAAAGGAGAAACTTTCCAAAGTCGAAGAAAAGATGAGCCATACAATAAAAGAGCTGGAGACCTACAGAAAGAGAGCCCAATATCTTGAAGAACAATTGCAGAGTACCATTCGTTCCTGTCTGGGGAAGATTACTTCCTCCGAGAAAGAAGCAGATGCTAGTGAGTTGGCAGCTCGGATTGCTGAAAGAAACCTCAGTTATTTCAGGAAACAAAATGCACGCAACAGACAGAAATTAACTGAGACGGAGCTTAGATTTGAACTTGTAGAAAAAGATCCCTATGATGCACTGGATGTTTCCAACTCAGCAATGTGCAGAAAGCCTTCTCCAAATGGGCCCTCACCAATAGGTCACCCTTCATCTGAAAGGAGACCTCCTCATTTTGAAAAGAGTGGTCCACTCACACTCTCACCTTTCACTCCAGTGGGAGGAGGAAGAGGGTCAAGGGGCCCTGGAGAATCCTCTGGACCATGCGACTGGCAGTAAAGGAAGAGAATCCAGCTGTCATAAGTTCACTGATTTTCACAGAGCACCTTCTCAGACTGGGCCCCTCTCTCCTCCAGGGGAACAGGCCAGCAGGCTGATGATCCCTCCGCCAGGCCAACCATATTCTTCTGATGCACGTCTTCCTCTACAAAGGCAAGATAGGTTTTACTCAAATTGTGGTAGAGCATCGGGACCAGCAGAACACAGAATTCCTAATATGCCTCCTTTGGACTCTGATGTGCCTGCTTCACCTCTCCATGCTGAAAACCAAGCAACTGGCTCTGGCTCTGTGTTGGCACCTTTCCCTCCAGTCAGAGGTGCCTTGTTTCCAGTTGACCCAAGGAGTCAGTTCATGAGAAGAGGACCTTTTTTTTCCTCCACCTCTCCCAGGAAACTTGTCTGGGAACCTGGAGATTATTTTCCACCTGACCCGCCACCCACTCCATTTCCAATGCGAAGTGTCTATGCAGGGAGGGGGTTTTCCTCACAAAATCTTCCCCCAAGAGCTGGAATTCAGCCCTCTTCACCCCCATTCTGAAAGTACAAGTGAGTTGCCTGAAGGGTTCCTTCCACCTGCAAATGAGCCTCTTACTCAACATGCAGAACCAAACAAGAAACCTCATGCTGTTGCTCTCTCTTCAAATGTAATTTGACTTATCTCTCATTTTTAGTTTTTAAGTAACTGCTTTTAGTTCAGTAATTGACTATACTTTGGCTCCAATTGAAGCTCAATGAAACAATAATTCTTAAGATAGTATTTTGTAAACAAAGATGGTTTACGTCAGAATCTTATGAGTAAATTATTCCTATTTTATGTTATTCCAGAGAACGGCATTTAATCTGACGAAGCCACTCTTACATAAACAAGAATGGGAGTTCTAGGTCCTTGTAATCTAGCTGGTGGAAATATCTTTTAAACTCCAAACAAAGAAGTGTATTTAGTATGACTGTAGCAATTGTAAAGTGACTTTAGGCTTAATGAAAAAGTGTCACTGATTTAGAGACTGGTTGGGCATTTCAGCTAGTTTTTCCATATCAGAATAACTAGAGCATGGGAGGACTAAAGGAGAGAACACAACTAAACATGTCAAGGAAACAGGAGATCTCAACTACAAAGAAAAATGAAGACCTCTTTTTTATATTGGTTGTTTAAAACCTTACATAGCTCTTGAGATACCATATTTCCTACATTAGATTCAAGTGAGTTATGAACTCCCATTTTGACCCCATATACAGATTGCACAATCACATTGTTTACACATCCACGTTTTTACAAAATGCCATGTTAGTAACTGTTGTATTCTGCTACCTTTTCTAGGCTCTACTATCCCCCCTCTCCTGCCCTCCCATCTTCTCTCTCTATCCCGTCTGCTGTAATTTAACGTTTGGGAATTGGAAACCACACTTTAAACTCACTCTCCTCCCCTTTTTCCCTTCTGTCAAATTTCTCATCATCTTCTTCTATTTCTCCTCCTCCTCCTCCTCTTCCTCCTCCTCCTTATACCTTTAATTCATTCATCATACACTCATGCATTGGTTCATTCATTCCTTTCACGTATGGTGTTGGGGATCCAACTCAGGACTTTTGAAAGTGTGAAGCCAGCACTCTAGTGCTGAGCCAAAACCCCAGCACCTGTCTATTTGATTTTATGACTGTTTATATGAAATTCAGAGTCGCATTCTGCTATGGTTCACTGATATGTGGATTGACCTAGTCCTTGTTTTCTGGGAGACTTTTGGAAAATATACATGAATTATTAGGAGGTTGAAATGAAGAAACAAAGAGGAAATTCCCCAATTTCTTATTCTTAGATTCCATACTCTGACTCTGCCTACCTACTGTAAAAACTTTTAAACTCTTACTCCCCATTTCTATATCATTGCCAACAAGTGAACGTTCACTGCCCTACAACAAACCAGAGAACTCACATTGAACCATGTTTCCCCAGTAGAGACCAAGACACAATACTTATTAAAAAAATACCCTAGTTATGAATCAGTAGGTAAAGCTTTATTTGAGTGTTAAATGTGCTCTAATTATGTGTTTGTGTGTGTGTTGATGTGTGTGGTGTGTGGGTGTGTGTGCTTGTGTGTAAAACAAGCACTGAGGTGTAAAATAAATGCAGGATTGCACGGCCTTCTTAAAAATAAGAAGCAACTTTATCACATTTGAAGCCCAGTGAAGAATCTGCCTGATACTTAACCTACAATTAATTGAAATGTGAAAACTTCAGGCCTAGAAAAACAAAGCCAACATACATACTGAATCTAATCAGTCTGTCTCACCTGTTTTCTAATCACTCCTTTAAATAAACCTAAATTGCCAGCATAAAACATCAGTTGTTCTAAACGAATGGACGGATGTCCCCCGTCATGGGCTGTGTAAAATACATGGAGGATCTGGCACTGCTTGTTATCTAGAATGACTTCTGCCTGAACGACTATTGGAGAATGGTTGCTGATATACTGCGGTTGTTATACCAGTAAACTGGAATAAAGGTAATTTCAGGCTGCAAAGGAATCAATTGATTTTACTAACTGGTTTTTGGAAAACACTGCCATGAAAAATTATCAATATGTTCATAAAGGCATCTACATGTCTCTTCACAAGGGTTTTACTCAATGGGGGAGGTGGTGAGGTCTGGATATAACTGAACTGTCCATTAGTAGGTAGAACAATATAATGGAAATCAGAGTGCACATTCCGGTTTGAACTCAATCTAGGTAACATGGATTCATCTCTGTGTAATAGGCCTGCTTCTGGAAAACACAATGTAGAGCTCCAAAAGCAGAATGATTCTTTCAGAATACCATGTTATGTTTGTAAATAGATAGACAGATAGATATAGAGGAATCAAAAATCTGAAAACGGTCCGGAAGTGTACATTTCAATAACTTACAATGTCAGTAGTGGGGGATTAATAGCAGATCAAGAAGACTGTGTCTGCATGCGAAATGGTTCAATTTTTGAAAGAGTTTTTTAAATGAAAATGGACAAAAAATTGAAAGGGTTACAGTAAGTGTTGAGGAGTGACTTGGCCAAAGGAGCACAGAGGTGAGAAAGAATTAAGTAGAGTTCAATAGAACCAGGTATAATTTCTGTACACATGACTCCATGAACAGGAGCAAAGAGGACACTTAAAGAAATCATAGGACTAAGGAGAGATCAGGATTAGGAGGGTTTGTACTAGTCTAGAAATGCTGACCTGAAAACCAATTAAGTTTTCCACTCCTTCTTTGGAGGAACATTAGCTGTGCCGTGCTTTTCAAAAATGACTTGTCATAACTGATTTATGCCCATGTTAGCAACTCTTCTGAAATTACTTTGAAAGTAGACTAATGAGAGTTTCTCTTTAGAGATAATTCAAGTTACTTGCATAGGAAGTGGCAGCAGGTCTGGGGATGTTGTAGATCAGGGGCAGTGACCTTGCCTAGCTTGGGGCTGGCCTGCCATGGACTTTCACCCCAAACACTTGCAAGAAAAGAAAAGGGAGGGAAGGGAGAGAGAAAGTTGGAAGGGAGGAAGGCAAAGTTGGAGGGATGCAGGGAGGTAGAAAAGAAGGAAGAAGAAAAGGAGAAAACCCAGGAAGGGAGGAAGGAAGCAAGGAAGGTAGGAAATAGGGAGAGCACAAGGGCAGGGAAAGGACTGAGTCACTCAAACAAAAGGAAAGGGACACAAAGACCAATAGAGGCCATAAAAGCTGTTTGAACAGTTTAGTCAGCTTTAGAATTTGAGTGACATCAAACTGAATGTTATTATGACTGGATGGAATCTTCCTACTAACCCCGCCTTGGCCTGGCCTAAACCAAATCAAGGGGTGGGTGGCATGGAGAGGAATTCTCTCTGGCTGGAGTGGGAGGGACCTAAACCTGTGGCACATGAGGATGCACTGGGTAGGGAAGCGGACAAGACTCCCCTGATGGGCAGTTGAGCACAACAAGGCTCCTGGGAGCCTTTGATCATGGCTCCCACCGCCATACGCCCACCACCCACCATACGCTCAGCCCCTGAAGGGGATCACAGTGGTCTGCTCCGTTGCCTGGTGCAGGTTGGAGTTCCTGACCAAACACCTGAGTGTCCACAGCCTGTGTTGGCCTGCCTGGGCAGGCTGTGGTTGTGGTGGCAAGAGCCAAAGCTGTCTTGGCGTTATGGAGGAGCCAAGGGCTGCCTCTCAGCCATCCTAGTGGGTGGTTCTGGAAGAAGCACCCAGGGTTGTGGCAGCATTGTCCGAAGACATGAAGCCAGGCCATCTTCCTTATGGCTTTCCTGGGGACTTGGTGATGTGTACAGCTCTTGGATTTTTTGCTGTTCTCTCACTTTTCTGGAGAGGTTTTCAGTCGGTTCGTAGCAGGCTTTACGTGGGAAGAGAAAAAAGGCTGGCTCTAAATCTTGCTGGACTTATTGAGGCAAAATGTGGACTTCTTGAAAAAGTGAGCCTTGTTGAAAAAGAACATGAAGGCTTAGAATCATCTTTAAAGGATTGCAGGTTTGAGAAGGGTTCAAGAGAAGCACAACAGCTAGAGGCAACCGACGAAAAGCTGCATAGGCCCGAATCCAGCCATGGCGTTGAAATGCTCTTTCTAGAAGAAGAGCTCAAAGCACAGAAGGCTCAACATGGTCAACAGGATGAAACGATGGCACATCTATCAAGAAGGATACAGTCCCTCCAAGGTGAATCTGAATCCCTCAGATCACAAATAGCTGAAGCTAAAACAAACTGGAGACTCTTTCAAGTGAATGAGGAAGAACTGAAGCTGGCAATCAAAGAGGTTTTGAATGAAGGATCCCTACTTCCGCCAACGCAGAGACCAACAATACAAGGAGAAGCTGAAGCACAGAGGCAACAAGGAGGTGTCCAATATAAAGCAAAAATCATATTAGAGGACTCTAAAGTAGCTGGAGAACAAGTTCTAAGGGACACAGAAAATCACATGGAGTCTCTGAGTGAATGCTTGCTGAAGATGAAGTATAGATGTTCTCCAAGCCTGGGAGCCCAAAGGGATGGTGGTCACCTGGAACTGGGAAAGACGAGTGAACCCGAAATTGGTGCTCACTTGGAGGATGAGTCCAAAGGAGCTTTGAGGAACCTGGTTTATGGTGATAAGCTAAAGGCCTCCTTAGAAATCTTGGAAGGAGGAAGAAATCAAAAATGTACTTTCTCATCTGAAGTGGAGAAAACCACGGAAGACCTTACAGAACACCTTAAAAGTCTGCAGACTGAACAGGCATCCTTGCAGTCCGAAAATGCACAGCTGCAAAGTGAGAATGAGACCCTACAGAAGAACTTTAATGTCATGATGGAACGCTGTCAAGAAAATATGATGAAACTGCACAGGAAATTAAGAGTGGAGGAAAACTGCCGTGTGGAGCAAAAGGAGAAACTTTCCAAAGTCGAAGAAAAGATGAGCCATACAATAAAAGAGCTGGAGACCTACAGAAAGAGAGCCCAATATCTTGAAGAACAATTGCAGAGTACCATTCGTTCCTGTCTGGGGAAGATTACTTCCTCCGAGAAAGAAGCAGATGCTAGTGAGTTGGCAGCTCGGATTGCTGAAAGAAACCTCAGTTATTTCAGGAAACAAAATGCACGCAACAGACAGAAATTAACTGAGAAGGAGCTTAGATTTGAACTTGTAGAAAAAGATCCCTATGATGCACTGGATGTTTCCAACTCAGCAATGGGCAGAAAGCCTTCTCCAAATGGGCCCTCACCAATAGGTCACCCTTCATCTGAAAGGAGACCTCCTCATTTTGAAAAGAGTGGTCCACTCACACTCTCACCTTTCACTCCAGTGGGAGGAGGAAGAGGGTCAAGGGGCCCTGGAGAATCCTCTGGACCATGCGACTAGCAGTAAAGGAAGAGAATCCAGCTGTCATAAGTTCACTGATTTTCAGAGAGCACCTTCTCAGACTGGGCCCCTCTCTCCTCCAGGGGAACAGGCCAGCAGGCTGATGATCCCTCCGCCAGGCCAACCATATTCTTCTGATGCACGTCTTCCTCTACAAAGGCAAGATAGGTTTTACTCAAATTGTGGTAGAGCATCGGGACCAGCAGAACACAGAATTCCTAATATGCCTCCTTTGGACTCTGATGTGCCTGATTCACCTCTCCATGCTGAAAACCAAGCAACTGGCTCTGGCTCTGTGTTGGCACCTTTCCCTCCAGTCAGAGGTGCCTTGTTTCCAGTTGACCCAAGGAGTCAGTTCATGAGAAGAGGACCTTTTTTTTCCTCCACCTCTCCCAGGAAACTTGTCTGGGAACCTGGAGATTATTTTCCACCTGACCCGCCACCCACTCCATTTCCAATGCGAAGTGTCTATGCAGGGAGGGGGTTTTCCTCACAAAATCTTCCCCCAAGAGCTGGAATTCAGCCCTCTTCACCCCCATTCTGAAAGTACAAGTGAGTTGCCTGAAGGGTTCCTTCCACCTGCAAATGAGCCTCTTACTCAACATCCAGAACCAAACAAGAAACCTCATGCTGTTGCTCTCTCTTCAAATGTAATTTGACTTATCTCTCATTTTTAGTTTTTAAGTAACTGCTTTTAGTTCAGTAATTGACTATACTTTGGCTCCAATTGAAGCTCAATGAAACAATAATTCTTAAGATACTATTTTGTAAATAAAGATGGTTTACGTAAGAATCTTATGAGTAAATTATTCCTATTTTATGGTATTCCAGAGAACGGCATTTAATCTGATGAAGCCACTGTTACATAAACAAGAATGGGAGTTCTAGGTCCTTGTAATCTAGCTGATGGAAATATCTTTAAACTCCAAACAAAGCAAGTGTCATTTAGCTATGACTGTAGCAAGTAAAGTGACTTTAGGCTTAATGAAAAAGTGTCACTGATTTAGAGACTGGTTGGGCATTTCAGCTAGTTTTTCCATATCAGAATAACTAGAGCATGGGAGGACTAAAGGAGAAAACACAACTAAACATGTCAAGGAAACAGGAGATCTCAACTACAAAGAAAAATGAAGACCTCTTTTTTATATTGGTTGCTTAAAACCTTACATAGCTCTTGAGATACCATATTTCCTACATTAGATTCAAGTGAGTTATGAACTCCCATTTTGACCCCATATACAGATTGCACAATCACATTGTTTACACATCCACGTTTTTACAAAATGCCATGTTAGTAACTGTTGTGTTCTGCTACCTTTTCTAGCCTCTACTATCCCCCCTCTCCTGCCCTCCCATCTTCTCTCTCTATCCCGTCTGCTGTAATTTAACGTTTGGGAATTGGAAACCACACTTTAAACTCACTCTCCTCCCCTTTTTCCCTTCTGTCAAATTTCTCATCATCTTCTTCTATTTCTCCTCCTCCTCCCCCTCTTCCTCCTCCTCCTTATACCTTTAATTCATTCTTCATACACTCATGCATTGGTTCATTCATTCCTTTCATGTATGGTGTTGGGGGTCCAACTCAGGACCTTTGAAAGTGTGAAGCCAGCATTCTAGTGCTGAGCCAAAACCCCAGCACCTGTCTATTTGATTTTATGACTGTTTATATGAAATTCAGAGTCGCATTCTGCTATGGTTCACTGATATGTGGATTGACCTAGTCCTTGTTTTCTGGGAGCCTTATGGAAAATATACATGAATTATTAGGAGGTTGAAATGAAGAAACAAAGAGGAAATTCCCCAATTTCTTATTCTTAGATTCCATACTCCTACTCTGCCTACCTACTGTAAAAACATTTAAACTCTTACTCCCCATTTCTATATCATTGCCAACAAGTGAACGTTCACTGCCCTACAACAAACCAGAGAACTCACATTGAACCATGTTTCCCCAGTAGAGACCAAGACACAATACTTATTAAAAAAATACCCTAGTTATGAATCAGTAGGTAAAGCTTTATTTGAGTGTTAAATGTGCTCTAATTATGTGTTTGTGTGTGTGTTGATGTGTGTGGTGTGTGGGTGTGTGTGCTTGTGTGTAAAACAAGCACTGAGGTGTAAAATAAATGCAGGATTGCAACGGCCTTCTTAAAAATAAGAAGCAACTTTATCACATTTGAAGCCCAGTGAAGAATCTGCCTGATACTTAACCTACAATTAATTGAAATGTGAAAACTTCAGGCCTAGAAAAACAAAGCCAACATACATACTGAATCTAATCAGTCTGTCTCACCTGTTTTCTAATCACTCCTTTAAATAAACCTAAATTGCCAGCATAAAACATCAGTTGTTCTAAACGAATGGACGGATGTCCCCCGTCATGGGCTGTGTAAAATACATGGAGGATCCGGCACTGCTTGTTATCTAGAATGACTTCTGCCTGAACTACTATTGGAGAATGGTTGCTGATATACTGCGGTTCTTATACCAGTAAACTGGAATGAAGGTAATTTCAGGCTGCAAAGGAATCAATTGATTTTACTAACTGGTTTTTGGAAAACACTGCCATGAAAAATTATCAATATGTTCACAAAGGCATCTACATGTCTCTTCACAAGGGTTTTACTCAATGGGGGAGGTGGTGAGGTGTGGATATAACTGAACTGTCCATCAGTAGGTAGAACAATATAATGGGAATCAGAGTGCACATTCCGGTTTGAACTCAATCTAGGTAACGTGGATTCATCTCTGTGTAATAGGCCTGCTTCTGGAAAACACAATGTAGAGCTCCAAAAGCAGAACGATTCTTTCAGAATACCATGTTATGTTTGTAAATAGATAGACAGATAGATATACAGGAATCAAAAATCTGAAAACGGTCCGGAAGTGTACATTTCAATAACTTACAATGTCAGTAGTGGGGGATTAATAGCAGATCAAGAAGACTGTGTCTGCATGCGAAATGGTTCAATTTTTGAAAGAGTTTTTTAAATGAAAATGGACAAAAAATTGAAAGGGTTACAGTAAGTGTTGAGGAGTGACTTGGCCAAAGGAGCACAGAGGTGAGAAAGAATTAAGTAGAGTTCAATAGAACCAGGTATAATTTCTGTACACATGACTCCATGAACAGGAGCAAAGGGGACACTTAAAGAAATCATAGGACTAAGGAGAGATCAGGATTAGGAGGGTTTGTACTAGTCTAGAAATGCTGACCTGAAAACCAATTAAGTTTTCCACTCCTTCTTTGGAGGAACATTAGCTGTGCCGTGCTTTTCAAAAATGACTTGTCATAACTGATTTATGCCCATGTTAGCAACTCTTCTGAAATTACTTTGAAAGTAGACTAATGAGAGTTTCTCTTTAGAGATAATTCAAGTTACTTGCATAGGAAGTGGCAGCAGGTCTGGGGATGTTGTAAATCAGGGGCAGTGACCTTGCCTAGCTTGGGGCTGGCCTGCCATGGACTTTCACCCCAAACACTTGCAAGAAAAGAAAAGGGAGGGAAGGGAGAGAGAAAGTTGGAAGGGAGGAAGGCAAAGTTGGAGGGATGCAGGGAGGTAGAAAAGAAGGAAGAAGAAAAGGGGAAAACCCAGGAAGGGAGGAAGGAAGCAAGGAAGGTAGGAAATAGGGAGAGCACAAGGGCAGGGAAAGGACTGAGTCACTCAAACAAAAGGCAAGGGACACAAAGACCAATAGAGGCCATAAAAGCTGTTTGAACAGTTTAGTCAGCTTTAGAATTTGAGTGACATCAAACTGAATGTTATTATGACTGGATGGAATTTTCCTACTAACCCCGCCTTGGCCTGGCCTAAACCAAATCAAGGGGTGGGTGGCATGGAGAGGAAGTCTCTCTGGCTGGAGTGGGAGGGACCTAAACCTGTGGCACATGAGGATGCACTGGGTAGGGAAGCGGACAAGACTCCCCTGATGGGCAGTTGAGCACAACAAGGCTCCTGGGGCCTTTGATCATGGCTCCCACCGCCATACGCCCACCACCCACCATACGCTCAGCCCCTGAAGGGGATCACAGTGGTCTGCTTCATTGCCTGGTGCAGGTTGGAGTTCCTGACCAAACACCTGAGTGTCCACAGCCTGTGTTGGCCTGCCTGGGCAGGCTGTGGTTGTGGTGGCAAGAGCCAAAGCTGTCTTGGCGTGATGGAGGAGCCAAGGGCTGCCTCTCAGCCATCCTAGTGGGTGGTTCTGGAAGAAGCACCCAGGGTTGTAGCAGCATTGTCCGAAGACATGAAGCCAGGCCATCTTCCTTATGGCTTTCCTGGGGAGTTGGTGATGTGTACAGCTCTTGGATTTTTTGCTGTTCTCTCACTTTTCTGGAGAGGTTTTCAGTCGGTTCGTAGCAGGCTTTACGTGGGAAGAGAAAAAAGGCTGGCTCTAAATCTTGCTGGACTTATTGAGGCAAAATGTGGACTTCTTGAAAAAGTGAGCCTTGTTGAAAAAGAACATGAAGGCTTAGAATCATCTTTAAAGGATTGCAGGTTTGAGAAGGGTTCAAGAGAAGCACAACAGCTGGAGGCAACCGACGAAAAGCTGCATAGGCCCGAATCCAGCCATGGCGTTGAAATGCTCTTTCTAGAAAAAGAGCTCAAAGCACAGAAGGCTCAACATGGTCAACAGGATGAAACGATGGCGCATCTATCAAGAAGGATACAGTCCCTCCAAGGTGAATCTGAATCCCTCAGATCACAAATAGCTGAAGCTAAAACAAACTGGAGACTCTTTCAAGTGAATGAGGAAGAACTGAAGCTGGCAATCAAAGAGGTTTTGAATGAAGGATCCCTACTTCCGCCAACGCAGAGACCAAGAATACAAGGAGAAGCTGAAGCACAGAGGCAACAAGGAGGTGTCCAATATAAAGCAAAAATCATATTAGAGGACTCTAAAGTAGCTGGAGAACAAGTTCTAAGGGACACAGAAAATCACATGGAGTCTCTGAGTGAATGCTTGCTGAAGATGAAGGATAGATCTTCTCCAAGCCTGGGAGCCCAAAGGGATGGTGGTCACCTGGAACTGGGAAAGACGAGTGAACCCGAAATTGGTGCTCACTTGGAGGATGAGTCCAAAGGAGCTTTGAGGAACCTGGTTTATGGTGATAAGCTAAAGGCCTCCTTAGAAATCTTGGAAGGAGGAAGAAATCAAAAATGTACTTTCTCATCTGAAGTGGAGAAAACCACGGAAGACCTCACAGAACACCTTAAAAGTCTGCAGACTGAACAGGCATCCTTGCAGTCCGAAAATGCACAGCTGCAAAGTGAGAATGAGACCCTACAGAAGAACTTTAAAGTCATGATGGAACACTGTCAAGGAAATAAGATGAAACTGCACAGGAAATTAAGAGTGGAGGAAAACTGCCGTGTGGAGCAAAAGGAGAAACTTTCCAAAGTCGAAGAAAAGATGAGCCATACAATAAAAGAGCTGGAGACCTACAGAAAGAGAGCCCAATATCTTGAAGAACAATTGCAGAGTACCATTCGTTCCTGTCTGGGGAAGATTACTTCCTCCGAGAAAGAAGCAGATGCTAGTGAGTTGGCAGCTCGGATTGCTGAAAGAAACCTCAGTTATTTCAGGAAACAAAATGCACGCAACAGACAGAAATTAACTGAGACGGAGCTTAGATTTGAACTTGTAGAAAAAGATCCCTATGATGCACTGGATGTTTCCAACTCAGCAATGGGCAGAAAGCCTTCTCCAAATGGGCCCTCACCAATAGGTCACCCTTCATCTGAAAGGAGACCTCCTCATTTTGAAAAGAGTGGTCCACTCACACTCTCACCTTTCACTCCAGTGGGAGGAGGAAGAGGGTCAAGGGGCCTTGGAGAATCCTCTGGACCATGAGACTAGCAGTAAAGGAAGAGAATCCAGCTGTCATAAGTTCACTGATTTTCACAGAGCACATTCTCAGACTGGGCCCCTCTCTCCTCCAGGGGAACAGGCCAGCAGGCTGATGATCCCTCCGCCAGGCCAACCATATTCTTCTGATGCACGTCTTCCTCTACAAAGGCAAGATAGGTTTTACTCAAATTGTGGTAGAGCATCGGGACCAGCAGAACACAGAATTCCTAATATGCCTCCTTTGGACTCTGATGTGCCTGATTCACCTCTCCATGCTGAAAACCAAGCAACTGGCTCTGGCTCTGTGTTGGCACCTTTCACTCCAGTCAGAGGTGCCTTGCTTCCAGTTGACCCAAGGAGTCAGTTCATGAGAAGAGGACCTTTTTTTTCCTCCACCTCTCCCAGGAAACTTGTCTGGGAACCTGGAGATTATTTTCCACCTGACCCGCCACCCACTCCATTTCCAATGCGAAGTGTCTATGCAGGGAGGGGGTTTTCCTCACAAAATCTTCCCCCAAGAGCTGGAATTCAGCCCTCTTCACCCCCATTCTGAAAGTACAAGTGAGTTGCCTGAAGGGTTCCTTCCACCTGCAAATGAGCCTGTTACTCAACATCCAGAACCAAACAAGAAACCTCATGCTGTTGCTCTCTCTTCAAATGTAATTTGACTTATCTCTCATTTTTAGTTTTTAAGTAACTGCTTTTAGTTCAGTAATTGACTATACTTTGGCTCCAATTGAAGCTCAATGAAACAATAATTCTTAAGATAGTATTTTGTAAATAAAGATGGTTTACGTAAGAATCTTATGAGTAAATTATTCCTATTTTATGTTATTCCAGAGAACGGCATTTAATCTGATGAAGCCACTCTTACATAAACAAGAATGGGACTTCTAGGTCCTTGTAATCTAGCTGATGGAAATATCTTTTAAACTCCAAACAAAGAAGTGTATTTAGTATGACTATAGCAATTGTAAAGTGACTTTAGGCTTAATGAAAAAGTGTCACTGATTTAGAGACTGGTTGGGCATTTCAGATAGTTTTTCCATATCAGAATAACTAGAGCATGGGAGGACTAAAGGAGAAAACACAACTAAACATGTCAAGGAAACAGGAGATCTCAACTACAAAGAAAAATGAAGACCTCTTTTTTATTTTGGTTGCTTAAAACCGTACATAGCTCTTGAGATACCATATTTCCTACATTAGATTGAAGTGAGTTATGAACTCCCATTTTGACCCCATATACAGATTGCACAATCACATTGTTTACACATCCACGTTTTTACAAAATGCCATGTTAGTAACTGTTGTATTCTGCTACCTTTTCTAGCCTCTACTATCCCCCCTCTCCTGCCCTCCCATCTTCTCTCTCTATCCCGTCTGCTGTAATTTAACGTTTGGGAATTGGAAACAACACTTTAAACTCAATCTCCTCCCCTTTTTCCCTTTTGTCAAATTTCTCATCATCTTCTTCTATTTCTCCTCCTCCTCCTCCTTTTCCTCCTCCTCCTTATACCTTTAATTCATTCATCATACACTCATGCATTGGTTCATTCATTCCTTTCACGTATGGTGTTGGGGATCCAACTCAGGACCTTTGAAAGTGTGAAGCCAGCACTCTAGTGCTGAGCCAAAACCCCAGCACCTGTCTTTTTGATTTTATGACTGTTTATATGAAATTCAGAGTCGCATTCTGCTATGGTTCACTGATATGTGGATTGACCTAGTCCTTGTTTTCTGGGAGACTTTTGGGAAATATACATGAATTATTAGGAGGTTGAAATGAAGAAACAAAGAGGAAATTCCCCAATTTCTTATTCTTAGATTCCATACTCTGACTCTGCCTACCTACTGTAAAAACTTTTAAACTCTTACTCCCCATTTCTATATCATTGCCAACAAGTGAACGTTCACTGCCCTACAACAAACCAGAGAACTCACATTGAACCATGTTTCCCCAGTAGAGACCAAGACACAATACTTATTAAAAAAATACCCTAGTTATGAATTAGTAGGTAAAGCTTTATTTGAGTGTTAAATGTGCTCTAATTATGTGTTTGTGTGTGTGTTGATGTGTGTGGTGTGTGGGTGTGTGTGCTTGTGTGTAAAACAAGCACTGAGGTGTAAAATAAATGCAGGATTGCAACGGCCTTCTTAAAAATAAGAAGCAACTTTATCACATTTGAAGCCCAGTGAAGAATCTGCCTGATACTTAACCTACAATTAATTGAAATGTGAAAACTTCAGGCCTAGAAAAACAAAGCCAACATACATACTGAATCTAATCAGTCTGTCTCACCTGTTTTCTAATCACTCCTTTAAATAAACCTAAATTTCCAGCATAAAACATCAGTTGTTCTAAACGAATGGACGGATGTCCCCCGTCATGGGCTGTGTAAAATACATGGAGGATCCGGCACTGCTTGTTATCTAGAATGACTTCTGCCTGAACGACTATTGGAGAATGGTTGCTGATATACTGCGGTTCTTATACCAGTAAACTGGAATGAAGGTAATTTCAGGCTGCAAAGGAATCAATTGATTTTACTAACTGGTTTTTGGAAAACACTGCCATGAAAAATTATCAATATGTTCATAAAGGCATCTACATGTCTCTTCACAAGGGTTTTACTCAATGGGGGAGGTGGTGAGGTCTGGATATAACTGAACTGTCCATTAGTAGGTAGAACAATATAATGGGAATCAGAGTGCACATTCCGGTTTGAACTCAATCTAGGTAACATGGATTCATCTCTGTGTAATAGGCCTGCTTCTGGAAAACACAAGGTAGAGCTCCAAAAGCAGAACGATTCTTTCAGAATACCATGTTATGTTTGTAAATAGATAGACAGATAGATATACAGGAATCAAAAATCTGAAAACGGTCCGGAAGTGTACATTTCAATAACTTACAATGTCAGTAGTGGGGGATTAATAGCAGATCAAGAAGACTGTGTCTGCATGCGAAATGGTTCAATTTTTGAAAGAGTTTTTTAAATGAAAATGGACAAAAAAATTTAAAGGGTTACAGTAAGTGTTGAGGAGTAACTTGGCCAAAAAAGCACAGAGGTGAGAAAGAATTAAGTAGAGTTCAATAGAACCAGGTATAATTTCTGTACACATGACTCCATGAACAGGAGCAAAGGGGACACTTAAAGAAATCATAGGACTAAGGAGAGATCAGGATTAGGAGGGTTTGTACTAGTCTAGAAATGCTGACCTGAAAACCAATTAAGTTTTCCACTCCTTCTTTGGAGGAACATTAGCTGTGCCGTGCTTTTCAAAAATGACTTGTCATAACTGATTTATGCCCATGTTAGCAACTCTTCTGAAATTACTTTGAAAGTAGACTAATGTGAGAGTTTCTCTTTAGAGATAATTCAAGTTACTTGCATAGGAAGTGGCAGCAGGTCTGGGAATGTTGTAGCTCAGTGGCAGTGACCTTGCCTAGCTTGGGGCTGGCCTGCCATGGACTTTCACCCCAAACACTTGCAAGAAAAGAAAAGGGAGGGAAGGGAGAGAGAAAGTTGGAAGGGAGGAAGGCAAAGTTGGAGGGATGCAGGGAGGTAGAAAAGAAGGAAGAAGAAAAGGGGAAAACCCAGGAAGGGAGGAAGGAAGCAAGGAAGGTAGGAAATAGGGAGAGCACAAGGGCAGGGAAAGGACTGAGTCACTCAAACAAAAGGCAAGGGACACAAAGACCAATAGAGGCCATAAAAGCTGTTTGAACAGTTTAGTCAGCTTTAGAATTTGAGTGACATCAAACTGAATGTTATTATGACTGGATGGAATCTTCCTACTAACCCCGCCTTGGCCTGGCCTAAACCAAATCAAGGGGTGGGTGGCATGGAGAGGAATTCTCTCTGGCGGGAGTGGGATGGACCTAAACATGTGGCACATGAGGATGCACTGTGTAGGGAAGCGGACAAGACTCCCCTGATGGGCAGTTGAGCACAACAAGGCTCCTGGGAGCCTTTGATCATGGCTCCCACCGCCATACACCCACCACCCACCATACGCTCAGCCCCTGAAGGGGATCACAGTGGTCTGCTCCGTTGCCTGGTGCAGGTTGGAGTTCCTGACCAAACACCTGAGTGTCCACAGCCTGTGTTGGCCTGCCTGGGCAGGCTGTGGTTGTGGTGGCAAGAGCCAAAGCTGTCTTGGCGTGATGGAGGAGCCAAGGGCTGCCTCTCAGCCATCCTAGTGGGTGGTTCTGGAAGAAGCACCCAGGGTTGTGGCAGCATTGTCCGAAGACATGAAGCCAGGCCATCTTCCTTATGGCTTTCCTGGGGAGTTGGTGATGTGTACAGCTCTTGGATTTTTTGCTGTTCTCTCACTTTTCTGGAGAGGTTTTCAGTCGGTTCGTAGCAGGCTTTACGTGGGAAGAGAAAAAAGGCTGGCTCTAAATCTTGCTGGACTTATTGAGGCAAAATGTGGACTTCTTGAAAAAGTGAGCCTTGTTGAAAAAGAACATGAAGGCTTAGAATCATCTTTAAAGGATTGCAGGTTTGAGAAGGGTTCAAGAGAAGCACAACAGCTGGAGGCAACCGACGAAAAGCTGCATAGGCCCGAATCCAGCCATGGCGTTGAAATGCTCTTTCTAGAAGAAGAGCTCAAAGCACAGAAGGCTCAACATGGTCAACAGGATGAAACGATGGCGCATCTATCAAGAAGGATACAGTCCCTCCAAGGTGAATCTGAATCCCTCAGATCACAAATAGCTGAAACTAAAACAAACTGGAGACTCTTTCAAGTGAATGAGGAAGAACTGAAGCTGGCAATCAAAGAGGTTTTGAATGAAGGATCCCTACTTCCGCCAACGCAGAGACCAACAATACAAGGAGAAGCTGAAGCACAGAGGCAACAAGGAGGTGTCCAATATAAAGCAAAAATCAAATTAGAGGACTCTAAAGTAGCTGGAGAACAAGTTCTAAGGGACACAGAAAATCACATGGAGTCTCTGAGTGAATGCTTGCTGAAGATGAAGGATAGATCTTCTCCAAGCCTGGGAGCCCAAAGGGATGGTGGTCACCTGGAACTGGGAAAGACGAGTGAACCCGAAATTGGTGCTCACTTGGAGGATGAGTCCAAAGGAGCTTTGAGGAACCTGGTTTATGGTGATAAGCTAAAGGCCTCCTTAGAAATCTTGGAAGGAGGAAGAAATCAAAAATGTACTTTCTCATCTGAAGTGGAGAAAACCACGGAAGACCTTACAGAACACCTTAAAAGTCTGCAGACTGAACAGGCATCCTTGCAGTCCGAAAATGCACAGCTGCAAAGTGAGAATGAGACCCTACAGAAGAACTTTAAAGTCATGATGGAACGCTGTCAAGAAAATATGATGAAACTGCACAGGAAATTAAGAGTGGAGGAAAACTGCCGTGTGGAGCAAAAGGAGAAACTCTCCAAAGTCGAAGAAAAGATGAGCCATACAATAAAAGAGCTGGAGACCTACAGAAAGAGAGCCCAATATCTTGAAGAACAATTGCAGAGTACCATTCGTTCCTGTCTGGGGAAGATTACTTCCTCCGAGAAAGAAGCAGATGCTAGTGAGTTGGCAGCTCGGATTGCTGAAAGAAACCTCAGTTATTTCAGGAAACAAAATGCACGCAACAGACAGAAATTAACTGAGAAGGAGCTTAGATTTGAACTTGTAGATAAAGATCCCTATGATGCACTGGATGTTTCCAACTCAGCAATGGGCAGAAAGCCTTCTCCAAATGGGCCCTCACCAATAGGTCACCCTTCATCTGAAAGGAGACCTCCTCATTTTGAAAAGAGTGGTCCACTCACACTCTCACCTTTCACTCCAGTGGGAGGAGGAAGAGGGTCAAGGGGCCCTGGAGAATCCTCTGGACCATGCGACTAGCAGTAAAGGAAGAGAATCCAGCTGTCATAAGTTCACTGATTTTCAGAGAGCACCTTCTCAGACTGGGCCCCTCTCTCCTCCAGGGGAACAGGCCAGCAGGCTGATGATCCCTCCGCCAGGCCAACCATATTCTTCTGATGCACGTCTTCCTCTACAAAGGCAAGATAGGTTTTACTCAAATTGTGGTAGAGCATCGGGACCAGCAGAACACAGAATTCCTAATATGCCTCCTTTGGACTCTGATGTGCCTGATTCACCTCTCCATGCTGAAAACCAAGCAACTGGCTCTGGCTCTGTGTTGGCACCTTTCCCTCCAGTCAGAGGTGCCTTGCTTCCAGTTGACCCAAGGAGTCAGTTCATGAGAAGAGGACCTTTTTTTTCCTCCACCTCTCCCAGGAAACTTGTCTGGGAACCTGGAGATTATTTTCCACCTGACCCGCCACCCACTCCATTTCCAATGCGAAGTGTCTATGCAGGGAGGGGGTTTTCCTCACAAAATCTTCCCCCAAGAGCTGGAATTCAGCCCTCTTCACCCCCATTCTGAAAGTACAAGTGAGTTGCCTGAAGGGTTCCTTCCACCTGCAAATGAGCCTGTTACTCAACATCCAGAACCAAACAAGAAACCTCATGCTGTTGCTCTCTCTTCAAATGTAATTTGACTTATCTCTCATTTTTAGTTTTTAAGTAACTGCTTTTAGTTCAGTAATTGACTATACTTTGGCTCCAATTGAAGCTCAATGAAACAATAATTCTTAAGATAGTATTTTGTAAATAAAGATGGTTTACGTAAGAATCTTATGAGTAAATTATTCCTATTTTATGTTATTCCAGAGAACGGCATTTAATCTGATGAAGCCACTCTTACATAAACAAGAATGGGACTTCTAGGTCCTTGTAATCTAGCTGATGGAAATATCTTTTAAACTCCAAACAAAGAAGTGTATTTAGTATGACTGTAGCAATTGTAAAGTGACTTTAGGCTTAATGAAAAAGTGTCACTGATTTAGAGACTGGTTGGGCATTTCAGCTAGTTTTTCCATATCAGAATAACTAGAGCATGGGAGGACTAAAGGAGAAAACACAACTAAACATGTCAAGGAAACAGGAGATCTCAACTACAAAGAAAAATGAAGACCTCTTTTTTATATTGGTTGCTTAAAACCTTACATAGCTCTTGAGATACCATATTTCCTACATTAGATTCAAGTGAGTTATGAACTCCCATTTTGACCCCATATACAGATTGCACAATCACATTGTTTACACATCCACGTTTTTACAAAATGCCATGTTAGTAACTGTTGTATTCTGCTACCTTTTCTAGCCTCTACTATCCCCCCTCTCCTGCCCTCCCATCTTCTCTCTCTATCCCGTCTGCTGTAATTTAACGTTTGGGAATTGGAAACCACACTTTAAACTCAATCTCCTCCCCTTTTTCCCTTCTGTCAAATTTCTCATCATCTTCTTCTATTTCTCATCCTCCTCCTCCTCTTCCTCCTCCTCCTTATACCTTTAATTCATTCATCATACACTCATGCATTGGTTCATTCATTCCTTTCACGTATGGTGTTGGGGATCCAACTCAGGACCTTTGAAAGTGTGAAGCCAGCACTCTAGTGCTGAGCCAAAACCCCAGCACCTGTCTTTTTGATTTTATGACTGTTTATATGAAATTCAGAGTCGCATTCTGCTATGGTTCACTGATATGTGGATTGACCTAGTCCTTGTTTTCTGGGAGACTTTTGGGAAATATACATGAATTATTAGGAGGTTGAAATGAAGAAACAAAGAGGAAATTCCCCAATTTCTTATTCTTAGATTCCATACTCTGACTCTGCCTACCTACTGTAAAAACTTTTAAACTCTTACTCCCCATTTCTATATCATTGCCAAAAAGTGAACGTTCACTGCCCTACAACAAACCAGAGAACTCACATTGAACCATGTTTCCCCAGTAGAGACCAAGACACAATACTTATTAAAAAAATACCCTAGTTATGAATCAGTAGGTAAAGCTTCATTTGAGTGTTAAATGTGCTCTAATTATGTGTTTGTGTGTGTGTTGATGTGTGTGGTGTGTGGGTGTGTGTGCTTGTGTGTAAAACAAGCACTGAGGTGTAAAATAAATGCAGGATTGCAACGGCCTTCTTAAAAATAAGAAGCAACTTTATCACATTTGAAGCCCAGTGAAGAATCTGCCTGATACTTAACCTACAATTAATTGAAATGTGAAAACTTCAGGCCTAGAAAAACAAAGCCAACATACATACTGAATCTAATCAGTCTGTCTCACCTGTTTTCTAATCACTCCTTTAAATAAACCTAAATTGCCAGCATAAAACATCAGTTGTTCTAAACGAATGGACGGATGTCCCCCGTCATGGGCTGTGTAAAATACATGGAGGATCCGGCACTGCTTGTTATCTAGAATGACTTCTGCCTGAACTACTATTGGAGAATGGTTGCTGATATACTGCGGTTCTTATACCAGTAAACTGGAATGAAGGTAATTTCAGGCTGCAAAGGAATCAATTGATTTTACTAACTGGTTTTTGGAAAACACTGCCATGAAAAATTATCAATATGTTCATAAAGGCATCTACATGTCTCTTCACAAGGGTTTTACTCAATGGGGGAGGTGGTGAGGTCTGGATATAACTGAACTGTCCATCAGTAGGTAGAACAATATAATGGGAATCAGAGTGCACATTCCGGTTTGAACTCAATCTAGGTAACATGGATTCATCTCTGTGTAATAGGCCTGCTTCTGGAAAACACAAGGTAGAGCTCCAAAAGCAGAACGATTCTTTCAGAATACCATGTTATGTTTGTAAATAGATAGACAGATAGATATACAGGAATCAAAAATCTGAAAACGGTCCGGAAGTGTACATTTCAATAACTTACAATGTCAGTAGTGGGGGATTAATAGCAGATCAAGAAGACTGTGTCTGCATGCGAAATGGTTCAATTTTTGAAAGAGTTTTTTAAATGAAAATGGACAAAAAAATTGAAAGGGTTACAGTAAGTGTTGAGGAGTGACTTGGCCAAAAAAGCACAGAGGTGAGAAAGAATTAGGTAGAGTTCAATAGAACCAGGTATAATTTCTGTACACATGACTCCATGAACAGGAGCAAAGGGGACACTTAAAGAAATCATAAGACTAAGGAGAGATCAGGATTAGGAGGGTTTGTACTAGTCTAGAAATGCTGACCTGAAAACCAATTAAGTTTTCCACTCCTTCTTTGGAGGAACATTAGCTGTGCCGTGCTTTTCAAAAATGACTTGTCATAACTGATTTATGCCCATGTTAGCAACTCTTCTGAAATTACTTTGAAAGTAGACTAATGTGAGAGTTTCTCTTTAGAGATAATTCAAGTTACTTGCATAGGAAGTGGCAGCAGGTCTGGGGATGTTGTAGCTCAGTGGCAGTGACCTTGCCTAGCTTGGGGCTGGCCTGCCATGGACTTTCACCCCAAACACTTGCAAGAAAAGAAAAGGGAGGGAAGGGAGAGAGAAAGTTGGAAGGGAGGAAGGCAAAGTTGGAGGGATGCAGGGAGGTAGAAAAGAAGGAAGAAGAAAAGGGGAAAACCCAGGAAGGGAGGAAGGAAGCAAGGAAGGTAGGAAATAGGGAGAGCACAAGGGCAGGGAAAGGACTGAGTCACTCAAACAAAAGGCAAGGGACACAAAGACCAATAGAGGCCATAAAAGCTGTTTGAACAGTTTAGTCAGCTTTAGAATTTGAGTGACATCAAACTGAATGTTATTATGACTGGATGGAATCTTCCTACTAACCCCGCCTTGGCCTGGCCTAAACCAAATCAAGGGGTGGGTGGCATGGAGAGGAATTCTCTCTGGCTGGAGTGGGAGGGACCTAAACCTGTGGCACATGAGGATGCACTGGGTAGGGAAGCGGACAAGACTCCCCTGATGGGCAGTTGAGCACAACAAGGCTCCTGGGAGCCTTTGATCATGGCTCCCACCGCCATACGCCCACCACCCACCATACGCTCAGCCCCTGAAGGGGATCACAGTGGTCTGCTCCGTTGCCTGGTGCAGGTTGGAGTTCCTGACCAAACACCTGAGTGTCCACAGCCTGTGTTGGCCTGCCTGGGCAGGCTGTGGTTGTGGTGGCAAGAGCCAAAGCTGTCTTGGCGTGATGGAGGAGCCAAGGGCTGCCTCTCAGCCATCCTAGTGGGTGGTTCTGGAAGAAGCACCCAGGGTTGTGGCAGCATTGTCCGAAGACATGAAGCCAGGCCATCTTCCTTATGGCTTTCCTGGGGAGTTGGTGATGTGTACAGCTCTTGGATTTTTTGCTGTTCTCTCACTTTTCTGGAGAGGTTTTCAGTCGGTTCGTAGCAGGCTTTACGTGGGAAGAGAAAAAAGGCTGGCTCTAAATATTGCTGGACTTATTGAGGCAAAATGTGGACTTCTTGAAAAAGTGAGCCTTGTTGAAAAAGAACATGAAGGCTTAGAATCATCTTTAAAGGATTGCAGGTTTGAGAAGGGTTCAAGAGAAGCACAACAGCTGGAGGCAACCGACGAAAAGCTGCATAGGCCCGAATCCAGCCATGGCGTTGAAATGCTCTTTCTAGAAGAAGAGCTCAAAGCACAGAAGGCTCAACATGGTCAACAGGATGAAACGATGGCGCATCTATCAAGAAGGATACAGTCCCTCCAAGGTGAATCTGAATCCCTCAGATCACAAATAGCTGAAGTTAAAACAAACTGGAGACTCTTTCAAGTGAATGAGGAAGAACTGAAGCTGGCAATCAAAGAGGTTTTGAATGAAGGATCCCTACTTCCGCCAACGCAGAGACCAACAATACAAGGAGAAGCTGAAGCACAGAGGCAACAAGGAGGTGTCCAATATAAAGCAAAAATCATATTAGAGGACTCTAAAGTAGCTGGAGAACAAGTTCTAAGGGACACAGAAAATCACATGGAGTCTCTGAGTGAATGCTTGCTGAAGATGAAGGATAGATCTTCTCCAAGCCTGGGAGCCCAAAGGGATGGTGGTCACCTGGAACTGGGAAAGACGAGTGAACCCGAAATTGGTGCTCACTTGGAGGATGAGTCCAAAGGAGCTTTGAGGAACCTGGTTTATGGTGATAAGCTAAAGGCCTCCTTAGAAATCTTGGAAGGAGGAAGAAATCAAAAATGTACTTTCTCATCTGAAGTGGAGAAAACCACGGAAGACCTTACAGAACACCTTAAAAGTCTGCAGACTGAACAGGCATCCTTGCAGTCCGAAAATGCACAGCTGCAAAGTGAGAATGAGACCCTACAGAAGAACTTTAAAGTCATGATGGAACGCTGTCAAGAAAATATGATGAAACTGCACAGGAAATTAAGAGTGGAGGAAAACTGCCGTGTGGAGCAAAAGGAGAAACTCTCCAAAGTCGAAGAAAAGATGAGCCATACAATAAAAGAGCTGGAGACCTACAGAAAGAGAGCCCAATATCTTGAAGAACAATTGCAGAGTACCATTCGTTCCTGTCTGGGGAAGATTACTTCCTCCGAGAAAGAAGCAGATGCTAGTGAGTTGGCAGCTCGGATTGCTGAAAGAAACCTCAGTTATTTCAGGAAACAAAATGCACGCAAGAGACAGAAATTAACTGAGAAGGAGCTTAGATTTGAACTTGTAGAAAAAGATCCCTATGATGCACTGGATGTTTCCAACTCAGCAATGGGCAGAAAGCCTTCTCCAAATGGGCCCTCACCAATAGGTCACCCTTCATCTGAAAGGAGACCTCCTCATTTTGAAAAGAGTGGTCCACTCACACTCTCACCTTTCACTCCAGTGGGAGGAGGAAGAGGGTCAAGGGGCCCTGGAGAATCCTCTGGACCATGCGACTAGCAGTAAAGGAAGAGAATCCAGCTGTCATAAGTTCACTGATTTTCAGAGAGCACCTTCTCAGACTGGGCCCCTCTCTCCTCCAGGGGAACAGGCCAGCAGGCTGATGATCCCTCCGCCAGGCCAACCATATTCTTCTGATGCACGTCTTCCTCTACAAAGGCAAGATAGGTTTTACTCAAATTGTGGTAGAGCATCGGGACCAGCAGAACACAGAATTCCTAATATGCCTCCTTTGGACTCTGATGTGCCTGATTCACCTCTCCATGCTGAAAACCAAGCAACTGGCTCTGGCTCTGTGTTGGCACCTTTCCCTCCAGTCAGAGGTGCCTTGCTTCCAGTTGACCCAAGGAGTCAGTTCATGAGAAGAGGACCTTTTTTTTCCTCCACCTCTCCCAGGAAACTTGTCTGGGAACCTGGAGATTATTTTCCACCTGACCCGCCACCCACTCCATTTCCAATGCGAAGTGTCTATGCAGGGAGGGGGTTTTCCTCACAAAATCTTCCCCCAAGAGCTGGAATTCAGCCCTCTTCACCCCCATTCTGAAAGTACAAGTGAGTTGCCTGAAGGGTTCCTTCCACCTGCAAATGAGCCTGTTACTCAACATCCAGAACCAAACAAGAAACCTCATGCTGTTGCTCTCTCTTCAAATGTAATTTGACTTATCTCTCATTTTTAGTTTTTAAGTAACTGCTTTTAGTTCAGTAATTGACTATACTTTGGCTCCAATTGAAGCTCAATGAAACAATAATTCTTAAGATAGTATTTTGTAAATAAAGATGGTTTACGTAAGAATCTTATGAGTAAATTATTCCTATTTTATGTTATTCCAGAGAACGGCATTTAATCTGATGAAGCCACTCTTACATAAACAAGAATGGGACTTCTAGGTCCTTGTAATCTAGCTGATGGAAATATCTTTTAAACTCCAAACAAAGAAGTGTATTTAGTATGACTGTAGCAATTGTAAAGTGACTTTAGGCTTAATGAAAAAGTGTCACTGATTTAGAGACTGGTTGGGCATTTCAGCTAGTTTTTCCATATCAGAATAACTAGAGCATGGGAGGACTAAAGGAGAAAACACAACTAAACATGTCAAGGAAACAGGAGATCTCAACTACAAAGAAAAATGAAGACCTCTTTTTTATATTGGTTGCTTAAAACCTTACATAGCTCTTGAGATACCATATTTCCTACATTAGATTCAAGTGAGTTATGAACTCCCATTTTGACCCCATATACAGATTGCACAATCACATTGTTTACACATCCACGTTTTTACAAAATGCCATGTTAGTAACTGTTGTATTCTGCTACCTTTTCTAGCCTCTACTATCCCCCCTCTCCTGCCCTCCCATCTTCTCTCTCTATCCCGTCTGCTGTAATTTAACGTTTGGGAATTGGAAACCACACTTTAAACTCAATCTCCTCCCCTTTTTCCCTTCTGTCAAATTTCTCATCATCTTCTTCTATTTCTCATCCTCCTCCTCCTCTTCCTCCTCCTCCTTATACCTTTAATTCATTCATCATACACTCATGCATTGGTTCATTCATTCCTTTCACGTATGGTGTTGGGGATCCAACTCAGGACCTTTGAAAGTGTGAAGCCAGCACTCTAGTGCTGAGCCAAAACCCCAGCACCTGTCTTTTTGATTTTATGACTGTTTATATGAAATTCAGAGTCGCATTCTGCTATGGTTCACTGATATGTGGATTGACCTAGTCCTTGTTTTCTGGGAGACTTTTGGGAAATATACATGAATTATTAGGAGGTTGAAATGAAGAAACAAAGAGGAAATTCCCCAATTTCTTATTCTTAGATTCCATACTCTGACTCTGCCTACCTACTGTAAAAACTTTTAAACTCTTACTCCCCATTTCTATATCATTGCCAAAAAGTGAACGTTCACTGCCCTACAACAAACCAGAGAACTCACATTGAACCATGTTTCCCCAGTAGAGACCAAGACACAATACTTATTAAAAAAATACCCTAGTTATGAATCAGTAGGTAAAGCTTCATTTGAGTGTTAAATGTGCTCTAATTATGTGTTTGTGTGTGTGTTGATGTGTGTGGTGTGTGGGTGTGTGTGCTTGTGTGTAAAACAAGCACTGAGGTGTAAAATAAATGCAGGATTGCAACGGCCTTCTTAAAAATAAGAAGCAACTTTATCACATTTGAAGCCCAGTGAAGAATCTGCCTGATACTTAACCTACAATTAATTGAAATGTGAAAACTTCAGGCCTAGAAAAACAAAGCCAACATACATACTGAATCTAATCAGTCTGTCTCACCTGTTTTCTAATCACTCCTTTAAATAAACCTAAATTGCCAGCATAAAACATCAGTTGTTCTAAACGAATGGACGGATGTCCCCGTCATGGGCTGTGTAAAATACATGGAGGATCCGGCACTGCTTGTTATCTAGAATGACTTCTGCCTGAACTACTATTGGAGAATGGTTGCTGATATACTGCGGTTCTTATACCAGTAAACTGGAATGAAGGTAATTTCAGGCTGCAAAGGAATCAATTGATTTTACTAACTGGTTTTTGGAAAACACTGCCATGAAAAATTATCAATATGTTCATAAAGGCATCTACATGTCTCTTCACAAGGGTTTTACTCAATGGGGGAGGTGGTGAGGTCTGGATATAACTGAACTGTCCATCAGTAGGTAGAACAATATAATGGGAATCAGAGTGCACATTCCGGTTTGAACTCAATCTAGGTAACATGGATTCATCTCTGTGTAATAGGCCTGCTTCTGGAAAACACAAGGTAGAGCTCCAAAAGCAGAACGATTCTTTCAGAATACCATGTTATGTTTGTAAATAGATAGACAGATAGATATACAGGAATCAAAAATCTGAAAACGGTCCGGAAGTGTACATTTCAATAACTTACAATGTCAGTAGTGGGGGATTAATAGCAGATCAAGAAGACTGTGTCTGCATGCGAAATGGTTCAATTTTTGAAAGAGTTTTTTAAATGAAAATGGACAAAAAAATTGAAAGGGTTACAGTAAGTGTTGAGGAGTGACTTGGCCAAAAAAGCACAGAGGTGAGAAAGAATTAGGTAGAGTTCAATAGAACCAGGTATAATTTCTGTACACATGACTCCATGAACAGGAGCAAAGGGGACACTTAAAGAAATCATAAGACTAAGGAGAGATCAGGATTAGGAGGGTTTGTACTAGTCTAGAAATGCTGACCTGAAAACCAATTAAGTTTTCCACTCCTTCTTTGGAGGAACATTAGCTGTGCCGTGCTTTTCAAAAATGACTTGTCATAACTGATTTATGCCCATGTTAGCAACTCTTCTGAAATTACTTTGAAAGTAGACTAATGTGAGAGTTTCTCTTTAGAGATAATTCAAGTTACTTGCATAGGAAGTGGCAGCAGGTCTGGGGATGTTGTAGCTCAGTGGCAGTGACCTTGCCTAGCTTGGGGCTGGCCTGCCATGGACTTTCACCCCAAACACTTGCAAGAAAAGAAAAGGGAGGGAAGGGAGAGAGAAAGTTGGAAGGGAGGAAGGCAAAGTTGGAGGGATGCAGGGAGGTAGAAAAGAAGGAAGAAGAAAAGGGGAAAACCCAGGAAGGGAGGAAGGAAGCAAGGAAGGTAGGAAATAGGGAGAGCACAAGGGCAGGGAAAGGACTGAGTCACTCAAACAAAAGGCAAGGGACACAAAGACCAATAGAGGCCATAAAAGCTGTTTGAACAGTTTAGTCAGCTTTAGAATTTGAGTGACATCAAACTGAATGTTATTATGACTGGATGGAATCTTCCTACTAACCCCGCCTTGGCCTGGCCTAAACCAAATCAAGGGGTGGGTGGCATGGAGAGGAATTCTCCCTGGCTGGAGTGGGAGGGACCTAAACCTGTGGCACATGAGGATGCACTGGGTAGGGAAGCGGACAAGACTCCCCTGATGGGCAGTTGAGCACAACAAGGCTCCTGGGAGCCTTTGATCATGGCTCCCACCGCCATACGCCCACCACCCACCATACGCTCAGCCCCTGAAGGGGATCACAGTGGTCTGCTCCGTTGCCTGGTGCAGGTTGGAGTTCCTGACCAAACACCTGAGTGTCCACAGCCTGTGTTGGCCTGCCTGGGCAGGCTGTGGTTGTGGTGGCAAGAGCCAAAGCTGTCTTGGCGTGATGGAGGAGCCAAGGGCTGCCTCTCAGCCATCCTAGTGGGTGGTTCTGGAAGAAGCACCCAGGGTTGTGGCAGCATTGTCCGAAGACATGAAGCCAGGCCATCTTCCTTATGGCTTTCCTGGGGAGTTGGTGATGTGTACAGCTCTTGGATTTTTTGCTGTTCTCTCACTTTTCTGGAGAGGTTTTCAGTCGGTTCGTAGCAGGCTTTACGTGGGAAGAGAAAAAAGGCTGGCTCTAAATCTTGCTGGACTTATTGAGGCAAAATGTGGACTTCTTGAAAAAGTGAGCCTTGTTGAAAAAGAATATGAAGGCTTAGAATCATCTTTAAAGGATTGCAGGTTTGAGAAGGGTTCAAGAGAAGCACAACAGCTGGAGGCAACCGACGAAAAGCTGCATAGGCCCGAATCCAGCCATGGCGTTGAAATGCTCTTTCTAGAAGAAGAGCTCAAAGCACAGAAGGCTCAACATGGTCAACAGGATGAAACGATGGCGCATCTATCAAGAAGGATACAGTCCCTCCAAGGTGAATCTGAATCCCTCAGATCACAAATAGCTGAAGCTAAAACAAACTGGAGACTCTTTCAAGTGAATGAGGAAGAACTGAAGCTGGCAATCAAAGAGGTTTTGAATGAAGGATCCCTACTTCCGCCAACGCAGAGACCAACAATACAAGGAGAAGCTGAAGCACAGAGCAAAAAGGAGGTGTCCAATATAAAGCAAAAATCATATTAGAGGACTCTAAAGTAGCTGGAGAACAAGTTCTAAGGGACACAGAAAATCACATGGAGTCTCTGAGTGAATGCTTGCTGAAGATGAAGGATAGATCTTCTCCAAGCCTGGGAGCCCAAAGGGATGGTGTTCACCTGGAACTGGGAAAGACGAGTGAACCCGAAATTGGTGCTCACTTGGAGGATGAGTCCAAAGGAGCTTTGAGGAACCTGGTTTATGGTGATAAGCTAAAGGCCTCCTTAGAAATCTTGGAAGGAGGAAGAAATCAAAAATGTACTTTCTCATCTGAAGTGGAGAAAACCACGGAAGACCTTACAGAACACCTTAAAAGTCTGCAGACTGAACAGGCATCCTTGCAGTCCGAAAATGCACAGCTGCAAAGTGAGAATGAGACCCTACAGAAGAACTTTAAAGTCATGATGGAACGCTGTCAAGAAAATATGATGAAACTGCACAGGAAATTAAGAGTGGAGGAAAACTGCCGTGTGGAGCAAAAGGAGAAACTTTCCAAAGTCGAAGAAAAGATGAGCCATACAATAAAAGAGCTGGAGACCTACAGAAAGAGAGCCCAATATCTTGAAGAACAATTGCAGAGTACCATTCGTTCCTGTCTGGGGAAGATTACTTCCTCCGAGAAAGAAGCAGATGCTAGTGAGTTGGCAGCTCGGATTGCTGAAAGAAACCTCAGTTATTTCAGGAAACAAAATGCACGCAAGAGACAGAAATTAACTGAGAAGGAGCTTAGATTTGAACTTGTAGAAAAAGATCCCTATGATGCACTGGATGTTTCCAACTCAGCAATGGGCAGAAAGCCTTCTCCAAATGGGCCCTCACCAATAGGTCACCCTTCATCTGAAAGGAGACCTCCTCATTTTGAAAAGAGTGGTCCACTCACACTCTCACCTTTCACTCCAGTGGGAGGAGGAAGAGGGTCAAGGGGCCCTGGAGAATCCTCTGGACCATGCGACTAGCAGTAAAGGAAGAGAAGCCAGCTGTCATAAGTTCACTGATTTTCAGAGAGCACCTTCTCAGACTGGGCCCCTCTCTCCTCCAGGGGAACAGGCCAGCAGGCTGATGATCCCTCCGCCAGGCCAACCATATTCTTCTGATGCACGTCTTCCTCTACAAAGGCAAGATAGGTTTTACTCAAATTGTGGTAGAGCATCGGGACCAGCAGAACACAGAATTCCTAATATGCCTCCTTTGGACTCTGATGTGCCTGATTCACCTCTCCATGCTGAAAACCAAGCAACTGGCTCTGGCTCTGTGTTGGCACCTTTCCCTCCAGTCAGAGGTGCCTTGTTTCCAGTTGACCCAAGGAGTCAGTTCATGAGAAGAGGACCTTTTTTTTCCTCCACCTCTCCCAGGAAACTTGTCTGGGAACCTGGAGAATATTTTCCACCTGACCCGCCACCCACTCCATTTCCAATGCGAAGTGTCTATGCAGGGAGGGGGTTTTCCTCACAAAATCTTCCCCCAAGAGCTGGAATTCAGCCCTCTTCACCCCCATTCTGAAAGTACAAGTGAGTTGCCTGAAGGGTTCCTTCCACCTGCAAATGAGCCTGTTACTCAACATCCAGAACCAAACAAGAAACCTCATGCTGTTGCTCTCTCTTCAAATGTAATTTGACTTATCTCTCATTTTTAGTTTTTAAGTAACTGCTTTTAGTTCAGTAATTGACTATACTTTGGCTCCAATTGAAGCTCAATGAAACAATAATTCTTAAGATAGTATTTTGTAAATAAAGATGGTTTACGTAAGAATCTTATGAGTAAATTATTCCTATTTTATGTTATTCCAGAGAACGGCATTTAATCTGATGAAGCCACTCTTACATAAACAAGAATGGGAGTTCTAGGTCCTTGTAATCTAGCTGATGGAAATATCTTTTAAACTCCAAACAAAGAAGTGTATTTAGTATGACTGTAGCAATTGTAAAGTGACTTTAGGCTTAATGAAAAAGTGTCACTGATTTAGAGACTGGTTGGGCATTTCAGCTAGTTTTTCCATATCAGAATAACTAGAGCATGGGAGGACTAAAGGAGAAAACACAACTAAACATGTCAAGGAAACAGGAGATCTCAACTACAAAGAAAAATGAAGACCTCTTTTTTATATTGGTTGCTTAAAACCTTACATAGCTCTTGAGATACCATATTTCCTACATTAGATTCAAGTGAGTTATGAACTCCCATTTTGACCCCATATACAGATTGCACAATCACATTGTTTACACATCCACGTTTTTACAAAATGCCATGTTAGTAACTGTTGTATTCTGCTACCTTTTCTAGCCTCTACTATCCCCCCTCTCCTGCCCTCCCATCTTCTCTCTCTATCCCGTCTGCTGTAATTTAACGTTTGGGAATTGGAAACCACACTTAAAACTCAATCTCCTCCCCTTTTTCCCTTCTGTCAAATTTCTCATCATCTTCTTCTATTTCTCCTCCTCCTCCTCCTCTTCCTCCTCCTCCTTATACCTTTAATTCATTCATCATACACTCCTGCATTGGTTCATTCATTCCTTTCACGTATGGTGTTGGGGATCCAACTCAGGACCTTTGAAAGTGTGAAGCCAGCACTCTAGTGCTGAGCCAAAACCCCAGCACCTGTCTTTTTGATTTTATGACTGTTTATATGAAATTCAGAGTCGCATTCTGCTATGGTTCACTGATATGTGGATTGACCTAGTCTTTGTTTTCTGGGAGACTTTTGGGAAATATACATGAATTATTAGGAGGTTGAAATGAAGAAACAAAGAGGAAATTCCCCAATTTCTTATTCTTAGATTCCATACTCTGACTCTGCCTACCTACTGTAAAAACTTTTAAACTCTTACTCCCCATTTCTATATCATTGCCAACAAGTGAACGTTCACTGCCCTACAACAAACCAGAGAACTCACATTGAACCATGTTTCCCCAGTAGAGACCAAGACACAATACTTATTAAAAAAATACCCTAGTTATGAATTAGTAGGTAAAGCTTTATTTGAGTGTTAAATGTGCTCTAATTATGTGTTTGTGTGTGTGTTGATGTGTGTGGTGTGTGGGTGTGTGTGCTTGTGTGTAAAACAAGCACTGAGGTGTAAAATAAATGCAGGATTGCAACGGCCTTCTTAAAAATAAGAAGCAACTTTATCACATTTGAAGCCCAGTGAAGAATCTGCCTGATACTTAACCTACAATTAATTGAAATGTGAAAACTTCAGGCCTAGAAAAACAAAGCCAACATACATACTGAATCTAATCAGTCTGTCTCACCTGTTTTCTAATCACTCCTTTAAATAAACCTAAATTGCCAGCATAAAACATCAGTTGTTCTAAACGAATGGACGGATGTCCCCCGTCATGGGCTGTGTAAAATACATGGAGGATCCGGCACTGCTTGTTATCTAGAATGACTTCTGCCTGAACTACTATTGGAGAATGGTTGCTGATATACTGCGGTTCTTATACCAGTAAACTGGAATGAAGGTAATTTCAGGCTGCAAAGGAATCAATTGATTTTACTAACTGGTTTTTGGAAAACACTGCCATGAAAAATTATCAATATGTTAATAAAGGCATCTACATGTCTCTTCACAAGGGTTTTACTCAATGGGGGAGGTGGTGAGGTCTGGATATAACTGAACTGTCCATTAGTAGGTAGAACAATATAATGGGAATCAGAGTGCACATTCCGGTTTGAACTCAATCTAGGTAACATGGATTCATCTCTGTGTAATAGGCCTGCTTCTGGAAAACACAAGGTAGAGCTCCAAAAGCAGAACGATTCTTTCAGAATACCATGTTATGTTTGTAAATAGATAGACAGATAGATATACAGGAATCAAAAATCTGAAAACGGTCCGGAAGTGTACATTTCAATAACTTACAATGTCAGTAGTGGGGGATTAATAGCAGATCAAGAAGACTGTGTCTGCATGCGAAATGGTTCAATTTTTGAAAGAGTTTTTTAAATGAAAATGGACAAAAAAATTGAAAGGGTTACAGTAAGTGTTGAGGAGTGACTTGGCCAAAAAAGCACAGAGGTGAGAAAGAATTAAGTAGAGTTCAATAGAACCAGGTATAATTTCTGTACACATGACTCCATGAACAGGAGCAAAGGGGACACTTAAAGAAATCATAGGACTAAAGAGAGATCAGGATTAGGAGGGTTTGTACTAGTCTAGAAATGCTGACCTGAAAACCAATTAAGTTTTCCACTCCTTCTTTGGAGGAACATTAGCTGTGCCGTGCTTTTCAAAAATGACTTGTCATAACTGATTTATGCCCATGTTAGCAACTCTTCTGAAATAACTTTGAAAGTAGACTAATGTGAGAGTTTCTCTTTAGAGATAATTCAAGTTACTTGCATAGGAAGTGGCAGCAGGTCTGGGGATGTTGTAGCTCAGTGGCAGTGACCTTGCCTAGCTTGGGGCTGGCCTGCCATGGACTTTCACCCCAAACACTTGCAAGAAAAGAAAAGGGAGGGAAGGGAGAGAGAATGTTGGAAGGGAGGAAGGCAAAGTTGGAGGGATGCAGGGAGGTAGAAAAGAAGGAAGAAGAAAAGGAGAAAACCCAGGAAGGGAGGAAGGAAGCAAGGAAGGTAGGAAATAGGGAGAGCACAAGGGCAGGGAAAGGACTGAGTCAATCAAACAAAAGGCAAGGGACACAAAGACCAATAGAGGCCATAAAAGCTGTTTGAACAGTTTAGTCAGCTTTAGAATTTGAGTGACATCAAACTGAATGTTATTATGACTGGATGGAATCTTCCTACTAACCCCGCCTTGGCCTGGCCTAAACCAAATCAAGGGGTGGGTGGCATGGAGAGGAATTCTCTCTGGCTGGAGTGGGATGGACCTAAACCTGTGGCACATGAGGATGCACTGGGTAGGGAAGCGGACAAGACTCCCCTGATGGGCAGTTGAGCACAACAAGGCTCCTGGGAGCCTTTGATCATGGCTCCCAACGCCATACACCCACCACCCACCATACGCTCAGCCCCTGAAGGGGATCACAGTGGTCTGCTCCGTTGCCTGGTGCAGGTTGGAGTTCCTGACCAAACACCTGAGTGTCCACAGCCTGTGTTGGCCTGCCTGGGCAGGCTGTGGTTGTGGTGGCAAGAGCCAAAGCTGTCTTGGCGTGATGGAGGAGCCAAGGGCTGCCTCTCAGCCATCCTAGTGGGTGGTTCTGGAAGAAGGACCCAGGGTTGTGGCAGCATTGTCCGAAGACATGAAGCCAGGCCATCTTCCTTATGGCTTTCCTTGGGAGTTGGTGATGTGTACAGCTCTTGGATTTTTTGCTGTTCTCTCACTTTTCTGGAGAGGTTTTCAGTCGGTTCGTAGCAGGCTTTACGTGGGAAGAGAAAAAAGGCTGGCTCTAAATCTTGCTGGACTTATTGAGGCAAAATGTGGACTTCTTGAAAAAGTGAGCCTTGTTGAAAAAGAACATGAAGGCTTAGAATCATCTTTAAAGGATTGCAGGTTTGAGAAGGGTTCAAGAGAAGCACAACAGCTGGAGGCAACCGACGAAAAGCTGCATAGGCCCGAATCCAGCCATGGCGTTGAAATGCTCTTTCTAGAAGAAGAGCTCAAAGCACAGAAGGCTCAACATGGTCAACAGGATGAAACGATGGCGCATCTATCAAGAAGGATACAGTCCCTCCAAGGTGAATCTGAATCCCTCAGATCACAAATAGCTGAAGTTAAAACAAACTGGAGACTCTTTCAAGTGAATGAGGAAGAACTGAAGCTGGCAATCAAAGAGGTTTTGAATGAAGGATCCCTACTTCCGCCAACGCAGAGACCAACAATACAAAAAGAAGCTGAAGCACAGAGGCAACAAGGAGGTGTCCAATATAAAGCAAAAATCATATTAGAGGACTCTAAAGTAGCTGGAGAACAAGTTCTAAGGGACACAGAAAATCACATGGAGTCTCTGAGTGAATGCTTGCTGAAGATGAAGGATAGATCTTCTCCAAGCCTGGGAGCCCAAAGGGATGGTGGTCACCTGGAACTGGGAAAGACGAGTGAACCCGAAATTGGTGCTCACTTGGAGGATGAGTCCAAAGGAGCTTTGAGGAACCTGGTTTATGGTGATAAGCTAAAGGCCTCCTTAGAAATCTTGGAAGGAGGAAGAAATCAAAAATGTACTTTCTCATCTGAAGTGGAGAAAACCACGGAAGACCTTACAGAACACCTTAAAAGTCTGCAGAATGAACAGGCATCCTTGCAGTCCGAAAATGCACAGCTGCAAAGTGAGAATGAGACCCTACAGAAGAACTTTAAAGTCATGATGGAACGCTGTCAAGAAAATATGATGAAACTGCACAGGAAATTAAGAGTGGAGGAAAACTGCCGTGTGGAGCAAAAGGAGAAACTTTCCAAAGTCGAAGAAAAGATGAGCCATACAATAAAAGAGCTGGAGACCTACAGAAAGAGAGCCCAATATCTTGAAGAACAATTGCAGAGTACCATTCGTTCCTGTCTGGGGAAGATTACTTCCTCCGAGAAAGAAGCAGATGCTAGTGAGTTGGCAGCTCGGATTGCTGAAAGAAACCTCAGTTATTTCAGGAAACAAAATGCACGCAACAGACAGAAATTAACTGAGAAGGAGCTTAGATTTGAACTTGTAGAAAAAGATGCCTATGATGCACTGGATGTTTCCAACTCAGCAATGGGCAGAAAGCCTTCTCCAAATGGGCCCTCACCAATAGGTCACCCTTCATCTGAAAGGAGACCTCCTCATTTTGAAAAGAGTGGTCCACTCACACTCTCACCTTTCACTCCAGTGGGAGGAGGAAGAGGGTCAAGGGGCCCTGGAGAATCCTCTGGACCATGCGACTAGCAGTAAAGGAAGAGAAGCCAGCTGTCATAAGTTCACTGATTTTCAGAGAGCACCTTCTCAGACTGGGCCCCTCTCTCCTCCAGGGGAACAGGCCAGCAGGCTGATGATCCCTCCGCCAGGCCAACCATATTCTTCTGATGCACGTCTTCCTCTACAAAGGCAAGATAGGTTTTACTCAAATTGTGGTAGAGCATCGGGACCAGCAGAACACAGAATTCCTAATATGCCTCCTTTGGACTCTGATGTGCCTGATTCACCTCTCCATGCTGAAAACCAAGCAACTGGCTCTGGCTCTGTGTTGGCACCTTTCCCTCCAGTCAGAGGTGCCTTGTTTCCAGTTGACCCAAGGAGTCAGTTCATGAGAAGAGGACCTTTTTTTTCCTCCACCTCTCCCAGGAAACTTGTCTGGGAACCTGGAGATTATTTTCCACCTGACCCGCCACCCACTCCATTTCCAATGCGAAGTGTCTATGCAGGGAGGGGGTTTTCCTCACAAAATCTTCCCCCAAGAGCTGGAATTCAGCACTCTTCACCCCCATTCTGAAAGTACAAGTGAGTTGCCTGAAGGGTTCCTTCCACCTGCAAATGAGCCTGTTACTCAACATCCAGAACCAAACAAGAAACCTCATGCTGTTGCTCTCTCTTCAAATGTAATTTGACTTATCTCTCATTTTTACTTTTTAAGTAACTGCTTTTAGTTCAGTAATTGACTATACTTTGGCTCCAATTGAAGCTCAATGAAACAATAATTCTTAAGATAGTATTTTGTAAATAAAGATGGTTTACGTAGGAATCTTATGAGTAAATTATTCCTATTTTATGTTATTCCGGAGAACGGCATTTAATCTGATGAAGCCACTCTTACATAAACAAGAATGGGAGTTCTAGGTCCTTGTAATCTAGCTGGTGGAAATATCTTTTAAACTCCAAACAAAGAAGTGTATTTAGTATGACTGTAGCAATTGTAAAGTGACTTTAGGCTTAATGAAAAAGTGTCACTGATTTAGAGACTGGTTGGGCATTTCAGCTAGTTTTTCCATATCAGAATAACTAGAGCATGGGAGGACTAAAGGAGAGAACACAACTAAACATGTCAAGGAAACAGGAGATCTCAACTACAAAGAAAAATGAAGACCTCTTTTTTATATTGGTTGCTTAAAACCTTACATAGCTCTTGAGATACCATATTTCCTACATTAGATTCAAGTGAGTTATGAACTCCCATTTTGACCCCATATACAGATTGCACAATCACATTGTTTACACATCCACGTTTTTACAAAATGCCATGTTAGTAACTGTTGTATTCTGCTACCTTTTCTAGCCTCTACTATCCCCCCTCTCCTGCCCTCCCATCTTCTCTCTCTATCCCGTCTGCTGTAATTTAACGTTTGGGAATTGGAAACCACACTTTAAACTCACTCTCCTCCCCTTTTTCCCTTCTGTCAAATTTCTCATCATCTTCTTCTATTTCTCCTCCTCCTCCTCCTCTTCCTCCTCCTCCTTATACCTTTAATTCATTCATCATACACTCATGCATTGGTTCATTCATTCCTTTCACGTATGGTGTTGGGGATCCAACTCAGGACCTTTGAAAGTGTGAAGCCAGCACTCTAGTGCTGAGCCAAAACCCCAGCACCTGTCTTTTTGATTTTATGACTGTTTATATAAAATTCAGAGTCGCATTCTGCTATGGTTCACTGATATGTGGATTGACCTAGTCAATGTTTTCTGGGAGACTTTTGGAAAATATACATGAATTATTAGGAGGTTGAAATGAAGAACCAAAGAGTAAATTCCCCAATTTCTTATTCTTAGATTCCATACTCTGACTCTGCCTACCTACTGTAAAAACTTTTAAACTCTTACTCCCCATTTCTATATCATTGCCAACAAGTGAACGTTCACTGCCCTACAACAAACCGGAGAACTCACATTGAACCATGTTTCCCCAGTAGAGACCAAGACACAATACTTATTAAAAAAATACCCTAGTTATGAATCAGTAGGTAAAGCTTTATTTGAGTGTTAAATGTGCTCTAATTATGTGTTTGTGTGTGTGTTGATGTGTGTGGTGTGTGGGTGTGTGTGCTTGTGTGTAAAACAAGCACTGAGGTGTAAAATAAATGCAGGATTGCAACGGCCTTCTTAAAAATAAGAAGCAACTTTATCACATTTGAAGCCCAGTGAAGAATCTGCCTGATACTTAACCTACAATTAATTGAAATGTGAAAACTTCAGGCCTAGAAAAACAAAGCCAACATACATACTGAATCTAATCAGTCTGTCTCACCTGTTTTCTAATCACTCCTTTAAATAAAGCTAAATTGCCAGCATAAAACATCAGTTGTTCTAAACGAATGGACGGATGTCCCCCGTCATGGGCTGTGTAAAATACATGGAGGATCCAGCACTGCTTGTTATCTAGAATGACTTCTGCCTGAACTACTATTGGAGAATGGTTGCTGATATACTGCGGTTCTTATACCAGTAAACTGGAATGAAGGTAATTTCAGGCTGCAAAGGAATCAATTGATTTTACTAACTGGTTTTTGGAAAACACTGCCATGAAAAATTATCAATATGTTAATAAAGGCATCTACATGTCTCTTCACAAGGGTTTTACTCAATGGGGGAGGTGGTGAGGTCTGGATATAACTGAACTGTCCATCAGTAGGTATAACAATATAATGGGAATCAGAGTGCACATTCCGGTTTGAACTCAATCTAGGTAACATGGATTCATCTCTGTGTAATAGGCCTGCTTCTGGAAAACACAATGTAGAGCTCCAAAAGCAGAACGATTCTTTCAGAATACCATGTTATGTTTGTAAATAGATAGACAGATAGATATACAGGAATCAAAAATCTGAAAACGGTCCGGAAGTGTACATTTCAATAACTTACAATGTCAGTAGTGGGGGATTAATAGCAGATCAAGAAGACTGTGTCTGCATGCGAAATGGTTCAATTTTTGAAAGAGTTTTTTAAATGAAAATGGACAAAAAAATTGAAAGGGTTACAGTAAGTGTTGAGGAGTGACTTGGCCAAAGGAGCACAGAGGTGAGAAAGAATTAAGTAGAGTTCAATAGAACCAGGTATAATTTCTGTACACATGACTCCATGAACAGGAGCAAAGGGGACACTTAAAGAAATCATAGGACTAAGGAGAGATCAGGATTAGGAGGGTTTGTACTAGTCTAGAAATGCTGACCTGAAAACCAATTAAGTTTTCCACTCCTTCTTTGGAGGAACATTAGCTGTGCCGTGCTTTTCAAAAATGACTTGTCATAACTGATTTATGCCCATGTTAGCAACTCTTCTGAAATTACTTTGAAAGTAGACTAATGTGAGAGTTTCTCTTTAGAGATAATTCAAGTTACTTGCATAGGAAGTGGCAGCAGGTCTGGGGATGTTGTAGCTCAGTGGCAGTGACCTTGCCTAGCTTGGGGCTGGCCTGCCATGGACTTTCACCCCAAACACTTGCAAGAAAAGAAAAGGGAGGGAAGGGAGAGAGAAAGTTGGAAGGGAGGAAGGCAAAGTTGGAGGGATGCAGGGAGGTAGAAAAGAAGGAAGAAGAAAAGGGGAAAACCCAGGAAGGGAGGAAGGAAGCAAGGAAGGTAGGAAATAGGGAGAGCACAAGGGCAGGGAAAGGACTGAGTCACTCAAACAAAAGGCAAGGGACACAAAGACCAATAGAGGCCATAAAAGCTGTTTGAACAGTTTAGTCAGCTTTAGAATTTGAGTGACATCAAACTGAATGTTATTATGACTGGATGGAATCTTCCTACTAACCCCGCCTTGGCCTGGCCTAAACCAAATCAAGGGGTGGGTGGCATGGAGAGGAATTCTCTCTGGCTGGAGTGGGAGGGACCGAAACCTGTGGCACATGAGGATGCACTGGGTAGGGAAGCGGACAAGACTCCCCTGATGGGCAGTTGAGCACAACAAGGCTCCTGGGAGCCTTTGATCATGGCTCCCACCGCCATACGCCCACCACCCACCATACGCTCAGCCCCTGAAGGGGATCACAGTGGTCTGCTCCGTTGCCTGGTGCAGGTTGGACTTCCTGACCAAACACCTGAGTGTCCACAGCCTGTGTTGGCCTGCCTGGGCAGGCTGTGGTTGTGGTGGCAAGAGCCAAAGCTGTCTTGGCGTGATGGAGGAGCCAAGGGCTGCCTCTCAGCCATCCTAGTGGGTGGTTCTGGAAGAAGCACCCAGGGTTGTGGCAGCATTGTCCGAAGACATGAAGCCAGGCCATCTAGCTTATGGCTTTCCTGGGGAGATGGTGATGTGTACAGCTCTTGGATTTTTTGCTGTTCTCTCACTTTTCTGGAGAGGTTTTCAGTCGGTTCGTAGCAGGCTTTACGTGGGAAGAGAAAAAAGGCTGGCTCTAAATCTTGCTGGACTTATTGAGGCAAAATGTGGACTTCTTGAAAAAGTGAGCCTTGTTGAAAAAGAACATGAAGGCTTAGAATCATCTTTAAAGGATTGCAGGTTTGAGAAGGGTTCAAGAGAAGCACAACAGCTGGAGGCAACCGACGAAAAGCTGCATAGGCCCGAATCCAGCCATGGCGTTGAAATGCTCTTTCTAGAAGAAGAGCTCAAAGCACAGAAGGCTCAACATGGTCAACAGGATGAAACGATGGCGCATCTATCAAGAAGGATACAGTCCCTCCAAGGTGAATCTGAATCCCTCAGATCACAAATAGCTGAAGCTAAAACAAACTGGAGACTCTTTCAAGTGAATGAGGAAGAACTGAAGCTGGCAATCAAAGAGGTTTTGAATGAAGGATCCCTACTTCCGCCAACGCAGAGACCAACAATACAAGGAGAAGCTGAAGCACAGAGCAAAAAGGAGGTGTCCAATATAAAGCAAAAATCATATTAGAGGACTCTAAAGTAGCTGGAGAACAAGTTCTAAGGGACACAGAAAATCACATGGAGTCTCTGAGTGAATGCTTGCTGAAGATGAAGGATAGATCTTCTCCAAGCCTGGGAGCCCAAAGGGATGGTGTTCACCTGGAACTGGGAAAGACGAGTGAACCCGAAATTGGTGCTCACTTGGAGGATGAGTCCAAAGGAGCTTTGAGGAACCTGGTTTATGGTGATAAGCTAAAGGCCTCCTTAGAAATCTTGGAAGGAGGAAGAAATCAAAAATGTACTTTCTCATCTGAAGTGGAGAAAACCACGGAAGACCTTACAGAACACCTTAAAAGTCTGCAGACTGAACAGGCATCCTTGCAGTCCGAAAATGCACAGCTGCAAAGTGAGAATGAGACCCTACAGAAGAACTTTAAAGTCATGATGGAACGCTGTCAAGAAAATATGATGAAACTGCACAGGAAATTAAGAGTGGAAGAAAACTGCCGTGTGGAGCAAAAGGAGAAACTTTCCAAAGTCGAAGAAAAGATGAGCCATACAATAAAAGAGCTGGAGACCTACAGAAAGAGAGCCCAATATCTTGAAGAACAATTGCAGAGTACCATTCGTTCCTGTCAGGGGAAGATTACTTCCTCCGAGAAAGAAGCAGATGCTAGTGAGTTGGCAACTCGGATTGCTGAAAGAAACCTCAGTTATTTCAGGAAACAAAATGCACGCAACAGACAGAAATTAACTGAGAAGGAGCTTAGATTTGAACTTGTAGAAAAAGATCCCTATGATGCACTGGATGTTTCCAACTCAGCAATGGGCAGAAAGCCTTCTCCAAATGGGCCCTCACCAATAGGTCACCCTTCATCTGAAAGGAGACCTCCTCATTTTGAAAAGAGTGGTCCACTCACACTCTCACCTTTCACTCCAGTGGGAGGAGGAAGAGGGTCAAGGGGCCCTGGAGAATCCTCTGGACCATGCGACTAGCAGTAAAGGAAGAGAATCCAGCTGTCATAAGTTCACTGATTTTCAGAGAGCACCTTCTCAGACTGGGCCCCTCTCTCCTCCAGGGGAACAGGCCAGCAGGCTGATGATCCCTCCGCCAGGCCAACCATATTCTTCTGATGCACGTCTTTCTCTACAAAGGCAAGATAGGTTTTACTCAAATTGTGGTAGAGCATCGGGACCAGCAGAACACAGAATTCCTAATATGCCTCCTTTGGACTCTGATGTGCCTGATTCACCTCTCCATGCTGAAAACCAAGCAACTGGCTCTGGCTCTGTGTTGGCACCTTTCCCTCCAGTCAGAGGTGCCTTGTTTCCAGTTGACCCAAGGAGTCAGTTCATGAGAAGAGGACCTTTTTTTTCCTCCACCTCTCCCAGGAAACTTGTCTGGGAACATGGAGATTATTTTCCACCTGACCCGCCACCCACTCCATTTCCAATGCGAAGTGTCTATGCAGGGAGGGGGTTTTCCTCACAAAATCTTCCCCCAAGAGCTGGAATTCAGCCCTCTTCACCCCCATTCTGAAAGTACAAGTGAGTTGCCTGAAGGGTTCCTTCCACCTGCAAATGAGCCTGTTACTCAACATCCAGAACCAAACAAGAAACCTCATGCTGTTGCTCTCTCTTCAAATGTAATTTGACTTATCTCTCATTTTTAGTTTTTAAGTAACTGCTTTTAGTTCAGTAATTGACTATACTTTGGCTCCAATTGAAGCTCAATGAAACAATAATTCTTAAGATAGTATTTTGTAAATAAAGATGGTTTACGTAAGAATCTTATGAGTAAATTATTCCTATTTTATGTTATTCCAGAGAACGGCATTTAATCTGATGAAGCCACTCTTACATAAACAAGAATGGGAGTTCTAGGTCCTTGTAATCTAGCTGATGGAAATATCATTTAAACTCCAAACAAAGAAGTGTATTTAGTATGACTGTAGCAATTGTAAAGTGACTTTAGGCTTAATGAAAAAGTGTCACTGATTTAGAGACTGGTTGGGCATTTCAGCTAGTTTTCCATATCAGAATAAGTAGAGCATGGGAGGACTAAAGGAGAGAACACAACTAAACATGTCAAGGAAACAGGAGATCTCAACTACAAAGAAAAATGAAGACCTCTTTTTTATATTGGTTGCATAAAACCTTACATAGCTCTTGAGATACCATATTTCCTACATTAGAGTCAAGTGAGTTATGAACTCCCATTTTGACCCCATATACAGATTGCACAATCACATTGTTTACACATCCACGTTTTTACAAAATGCCATGTTAGTAACTGTTGTATTCTGCTACCTTTTCTAGCCTCTACTATCCCCCCTCTCCTGCCCTCCCATCTTCTCTCTCTATCCCGTCTGCTGTAATTTAACGTTTGGGAATTGGAAACCACACTTTAAACTCACTCTCCTCCCCTTTTTCCCTTCTGTCAAATTTCTCATCATCTTCTTCTATTTCTCCTCCTCCTCCTCCTCTTCCTCCTCCTCCTTATACCTTTAATTCATTCTTCATACACTCATGCATTGGTTCATTCATTCCTTTCACGTATGGTGTTGGGGATCCAACTCAGGACCTTTGAAAGTGTGAAGCCAGCACTCTACTGCTGAGCAAAAACCCCAGCACCTGTCTTTTTGATTTTATGACTGTTTATATCAAATTCAGACTCGCATTCTGCTATGGTTCACTGATATGTGGATTGACCTAGTCCTTGTTTTCTGGGAGACTTTTGGAAAATATACATGAATTATTAGGAGGTTGAAATGAAGAAACAAAGAGGAAATTCCCCAATTTCTTATTCTTAGATTCCATACTCTGACTCTGCCTACCTACTGTACAAACTTTTAAACTCTTACTCCCCATTTCTATATCATTGCCAACAAGTGAACGTTCACTGCCCTACAACAAACCAGAGAACTCACATTGAACCATGTTTCCCCAGTAGAGACCAAGACACAATACTTACTAAAAAAATACCCTAGTTATGAATCAGTAGGTAAAGCTTTATTTGAGTGTTAAATGTGCTCTAATTATGTGTTTGTGTGTCTGTTGATGTGTGTGGTGTGTGGGTGTGTGTGTTTGTGTGTAAAACAAGCACTGAGGTGTAAAATAAATGCAGGATTGCAACGGCCTTCTTAAAAATAAGAAGCAACTTTATCACATTTGAAGCCCAGTGAAGAATCTGCCTGATACTTAACCTACAATTAATTGAAATGTGAAAACTTCAGGCCTAGAAAAACAAAGCCAACATACATACTGAATCTAATCAGTCTGTCTCACCTGTTTTCTAATCACTCCTTTAAATAAACCTAAATTGCCAGCATAAAACATCAGTTGTTCTAAACGAATGGACGGATGTCCCCCTTCATGGGCTGTGTAAAATACATGGAGGATCCGGCACTGCTTGTTATCTAGAATGACTTCTGCCTGAACTACTATTGGAGAATGGTTGCTGATATACTGCGGTTCTTATACCAGTAAACTGGAATGAAGGTAATTTCAGGCTGCAAAGGAATCAATTGATTTTACTAACTGGTTTTTGGAAAACACTGCCATGAAAAATTATCAATATGTTAATAAAGGCATCTACATGTCTCTTCACAAGGGTTTTACTCAATGGGGGAGGTGGTGAGGTCTGGATATAACTGAACTGTCCATTAGTAGGTAGAACAATATAATGGGAATCAGAGTACACATTCCGGTTTGAACTCAATCTAGGTAACATGGATTCATCTCTGTGTAATAGGCCTGCTTCTGGAAAACACAATGTAGAGCTCCAAAAGCAGAACGATTCTTTCAGAATACCATGTGATGTTTGTAAATAGATAGACAGATAGATATACAGGAATCAAAAATCTGAAAACGGTCCGGAAGTGTACATTTCAATAACTTACAATGTCAGTAGTGGGGGATTAATAGCAGATCAAGAAGACTGTGTCTGCATGCGAAATGGTTCAATTTTTGAAAGAGTTTTTTAAATGAAAATGAACAAAAAATTGAAAGGGTTACAGTAAGTGTTGAGGAGTGACTTGGCCAAAGGAGCACAGAGGTGAGAAAGAATTAAGTAGAGTTCAATAGAACCAGGTATAATTTCTGTACACATGACTCCATGAACAGGAGCAAAGTTGACACTTAAAGAAATCATAGGACTAAGGAGAGATCAGGATTAGGAGGGTTTGTACTAGTCTAGAAATGCTGACCTGAAAACCAATTAAGTTTTCAACTCCTTCTTTGGAGGAACATTAGCTGTGCCGTGCTTTTCAAAAATGACTTGTCAAAACTGATTTATGCCCATGTTAGCAACTCTTCTGAAATTACTTTGAAAGTAGACTAATGTGAGAGTTTCTCTTTAGAGATAATTCAAGTTACTTGCATAGGAAGTGGCAGCAGGTCTGGGGATGTTGTAGCTCAGTGGCAGTGACCTTGCCTAGCTTGGGGCTGGCCTGCCATGGACTTTCACCCCAAACACTTGCAAGAAAAGAAAAGGGAGGGAAGGGAGAGAGAAAGTTGGAAGGGAGGAAGGCAAAGTTGGAGGGATGCAGGGAGGTAGAAAAGAAGGAAGAAGAAAAGGGGAAAACCCAGGAAGGGAGGAAGGAAGCAAGGAAGGTAGGAAATAGGGAGAGCACAAGGGCAGGGAAAGGACTGAGTCACTCAAACAAAAGGCAAGGGACACAAAGACCAATAGAGGTCATAAAAGCTGTTTGAACAGTTTAGTCAGCTTTAGAATTTGAGTGACATCAAACTGAATGTTATTATGACTGGATGGAATCTTCCTACTAACCCCGCCTTGGCCTGGCCTAAACCAAATCAAGGGGTGGGTGGCATGGAGAGGAATTCTCTCTGGCTGGAGTGGGAGGGACCTAAACCTGTGGCACATGAGGATGCACTGGGTAGGGAAGCGGACAAGACTCCCCTGATGGGCAGTTGAGCACAACAAGGCTCCTGGGAGCCTTTGATCATGGCTCCCACCGCCATACGCCCACCACCCACCATACGCTCAGCCCCTGAAGGGGATCACAGTGGTCTGCTCCGTTGCCTGGTGCAGATTGGAGTTCCTGACCAAACACCTGAGTGTCCACAGCCTGTGTTGGCCTGCCTGGGCAGGCTGTGGTTGTGGTGGCAAGAGCCTAAGCTGTCTTGGCGTGATGGAGGAGCCAAGGGCTGCCTCTCAGCCATCCTAGTGGGTGGTTCTGGAAGAAGCACCCAGGGTTGTGGCAGCATTGTCCGAAGACATGAAGCCAGGCCATCTTCCTTATGGCTTTCCTTGGGAGTTGGTGATGTGTACAGCTCTTGGATTTTTTGCTGTTCTCTCACTTTTCTGGAGAGGTTTTCAGTCGGTTCGTAGCAGGCTTTACGTGGGAAGTGAAAAAAGGCTGGCTCTAAATCTTGCTGGACTTATTGAGGCAAAATGTGGACTTCTTGAAAAAGTGAGCCTTGTTGAAAAAGAACATGAAGGCTTAGAATCATCTTTAAAGGATTGCAGGTTTGAGAAGGGTTCAAGAGAAGCACAACAGCTGGAGGCAACCGACGAAAAGCTGCATAGGCCCGAATCCAGCCATGGCGTTGAAATGCTCTTTCTAGAAGAAGAGCTCAAAGCACAGAAGGCTCAACATGGTCAACAGGATGAAACGATGGCGCATCTATCAAGAAGGATACAGTCCCTCCAAGGTGAATCTGAATCCCTCAGATCACAAATAGCTGAAGCTAAAACAAACTGGAGACTCTTTCAAGTGAATGAGGAAGAACTGAAGCTGGCAATCAAAGAGGTTTTGAATGAAGGATCCCTACTTCCGCCAACGCAGAGACCAACAATACAAGGAGAAGCTGAAGCACAGAGGAAACAAGGAGGTGTCCAATATAAAGCAAAATTCATATTAGAGGACTCTAAAGTAGCTGGAGAACAAGTTCTAAGGGACACAGAAAATCACATGGAGTCTCTGAGTGAATGCTTGCTGAAGATGAAGGATAGATCTTCTCCAAGCCTGGGAGCCCAAAGGGATGGTGGTCACCTGGAACTGGGAAAGACGAGTGAACCCGAAATTGGTGCTCACTTGGAGGATGAGTCCAAAGGAGCTTTGAGGAACCTGGTTTATGGTGATAAGCTAAAGGCCTCCTTAGAAATCTTGGAAGGAGGAACAAATCAAAAATGTACTTTCTCATCTGAAGTGGAGAAAACCACGGAAGACCTTACAGAACACCTTAAAAGTCTGCAGACTGAACAGGCATCCTTGCAGTCCGAAAATGCACAGCTGCAAAGTGAGAATGAGACCCTACAGAAGAACTTTAAAGTCATGATGGAACGCTGTCAAGAAAATATGATGAAACTGCACAGGAAATTAAGAGTGGAGGAAAACTGCCGTGTGGAGCAAAAGGAGAAACTTTCCAAAGTCGAAGAAAAGATGAGCCATACAATAAAAGAGCTGGAGACCTACAGAAAGAGAGCCCAATATCTTGAAGAACAATTGCAGAGTACCATTCGTTCCTGTCTGGGGAAGATTACTTCCTCCGAGAAAGAAGCAGATGCTAGTGAGTTGGCAGCTCGGATTGCTGAAAGAAACCTCAGTTATTTCAGGAAACAAAATGCACGCAACAGACAGAAATTAACTGAGAAGGAGCTTAGATTTGAACTTGTAGAAAAAGATCCCTATGATGCACTGGATGTTTCCAACTCAGCAATGGGCAGAAAGCCTTCTCCAAATGGGCCCTCACCAATAGGTCACCCTTCATCTGAAAGGAGACCTCCTCATTTTGAAAAGAGTGGTCCACTCACACTCTCACCTTTCACTCCAGTGGGAGGAGGAAGAGGGTCAAGGGGCCCTGGAGAATCCTCTGGACCATGCGACTAGCAGTAAAGGAAGAGAAGCCAGCTGTCATAAGTTCACTGATTTTCAGAGAGCACCTTCTCAGACTGGGCCCCTCTCTCCTCCAGGGGAACAGGCCAGCAGGCTGATGATCCCTCCGCCAGGCCAACCATATTCTTCTGATGCACGTCTTCCTCTACAAAGGCAAGATAGGTTTTACTCAAATTGTGGTAGAGCATCGGGACCAGCAGAACACAGAATTCCTAATATGCCTCCTTTGGACTCTGATGTGCCTGATTCACCTCTCCATGCTGAAAACCAAGCAACTGGCTCTGGCTCTGTGTTGGCACCTTTCCCTCCAGTCAGAGGTGCCTTGTTTCCAGTTGACCCAAGGAGTCAGTTCATGAGAAGAGGACCTTTTTTTCCCTCCACCTCTCCCAGGAAACTTGTCTGGGAACCTGGAGATTATTTTCCACCTGACCCGCCACCCACTCCATTTCCAATGCGAAGTGTCTATGCAGGGAGGGGGTTTTCCTCACAAAATCTTCCCCCAAGAGCTGGAATTCAGCCCTCTTCACCCCCATTCTCCAAGTACAAGTGAGTTGCCTGAAGGGTTCCGTCCACCTGCAAATGAGCCTGTTACTCAACATCCAGAACCAAACAAGAAACCTCATGCTGTTGCTCTCTCTTCAAATGTAATTTGACTTATCTCTCATTTTTAGTTTTTAAGTAACTGCTTTAAGTTCAGTAATTGACTATACTTTGGCTCCAATTGAAGCTCAATGAAACAATAATTCTTAAGATAGTATTTTGTAAATAAAGATGGTTTACGTAAGAATCTTATGAGTAAATTATTCCTATTTTATGTTATTCCAGAGAACGGCATTTAATCTGATGAAGCCACTCTTACATAAACAAGAATGGGAGTTCTAGGTCCTTGTAATCTAGCTGATGGAAATATCTTTTAAACTCCAAACAAAGAAGTGTATTTAGTATGACTGTAGCAATTGTAAAGTGACTTTAAGCTTAATGAAAAAGTGTCACTGATTTAGAGACTGGTTGGGCATTTCAGCTAGTTTTTCCATATCAGAATAACTAGAGCATGGGAGGACTAAAGGAGAGAACACAGCTAAACATGTCAAGGAAACAGGAGATCTGAAATACAAAGAAAAATGAAGACCTCTTTTTTATATTGTTTGCTTAAAACCTTACATAGCTCTTGAGATACCATATTTCCTACATTAGATTCAAGTGAGTTATGAACTCCCATTTTGACCCCATATACTGATTGCACAATCACATTGTTTACACATCCACGTTTTTACAAAATGCCATGTTAGTAACTGTTGTATTCTGCTACCTTTTCTAGCCTCTACTATCCCCCCTCTCCTGCCCTCCCATCTTCTCTCTCTATCCCGTCTGCTGTAATTTAACGTTTGGGAATTGGAAACCACACTTTAAACTCACTCTCCTCACCTTTTTCGCTTCTGTCAAATTTCTCATCATCTTCTTCTATTTCTCCTCCTCCTTCTCCTCTTCCTCCTTCTCCTTATACCTTTAATTCATTCTTCATACACTCATGCATTGGTTCATTCATTCCTTTCACGTATGGTGTTGGGGATCCAACTCAGGACCTTTGAAAGTGTGAAGCCAGCACTCTAGTGCTGAGCCAAAACCCCAGCACCTGTCTTTTTGATTTTATGACTGTTTATATGAAATTCAGAGTCGCATTCTGCTATGGTTCACTGATATGTGGATTGACCTAGTCCTTGTTTTCTGGGAGACATTTGGAAAATATACATGAATTATTAGGAGGTTGAAATGAAGAACAAAGAGGAAATTCCCCAATTTCTTATTCTTAGATTCCATACTCTGAGTCTGCCTACCTACTGTAAAAACTTTTAAACTCTTACTCCCCATTTCTATATCATTGCCAACAAGTGAACGTTCACTGCCCTACAAAAAACCAGAGAACTCACATTGAACCATGTTTCCCCAGTAGAGACCAAGACACAATACTTATTAAAAAAATACCCTAGTTATGAATTAGTAGGTAAAGCATTCTTTGAGTGTTAAATGTGCTCTAATTATGTGTTTGTGTGTGTGTTGATGTGGGTGGTGTGTGGGTGTGTGTGCTTGTGTGTAAAACAAGCACTGAGGTGTAAAATAAATGCAGGATTGCAACGGCCTTCTTAAAAATAAGAAGCAACTTTATCACATTTGAAGCCCAGTGAAGAATCTGCCTGATTCTTAACCTACAATTAATTGAAATGTGAAAACTTCAGGCCTAGAAAAACAAAGCCAACATACATACTGAATCTAATCAGTCTGTCTCACCTGTTTTCTAATCACTCCTTTAAATAAACCTAAATTGCCAGCATAAAACATCAGTTGTTCTAAACGAATGGACGGATGTCCCCCGTCATGGGCTGTGTAAAATACATGGAGGATCCGGCACTGCTTGTTATCTAGAATGACTTCTGCCTGAACTACTATTGGAGAATGGTTGCTGATATACTGCGGTTCTTATACCAGTAAACTGGAATGAAGGTAATTTCAGGCTGCAAAGGAATCAATTGATTTTACTAACTGGTTTTTGGAAAACACTGCCATGAAAAATTATCAATATGTTCATAAAGGCATCTACATGTCTCTTCACAAGGGTTTTACTCAATGGGGGAGGTGGTGAGGTCTGGATATAACTGAACTGTCCATTAGTAGGTAGAACAATATAATGGGAATCAGAGTGCACATTCCGGTTTGAACTCAATCTAGGTAACATGGATTCATCTCTGTGTAATAGGCCTGCTTCTGGAAAACACAATGTAGAGCTCCAAAAGCAGAACGATTCTTTCAGAATACCATGTGATGTTTGTAAATAGATAGACAGATAGATATACAGGAATCAAAAATCTGAAAACGGTCCGGAAGTGTACATTTCAATAACTTACAATGTCAGTAGTGGGGGATTAATAGCAGATCAAGAAGACTGTGTCTGCATGCGAAATGGTTCAATTTTTGAAAGAGTTTTTTAAATGAAAATGGACAAAAAATTGAAAGGGTTACAGTAAGTGTTGAGGAGTGACTTGGCCAAAGGAGCACAGAGGTGAGAAAGAATTAAGTAGAGTTCAATAGAACCAGGTATAATTTCTGTACACATGACTCCATGAACAGGAGCAAAGGGGACACTTAAAGAAATCATAGGACTAAGGAGAGATCAGGATTAGGAGGGTTTGTACTAGTCTAGAAATGCTGACCTGAAAACCAATTAAGTTTTCCACTCCTTCTTTGGAGGAACATTAGCTGTGCCGTGCTTTTCAAAAATGACTTGTCATAACTGATTTATGCCCATGTTAGCAACTCTTCTGAAATTACTTTGAAAGTAGACTAATGTGAGAGTTTCTCTTTAGAGATAATTCAAGTTACTTGCATAGGAAGTGGCAGCAGGTCTGGGGATGTTGTAGCTCAGTGGCAGTGACCTTGCCTAGCTTGGGGCTGGCCTGCCATGGACTTTCACCCCAAACACTTGCAAGAAAAGAAAACGGAGGGAAGGGAGAGAGAAAGTTGGAAGGGAGGAAGGCAAAGTTGGAGGGATGCAGGGAGGTAGAAAAGAAGGAAGAAGAAAAGGGGAAAACCCAGGAAGGGAGGAAGGAAGCAAGGAAGGTAGGAAATAGGGAGAGCACAAGGGCAGGGAAAGGACTGAGTCACTCAAACAAAAGGCAAGGGACACAAAGACCAATAGATGCCATAAAAGCTGTTTGAACAGTTTAGTCAGCTTTAGAATTTGAGTGACATCAAACTGAATGTTATTATGACTGGATGGAATCTTCCTACTAACCCCGCCTTGGCCTGGCCTAAACCAAATCAAGGGGTGGGTGGCATGGAGAGGAATTCTCTCTGGCTGGAGTGGGAGGGACCGAAACCTGTGGCACATGAGGATGCACTTGGTAGGGAAGTGAACAAGACTCCCCTAATGGGCAGTTGAGCACAACAAGGCTCCTGGGAGCCTTTGATCATGGCTCCCACCGCCATACGCCCACCACCCACCATACGCTCAGCCCCTGAAGGGGATCACAGTGGTCTGCTCCGTTGCCTGGTGTAGGTTGGAGTTCCTGACCAAACACCTGAGTGTCCACAGCCTGTGTTGGCCTGCCTGGGCAGGCTGTGGTTGTGGTGGCAAGAGCCAAAGCTGTCTTGGCGTGATGGAGGAGCCAAGGGCTGCCTCTCAGCCATCCTAGTGGGTGGTTCTGGAAGAAGCACCCAGGGTTGTGGCAGCATTGTCCGAAGACATGAAGCCAGGCCATCTTCCTTATGGCTTTCCTTGGGAGTTGGTGATGTGTACAGCTCTTGGATTTTTTGCTGTTCTCTCACTTTTCTGGAGAGGTTTTTATTCGGTTCATAGCAGGCTTTACGTGGGAAGAGAAAAAAGGCTGGCTCTAAATCTTGCTGGACTTATTGAGGCAAAATGTGGACTTCTTGAAAAAGTGAGCCTTGTTGAAAAAGAACATGAAGGCTTAGAATCATCTTTAAAGGATTGCAGGTTTGAGAAGGGTTCAAGAGAAGCACAACAGCTGGAGGCAACCGACGAAAAGCTGCATAGGCCCGAATCCAGCCATGGCGTTGAAATGCTCTTTCTAGAAGAAGAGCTCAAAGCACAGAAGGCTCAACATGGTCAACAGGATGAAACGATGGCGCATCTATCAAGAAGGATACAGTCCCTCCAAGGTAAATCTGAATCCCTCAGATCACAAATAGCTGAAGCTAAAACAAACTGGAGACTCTTTCAAGTGAATGAGGAAGAACTGAAGCTGGCAATCAAAGAGGTTTTGAATGAAGGATCCCTACTTCCGCCAACGCAGAGACCAACAATACAAGGAGAAGCTGAAGCACAGAGGCAACAAGGAGGTGTCCAATATAAAGCAAAAATCATATTAGAGGACTCTAAAGTAGCTGGAGAACAAGTTCTAAGGGACACAGAAAATCACATGGAGTCTCTGAGTGAATGCTTGCTGAAGATGAAGGATAGATCTTCTCCAAGCCTGGGAGCCCAAAGGGATGGTGGTCACCTGGAACTGGGAAAGACGAGTGAACCCGAAATTGGTGCTCACTTGGAGGATGAGTCCAAAGGAGCTTTGAGGAACCTGGTTTATGGTGATAAGCTAAAGGCCTCCTTAGAAATCTTGGAAGGAGGAAGAAATCAAAAATGTACTTTCTCATCTGAAGTGGAGAAAACCACGGAAGACCTTACAGAACACCTTAAAAGTCTGCAGACTGAACAGGCATCCTTGCAGTCCGAAAATGCACAGCTGCAAAGTGAGAATGAGACCCTACAGAAGAACTTTAAAGTCATGATGGAACGCTGTCAAGAAAATATGATGAAACTGCACAGGAAATTAAGAGTGGAGGAAAACTGCCGTGTGGAGCAAAAGGAGAAACTTTCCAAAGTCGAAGAAAAGATGAGCCATACAATAAAAGAGCTAGAGACCTACAGAAAGAGAGCCCAATATCTTGAAGAACAATTGCAGAGTACCATTCGTTCCTGTCTGGGGAAGATTACTTCCTCCGAGAAAGAAGCAGATGCTAGTGAGTTGGCAGCTCGGATTGCTGAAAGAAACCTCAGTTATTTCAGGAAACAAAATGCACGCAACAGACAGAAATTAACTGAGACGGAGCTTAGATTTGAACTTGTAGAAAAAGATCCCTATGATGCACTGGATGTTTCCAACTCAGCAATGGGCAGAAAGCCTTCTCCAAATGGGCCCTCACCAATAGGTCACCCTTCATCTGAAAGGAGACCTCCTCATTTTGAAAAGAGTGGTCCACTCACACTCTCACCTTTCACTCCAGTGGGAGGAGGAAGAGGGTCAAGGGGCCCTGGAGAATCCTCTGGACCATGCGACTAGCAGTAAAGGAAGAGAAGCCACCTGTCATAAGTTCACTGATTTTCAGAGAGCACCTTCTCAGACTGGGCCCCTCTCTCCTCCAGGGGAACAGGCCAGCAGGCTGATGATCCCTCCGCCAGGCCAACCATATTCTTCTGATGCACGTCTTCCTCTACAAAGGCAAGATAGGTTTTACTCAAATTGTGGTAGAGCATCGGGACCAGCAGAACACAGAATTCCTAATATGCCTCCTTTGGACTCTGATGTGCCTGATTCACCTCTCCATGCTGAAAACCAAGCAACTGGCTCTGGCTCTGTGTTGGCACCTTTCCCTCCAGTCAGAGGTGCCTTGTTTCCAGTTGACCCAAGGAGTCAGTTCATGAGAAGAGGACCTTTTTTTTCCTCCACCTCTCCCAGGAAACTTGTCTGGGAACATGGAGATTATTTTCCACCTGACCCGCCACCCACTCCATTTCCAATGCGAAGTGTCTATGCAGGGAGGGGGTTTTCCTCACAAAATCTTCCCCCAAGAGCTGGAATTCAGCCCTCTTCACCCCCATTCTGAAAGTACAAGTGAGTTGCCTGAAGGGTTCCTTCCACCTGCAAATGAGCCTGTTACTCAACATCCAGAACCAAACAAGAAACCTCATGCTGTTGCTCTCTCTTCAAATGTAATTTGACTTATCTCTCATTTTTAGTTTTTAAGTAACTGCTTTTAGTTCAGTAATTGACTATACTTTGGCTCCAATTGAAGCTCAATGAAACAATAATTCTTAAGATAGTATTTTGTAAATAAAGATGGTTTACGTAAGAATCTTATGAGTAAATTATTCCTATTTTATGTTATTCCAGAGAACGGCATTTAATCTGATGAAGCCACTCTTACATAAACAAGAATGGGAGTTCTAGGTCCTTGTAATCTAGCTGGTGGAAATATCTTTTAAACTCCAAACAAAGAAGTGTATTTAGTATGACTGTAGCAATTGTAAAGTGACTTTAGGCTTAATGAAAAAGTGTCACTGATTTAGAGACTGGTTGGGCATTTCAGCTAGTTTTTCCATATCAGAATAACTAGAGCATGGGAGGACTAAAGGAGAGAACACAACTAAACATGTCAAGGAAACAGGAGATCTCAACTACAAAGAAAAAAGGAAGACCTCTTTTTTATATTGGTTGCTTAAAACCTTACATAGCTCTTGAGATACCATATTTCCTACATTAGATTCAAGTGAGTTATGAACTCCCATTTTGACCCCATATACAGATTGCACAATCACATTGTTTACACATCCACGTTTTTACAAAATGCCATGTTAGTAACTGTTGTATTCTGCTACCTTTTCTAGCCTCTACTATCCCCCCTCTCCTGCCCTCCCATCTTCTCTCTCTATCCCGTCTGCTGTAATTTAACGTTTGGGAATTGGAAACCACACTTTAAACTCACTCTCCTCACCTTTTTCCCTTCTGTCAAATTTCTCATCATCTTCTTCTATTTCTCCTCCTCCTCCTCCTCTTCCTCCTCCTCCTTATACCTTTAATTCATTCATCATACACTCATGCATTGGTTCATTCATTCCTTTCACGTATGGTGTTGGGGATCCAACTCAGGACCTTTGAAAGTGTGAAGCCAGCACTCTAGTGCTGAGCCAAAACCCCAGCACCTGTCTATTTGATTTTATGACTGTTTATATGAAATTCAGAGTCGCATTCTGCTATGGTTCACTGATATGTGGATTGACCTAGTCCTTGTTTTCTGGGAGACTTTTGGAAAATATACATGAATTATTAGGAGGTTGAAATGAAGAAACAAAGAGGAAATTCCCCAATTTCTTATTCTTAGATTCCATACTCTGACTCTGCCTACCTACTGTAAAAACTTTTAAACTCTTACTCCCCATTTCTATATCATTGCCAACAAGTGAACGTTCACTGCCCTACAACAAACCAGAGAACTCACATTGAACCATGTTTCCCCAGTAGAGACCAAGACACAATACTTATTAAAAAAATACCCTAGTTATGAATCAGTAGGTAAAGCTTTATTTGAGTGTTAAATGTGCTCTAATTATGTGTTTGTGTGTGTGTTGATGTGGGTGGTGTGTGGGTGTGTGTGCTTGTGTGTAAAACAAGCACTGAGGTGTAAAATAAATGCAGGATTGCAACGGCCTTCTTAAAAATAAGAAGCAACTTTATCACATTTGAAGCCCAGTGAAGAATCTGCCTGATACTTAACCTACAATTAATTGAAATGTGAAAACTTCAGGCCTAGAAAAACAAAGCCAACATACATACTGAATCTAATCAGTCTGTCTCACCTGTTTTCTAATCACTCCTTTAAATAAACCTAAATTGCCAGCATAAAACATCAGTTGTTCTAAACGAATGGACGGATGTCCCCCGTCATGGGCTGTGTAAAATACATGGAGGATCCGGCACTGCTTGTTATCTAGAATGACTTCTGCCTGAACTACTATTGGAGAATGGTTGCTGATATACTGCGGTTCTTATACCAGTAAACTGGAATGAAGGTAATTTCAGGCTGCAAAGGAATCAATTGATTTTACTAACTGGTTTTTGGAAAACACTGCCATGAAAAATTATCAATATGTTCATAAAGGCATCTACATGTCTCTTCACAAGGGTTTTACTCAATGGGGGAGGTGGTGAGGTCTGGATATAACTGAACTGTCCATCAGTAGGTACAACAATATAATGGGAATCAGAGTGCACATTCCGGTTTGAACTCAATCTAGGTAACGTGGATTCATCTCTGTGTAATAGGCCTGCTTCTGGAAAACACAATGTAGAGCTCCAAAAGCAGAACGATTCTTTCAGAATACCATGTTATGTTTGTAAATAGATAGACAGATAGATATACAGGAATCAAAAATCTGAAAACGGTACGGAAGTGTACATTTCAATAACTTACAATGTCAGTAGTGGGGGATTAATAGCAGATCAAGAAGACTGTGTCTGCATGCGAAATGGTTCAATTTTTGAAAGAGTTTTTTAAATGAAAATGGACAAAAAAATTGAAAGGGTTACAGTAAGTGTTGAGGAGTAACTTGGCCAAAAAAGCACAGAGGTGAGAAAGAATTAAGTAGAGTTCAATAGAACCAGGTATAATTTCTGTACACATGACTCCATGAACAGGAGCAAAGGGGACACTTAAAGAAATCATAGGACTAAGGAGAGATCAGGATTAGGAGGGTTTGTACTAGTCTAGAAATGCTGACCTGAAAAACAATTAAGTTTTCCACTCCTTCTTTGGAGGAACATTAGCTGTGCCGTGCTTTTCAAAAATGACTTGTCATAACTGATTTATGCCCGTGTTAGCAACTCTTCTGAAATAACTTTGAAAGTAGACTAATGTGAGAGTTTCTCTTTAGAGATAATTCAAGTTACTTGCATAGGAAGTGGCAGCAGGTCTGGGGATGTTGTAGCTCAGGGGCAGTGACCTTGCCTAGCTTGGGGCTGGCCTGCCATGGACTTTCACCCCAAACACTTGCAAGAAAAGAAAAGGGAGGGAAGGGAGAGAGAAAGTTGGAAGGGAGGAAGGCAAAGTTGGAGGGATGCAGGGAGGTAGAAAAGAAGGAAGAAGAAAAGGGGAAAACCCAGGAAGGGAGGAAGGAAGCAAGGAAGGTAGGAAATAGGGAGAGCACAAGGGCAGGGAAAGGACTGAGTCACTCAAACAAAAGGCAAGGGACACAAAGACCAATAGAGGCCATAAAAGCTGTTTGAACAGTTTAGTCAGCTTTAGAATTTGAGTGACATCAAACTGAATGTTATTATGACTGGATGGAATCTTGCTACTAACCCCGCCTTGGCCTGGCCTAAACCAAATCAAGGGGTGGGTGGCATGGAGAGGAATTCTCTCTGGCTGGAGTGGGAGGGACCTAAACCTGTGGCACATGAGGATGCACTGGGTAGGGAAGCGGACAAGACTCCCCTGATGGGCAGTTGAGCACAACAAGGCTCCTGGGAGCCTTTGATCATGGCTCCCACCGCCATACGCCCACCACCCACCATACGCTCAGCCCCTGAAGGGGATCACAGTGGTCTGCTCCGTTGCCTGGTGCAGGTTGGAGTTCCTGACCAAACACCTGAGTGTCCACAGCCTGTGTTGGCCTGCCTGGGCAGGCTGTGGTTGTGGTGGCAAGAGCCAAAGCTGTCTTGGCGTGATGGAGGAGCCAAGGGCTGCCTCTCAGCCATCCTAGTGGGTGGTTCTGGAAGAAGCACCCAGGGTTGTGGCAGCATTGTCCGAAGACATGAAGCCAGGCCATCTTCCTTATGGCTTTCCTTGGGAGTTGGTGATGTGTACAGCTCTTGGATTTTTTGCTGTTCTCTCACTTTTCTGGAGAGGTTTTCAGTCGGTTTGTAGCAGGCTTTACGTGGGAAGAGAAAAAAGGCTGGCTCTAAATCTTGCTGGACTTATTGAGGCAAAATGTGGACTTCTTGAAAAAGTGAGCCTTGTTGAAAAAGAACATGAAGGCTTAGAATCATCTTTAAAGGATTGCAGGTTTGAGAAGGGTTCAAGAGAAGCACAACAGCTGGAGGCAACCGACGAAAAGCTGCATAGGCCCGAATCCAGCCATGGCGTTGAAATGCTCTTTCTAGAAGAAGAGCTCAAAGCACAGAAGGCTCAACATGGTCAACAGGATGAAACGATGGCGCATCTATCAAGAAGGATACAGTCCCTCCAAGGTGAATCTGAATCCCTCAGATCACAAATAGCTGAAGCTAAAACAAACTGGAGACTCTTTCAAGTGAATGAGGAAGAACTGAAGCTGGCAATCAAAGAGGTTTTGAATGAAGGATCCCTACTTCCGCCAACGCAGAGACCAACAATACAAGGAGAAGCTGAAGCACAGAGGCAACAAGGAGGTGTCCAATATAAAGCAAAAATCATATTAGAGGACTCTAAAGTAGCTGGAGAACAAGTTCTAAGGGACACAGAAAATCACATGGAGTCTCTGAGTGAATGCTTGCTGAAGATGAAGGATAGATCTTCTCCAAGCCTGGGAGCCCAAGTGATGGTGTTCACCTGGAACTGGGAAAGACGAGTGAACCCGAAATTGGTGCTCACTTGGAGGATGAGTCCAAAGGAGCTTTGAGGAACCTGGTTTATGGTGATAAGATAAAGGCCTCCTTAGAAATCTTGGAAGGAGGAAGAAATCAAAAATGTACTTTCTCATCTGAAGTGGAGAAAACCACGGAAGACCTTACAGAACACCTTAAAAGTCTGCAGACTGAACAGGCATCCTTGCAGTCCGAAAATGCACAGCTGCAAAGTGAGAATGAGACCCTACAGAAGAACTTTAAAGTCATGATGGAACGCTGTCAAGAAAATATGATGAAACTGCACAGGAAATTAAGAGTGGAGGAAAACTGCCGTGTGGAGCAAAAGGAGAAACTTTCCAAAGTCGAAGAAAAGATGAGCCATACAATAAAAGAGCTGGAGACCTACAGAAAGAGAGCCCAATATCTTGAAGAACAATTGCAGAGTACCATTCGTTCCTGTCTGGGGAAGATTACTTCCTCCGAGAAAGAAGCAGATGCTAGTGAGTTGGCAGCTCGGATTGCTGAAAGAAACCTCAGTTATTTCAGGAAACAAAATGCACGCAACAGACAGAAATTAACTGAGAAGGAGCTTAGATTTGAACTTGTAGAAAAAGATCCCTATGATGCACTGGATGTTTCCAACTCAGCAATGGGCAGAAAGCCTTCTCCAAATGGGCCCTCACCAATAGGTCACCCTTCATCTGAAAGGAGACCTCCTCATTTTGAAAAGAGTGGTCCACTCACACTCTCACCTTTCACTCCAGTGGGAGGAGGAAGAGGGTCAAGGGGCCCTGGAGAATCCTCTGGACCATGCGACTAGCAGTAAAGGAAGAGAAGCCAGCTGTCATAAGTTCACTGATTTTCAGAGAGCACCTTCTCAGACTGGGCCCCTCTCTCCTCCAGGGGAACAGGCCAGCAGGCTGATGATCCCTCCGCCAGGCCAACCATATTCTTCTGATGCACGTCTTCCTCTACAAAGGCAAGATAGGTTTTACTCAAATTGTGGTAGAGCATCGGGACCAGCAGAACACAGAATTCCTAATATGCCTCCTTTGGACTCTGATGTGCCTGATTCACCTCTCCATGCTGAAAACCAAGCAACTGGCTCTGGCTCTGTGTTGGCACCTTTCCCTCCAGTCAGAGGTGCCTTGTTTCCAGTTGACCCAAGGAGTCAGTTCATGAGAAGAGGACCTTTTTTTCCCTCCACCTCTCCCAGGAAACTTGTCTGGGAACCTGGAGATTATTTTCCACCTGACCCGCCACCCACTCCATTTCCAATGCGAAGTGTCTATGCAGGGAGGGGGTTTTCCTCACAAAATCTTCCCCCAAGAGCTGGAATTCAGCCCTCTTCACCCCCATTCTGAAAGTACAAGTGAGTTGCCTGAAGGGTTCCTTCCACCTGCAAATGAGCCTGTTACTCAACATCCAGAACCAAACAAGAAACCTCATGCTGTTGCTCTCTCTTCAAATGTAATTTGACTTATCTCTCATTTTTAGTTTTTAAGTAACTGCTTTTAGTTCAGTAATTGACTATACTTTGGCTCCAATTGAAGCTCAATGAAACAATAATTCTTAAGATAGTATTTTGTAAATAAAGATGGTTTACGTAAGAATCTTATGAGTAAATTATTCCTATTTTATGTTATTCCAGAGAACGGCATTTAATCTGATGAAGCCACTCTTACATAAACAAGAATGGGAGTTCTAGGTCCTTGTAATCTAGCTGGTGGAAATATCTTTTAAACTCCAAACAAAGAAGTGTATTTAGTATGACTGTAGCAATTGTAAAGTGACTTTAGGCTTAATGAAAAAGTGTCACTGATTTAGAGACTGGTTGGGCATTTCAGCTAGTTTTTCCATATCAGAATAACTAGAGCATGGGAGGACTAAAGGAGAGAACACAACTAAACATGTCAAGGAAACAGGAGATCTCAACTACAAAGAAAAATGAAGACCTCTTTTTTATATTGGTTGCTTAAAACCTTACATAGCTCTTGAGATACCATATTTCCTACATTAGATTCAAGTGAGTTATGAACTTTCATTTTGACCCCATATACAGATTGCACAATCACATTGTTTACACATCCACGTTTTTACAAAATGCCATGTTAGTAACTGTTGTATTCTGCTACCTTTTCTAGCCTCTACTATCCCCCCTCTCCTGCCCTCCCATCTTCTCTCTCTATCCCGTCTGCTGTAATTTAACGTTTGGGAATTGGAAACCACACTTTAAACTCACTCTCCTCCCCTTTTTCCCTTCTGTCAAATTTCTCATCATCTTCTTCTATTTTTCCTCCTCCTCCTCTTCCTCCTCCTCCTTATACCTTTAATTCATTCATCATACACTCATGCATTGGTTCATTCATTCCTTTCACGTATGGTGTTGGGGATCCAACTCAGGACCTTTGAAAGTGTGAAGCCAGCACTCTAGTGCTGAGTCAAAACCCCAGCACCTGTCTTTTTGATTTTATGACTGTTTATATGAAATTCAGAGTCGCATTCTGCTATGGTTCACTGATATGTGGCTTGACCTAGTTCTTGTTTTCTGGGAGACTTTTGGAAAATATACATGAATTATTAGGAGGTTGAAATGAAGAAACAAAGAGGAAATTCCCCAATTTCTTATTCTTAGATTCCATACTCTGACTCTGCCTACCTACTGTAAAAACTTTTAAACTCTTACTCGCCATTTCTATATCATTGCCAACAAGTGAACGTTCACTGCCCTACAACAAACCAGAGAACTCACATTGAACCATGTTTCCCCAGTAGAGACCAAGACACAATACTTATTAAAAAAATACCCTAGTTATGAATTAGTAGGTAAAGCTTTATTTGAGTGTTAAATGTGCTCTAATTATGTGTTTGTGTGTGTGTTGATGTGTGTGGTGTGTGGGTGTGTGTGCTTGTGTGTAAAACAAGCACTGAGGTGTAAAATAAATGCAGGATTGCAACGGCCTTCTTAAAAATAAGAAGCAACTTTATCACATTTGAAGCCCAGTGAAGAATCTGCCTGATACTTAACCTACAATTAATTGAAATGTGAAAACTTCAGGCCTAGAAAAACAAAGCCAACATACATACTGAATCTAATCAGTCTGTCTCACCTGTTTTCTAATCACTCCTTTAAATAAACCTAAATTGCCAGCATAAAACATCAGTTGTTCTAAACGAATGGACGGATGTCCCCCGTCATGGGCTGTGTAAAATACATGGAGGATCCGGCACTGCTTGTTATCTAGAATGACTTCTGCCTGAACTACTATTGGAGAATGGTTGCTGATATACTGCGGTTCTTATACCAGTAAACTGGAATGAAGGTAATTTCAGGCTGCAAAGGAATCAATTGATTTTACTAACTGGTTTTTGGAAAACACTGCCATGAAAAATTATCAATATGTTCATAAAGGCATCTACATGTCTCTTCACAAGGGTTTTACTCAATGGGGGAGGTGGTGAGGTCTGGATATAACTGAACTGTCCATCAGTAGGTACAACAATATAATGGGAATCAGAGTGCACATTCCGGTTTGAACTCAATCTAGGTAACATGGATTCATCTCTGTGTAATAGGCCTGCTTCTGGAAAACACAATGTAGAGCTCCAAAAGCAGAACGATTCTTTCAGAATACCATGTTATGTTTGTAAATAGATAGACAGATAGATATACAGGAATCAAAAATCTGAAAACGGTCCGGAAGTGTACATTTCAATAACTTACAATGTCAGTAGTGGGGGATTAATAGCAGATCAAGAAGACTGTGTCTGCATGCGAAATGGTTCAATTTTTGAAAGAGTTTTTTAAATGAAAATGGACAAAAAATTGAAAGGGTTACAGTAAGTGTTGAGGAGTGACTTGGCCAAAGGAGCACAGAGGTGAGAAAGAATTAAGTAGAGTTCAATAGAACCAGGTATAATTTCTGTACACATGACTCCATGAACAGGAGCAAAGGGGACACTTAAAGAAATCATAGGACTAAGGAGAGATCAGGATTAGGAGGGTTTGTACTAGTCTAGAAATGCTGACCTGAAAACCAATTAAGTTTTCCACTCCTTCTTTGGAGGAACATTAGCTGTGCCGTACTTTTCAAAAATGACTTGTCATAACTGATTTATGCCCATGTTAGCAACTCTTCTGAAATTACTTTGAAAGTAGACTAAAGTGAGAGTTTCTCTTTAGAGATAATTCAAGTTACTTGCATAGGAAGTGGCAGCAGGTCTGGGGATGTTGTAGCTCAGTGGCAGTGACCTTGCCTAGCTTGGGGCTGGCCTGCCATGGACTTTCACCCCAAACACTTGCAAGAAAAGAAAAGGGAGGGAAGGGAGAGAGAAAGTTGGAAGGGAGGAAGGCAAAGTTGGAGGGATGCAGGGAGGTAGAAAAGAAGGAAGAAGAAAAGGGGAAAACCCAGGAAGGGAGGAAGGAAGCAAGGAAGGTAGGAAATAGGGAGAGCACAAGGGCAGGGAAAGGACTGAGTCACTCAAACAAAAGGCAAGGGACACAAAGACCAATAGAGGCCATAAAAGCTGTTTGAACAGTTTAGTCAGCTTTAGAATTTGAGTGACATCAAACTGAATGTTATTATGACTGGATGGAATCTTCCTACTAACCCCGCCTTGGCCTGGCCTAAACCAAATCAAGGGGTGGGTGGCATGGAGAGGAATTCTCTCTGGCTGGAGTGGGAGGGACCTAAACCTGTGGCACATGAGGATGCACTGGGTAGGGAAGCGGACAAGACTCCCCTGATGGGCAGTTGAGCACAACAAGGCTCCTGGGAGCCTTTGATCATGGCTCCCACCGCCATACGCCCACCACCCACCATACGCTCAGCCCCTGAAGGGGATCACAGTGGTCTGCTCCGTTGCCTGGTGCAGGTTGGAGTTCCTGACCAAACACCTGAGTGTCCACAGCCTGTGTTGGCCTGCCTGGGCAGGCTGTGGTTGTGGTGGCAAGAGCCAAAGCTGTCTTGGCGTGATGGAGGAGCCAAGGGCTGCCTCTCAGCCATCCTAGTGGGTGGTTCTGGAAGAAGCACCCAGGGTTGTGGCAGCATTGTCCGAAGACATGAAGCCAGGCCATCTTCCTTATGGCTTTCCTTGGGAGTTGGTGATGTGTACAGCTCTTGGATTTTTTGCTCTTCTCTCACTTTTCTGGAGAGGTTTTCAGTCGGTTCGTAGCAGGCTTTACGTGGGAAGAGAAAAAAGGCTGGCTCTAAATCTTGCTGGACTTATTGAGGCAAAATGTGGACTTCTTGAAAAAGTGAGCCTTGTTGAAAAAGAACATGAAGGCTTAGAATCATCTTTAAAGAATTGCAGGTTTGAGAAGGGTTCAAGAGAAGCACAACAGCTGGAGGCAACCGACGAAAAGCTGCATAGGCCCGAATCCAGCCATGGCGTTGAAATGCTCTTTCTAGAAGAAGAGCTCAAAGCACAGAAGGCTCAACATGGTCAACAGGATGAAACGATGGCGCATCTATCAAGAAGGATACAGTCCCTCCAAGGTGAATCTGAATCCCTCAGATCACAAATAGCTGAAGCTAAAACAAACTGGAGACTCTTTCAAGTGAATGAGGAAGAACTGAAGCTGGCAATCAAAGAGGTTTTGAATGAAGGATCCCTACTTCCGCCAACGCAGAGACCAACAATACAAGGAGAAGCTGAAGCACAGAGGCAACAAGGAGGTGTCCAATATAAAGCAAAAATCATATTAGAGGACTCTAAAGTAGCTGGAGAACAAGTTCTAAGGGACACAGAAAATCACATGGAGTCTCTGAGTGAATGCTTGCTGAAGATGAAGGATAGATCTTCTCCAAGCCTGGGAGCCCAAAGGGATGGTGGTCACCTGGAACTGGGAAAGACGAGTGAACCCGAAATTGGTGCTCACTTGGAGGATGAGTCCAAAGGAGCTTTGAGGAACCTGGTTTATGGTGATAAGCTAAAGGCCTCCTTAGAAATCTTGGAAGGAGGAAGAAATAAAAAATGTACTTTCTCATCTGAAGTGGAGAAAACCACGGAAGACCTTACAGAACACCTTAAAAGTCTGCAGACTGAACAGGCATCCTTGCAGTCCAAAAATGCACAGCTGCAAAGTGAGAATGAGACCCTACAGAAGAACTTTAAAGTCATGATGGAACGCTGTCAAGAAAATATGATGAAACTGCACAGGAAATTAAGAGTGGAGGAAAACTGCCATGTGGAGCAAAAGGAGAAACTTTCCAAAGTCGAAGAAAAGATGAGCCATACAATAAAAGAGCTGGAGACCTACAGAAAGAGAGCCCAATATCTTGAAGAACAATTGCAGAGTACCATTCGTTCCTGTCTGGGGAAGATTACTTCCTCCGAGAAAGAAGCAGATGCTAGTGAGTTGGCAGCTCGGATTGCTGAAAGAAACCTCAGTTATTTCAGGAAACAAAATGCACGCAACAGACAGAAATTAACTGAGAAGGAGCTTAGATTTGAACTTGTAGAAAAAGATCCCTATGATGCACTGGATGTTTCCAACTCAGCAATGGGCAGAAAGCCTTCTCCAAATGGGCCCTCACCAATAGGTCACCCTTCATCTGAAAGGAGACCTCCTCATTTTGAAAAGAGTGGTCCACTCACACTCTCACCTTTCACTCCAGTGGGAGGAGGAAGAGGGTCAAGGGGCCCTGGAGAATCCTCTGGACCATGCGACTAGCAGTAAAGGAAGAGAAGCCAGCTGTCATAAGTGCACTGATTTTCAGAGAGCACCTTCTCAGACTGGGCCCCTCTCTCCTCCAGGGGAACAGGCCAGCAGGCTGATGATCCCTCCGCCAGGCCAACCATATTCTTCTGATGCACGTCTTCCTCTACAAAGGCAAGATAGGTTTTACTCAAATTGTGGTAGAGCATCGGGACCAGCAGAACACAGAATTCCTAATATGCCTCCTTTGGACTCTGATGTGCCTGATTCACCTCTCCATGCTGAAAACCAAGCAACTGGCTCTGGCTCTGTGTTGGCACCTTTCCCTCCAGTCAGAGGTGCCTTGTTTCCAGTTGACCCAAGGAGTCAGTTCATGAGAAGAGGACCTTTTTTTCCCTCCACCTCTCCCAGGAAACTTGTCTGGGAACCTGGAGATTATTTTCCACCTGACCCGCCACCCACTCCATTTCCAATGCGAAGTGTCTATGCAGGGAGGGGGTTTTCCTCACAAAATCTTCCCCCAAGAGCTGGAATTCAGCCCTCTTCACCCCCATTCTGAAAGTACAAGTGAGTTGCCTGAAGGGTTCCTTCCACCTGCAAATGAGCCTGTTACTCAACATCCAGAACCAAACAAGAAACCTCATGCTGTTGCTCTCTCTTCAAATGTAATTTGACTTATCTCTCATTTTTAGTTTTTAAGTAACTGCTTTTAGTTCAGTAATTGACTATACTTTGGCTCCAATTGAAGCTCAATGAAACAATAATTCTTAAGATAGTATTTTGTAAATAAAGATGGTTTACGTAAGAATCTTATGAGTAAATTATTCCTATTTTATGTTATTCCAGAGAACGGCATTTAATCTGATGAAGCCACTCTTACATATCAAGAATGGAGTTCTAGGTTCTTGTAATCTAGCTGGTGGAAATATCTTTTAAACTCCAAACAAAGAAGTGTATTTAGTATGACTGTAGCAATTGTAAGTGACTTTAGGCTTAATGAAAAAGTGTCACTCATTTAGAGACTGGTTGGGCATTTCAGCTAGTTTTTCCATATCAGAATAACTAGAGCATGGGAGACTAAAGGAGAGAACACAACTAAACATGTCAAGGAAACAGGAGATCTCAACTACAAAGAAAAATGAAGACCTCTTTTTTATATTGGTTGCTTAAAACCTTACATAGCTCTTGAGATACCATATTTCCTACATTAGATTCAAGTGAGTTATGAACTCCCATTTTGACCCCATATACAGATTGCACAATCACATTGTTTACACATCCACGTTTTTACAAAATGCCATGTTAGTAACTGTTGTATTCTGCTACCTTTTCTAGCCTCTACTATCCCCCCTCTCCTGCCCTCCCATCTTCTCTCTCTATCCCGTCTGCTGTAATTTAACGTTTGGGAATTGGAAACCACACTTTAAACTCACTCTCCTCCCCTTTTTCCCTTCTGTCAAATTTCTTATCATCTTCTTCTATTTCTCCTCCTCCTCCTCCTCTTCCTCCTCCTCCTTATACCTTTAATTCATTCATCATACACTCATGCATTGGTTCATTCATTCCTTTCACGTATGGTGTTGGGGATCCAACTCAGGACCTTTGAAAGTGTGAAGCCAGCACTCTAGTGCTGAGCCAAAACCCCAGCACCTGTCTTTTTGATTTTATGACTGTTTATATGAAATTCAGAGTCGCATTCTGCTATGGTTCACTGATATGTGGATTGACCTAGTCCTTGTTTTCTGGGAGACTTTTGGAAAATATACATGAATTATTAGGAGGTTGAAATGAAGAAACAAAGAGGAAATTCCCCAATTTCTTATTCTTAGATTCCATACTCTGACTCTGCCTACCTACTGTAAAAACTTTTAAACTCTTACTCCCCATTTCTATATCATTGCCAACAAGTGAACGTTCACTGCCCTACAACAAACCAGAGAACTCACATTGAACCATGTTTCCCCAGTAGAGACCAAGACACAATACGTATTAAAAATACCCTAGTTATGAATCAGTAGGTAAAGCTTTACTTGAGTGTTAAATGTGCTCTAATTATGTGTTTGTGTGTGTGTTGATGTGTGTGGTGTGTGGGTGTGTGTGCTTGTGTGTAAAACAAGCACTGAGGTGTAAAATAAATGCAGGATTGCAACGGCCTTCTTAAAAATAAGAAGCAACTTTATCAAATTTGAAGCCCAGTGAAGAATCTGCCTGATACTTAACCTACAATTAATTGAAATGTGAAAACTTCAGGCCTAGAAAAACAAAGCCAACATACATACTGAATCTAATCAGTCTGTCTCACCTGTTTTCTAATCACTCCTTTAAATAAACCTAAATTGCCAGCATAAAACATCAGTTGTTCTAAACGAATGGACGGATGTCCCCCGTCATGGGCTGTGTAAAATACATGGAGGATCCGGCACTGCTTGTTATCTAGAATGACTTCTGCCTGAACTACTATTGGAGAATGGTTGCTGATATACTCCGGTTCTTATACCAGTAAACTGGAATGAAAGTAATTTCAGGCTGCAAAGGAATCAATTGATTTTACTAACTGGTTTTTGGAAAACACTGCCATGAAAAATTATCAATATGTTCATAAAGGCATCTACATGTCTCTTCACAAGGGTTTTACTCAATGGGGGAGGTGGTGAGGTCTGGATATAACTGAACTGTCCATTAGTAGGTAGAACAATATAATGGGAATCAGAGTGCACATTCCGGTTTGAACTCAATCTATGTAACATGGAATCATCTCTGTGTAATAGGCCTGCTTCTGGAAAACACAATGTAGAGCTCCAAAAGCAGAACGATTCTTTCAGAATAAAAATGTGATGTTTGTAAATAGATAGACAGATAGATATACAGGAATCAAAAATCTGAAAACGGTCCGGAAGTGTACATTTCAATAACTTACAATGTCAGTAGTGGGGGATTAATAGCAGATCAAGAAGACTGTGTCTGCATGCGAAACGGTTCAATTCTTGAAAGAGTTTTTTAAATGAAAATGGACAAAAAATTGAAAGGGTTACAGTAAGTGTTGAGGAGTGACTTGGCCAAAGGAGCACAGAGGTGAGAAAGAATTAAGTAGAGTTCAATAGAACCAGGTATAATTTCTGTACACATGACTCCATGAACAGGAGCAAAGGGGACACTTAAAGAAATCATAGGACTAAGGAGAGATCAGGATTAGGAGGGTTTGTACTAGTCTAGAAATGCTGACCTGAAAACCAATTAAGTTTTCCACTCCTTCTTTGGAGGAACATTAGCTGTGCCGTGCTTTTCAAAAATGACTTGTCATACCTGATTTATGCCCATGTTAGCAACTCTTCTGAAATTACTTTGAAAGTAGACTAATGTGAGAGTTTCTCTTTAGAGATAATTCAAGTTACTTGCATAGGAAGTGGCAGCAGGTCTGGGGATGTTGTAGCTCAGTGGCAGTGACCTTGCCTAGCTTGGGGCTGGGCTGCCATGGACTTTCACCCCAAACACTTGCAAGAAAAGAAAAGGGAGAGAAGGGAGAGAGAAAGTTGGAAGGGAAAAAGGCAAAGTTGGAGGGATGCAGGGAGGTAGAAAAGAAGGAAGAAGAAAAGGAGAAAACCCAGGAAGGGAGGAAGGAAGCAAGGAAGGTAGGAAATAGGGAGAGCACAAGGGCAGGGAAAGGACTGAGTCACTCAAACAAAAGGCAAGGGACACAAAGACCAATAGAGGCCATAAAAGCTGTTTGAACACTTTAGTCAGCTTTAGAATTTGAGTGACATCAAACTGAATGTTATTATGACTGGATGGAATCTTCCTACTAACCCCGCCTTGGCCTGGCCTAAACCAAATCAAGGGGTGGGTGGCATGGAGAGGAATTCTCTCTGGCTGGTGTGGGAGGGACCGAAACCTGTGGCACATGAGGATGCACTGGGTAGGGAAGCGGACAAGACTCCCCTGATGGGCAGTTGAGCACAACAAGGCTCCTGGGAGCCTTTGATCATGGCTCCCACCGCCATACGCCCACCACCCACCGTACGCTCAGCCCCTGAAGGGGATCACAGTGGTCTGCTCCGTTGCCTGGTGCAGGTTGGAGTTCCTGACCAAACACCTGAGTGTCCGCAGCCTGTGTTGGCCTGCCTGGGCAGGCTGTGGTTGTGGTGGCAAGAGCCTAAGCTGTCTTGGCGTGATGGAGGAGCCAAGGGCTGCCTCTCAGCCATCCTAGTGGGTGGTTCTGGAAGAAGCACCCAGGGTTGTGGCAGCATTGTCCGAAGACATGAAGCCAGGCCATCTTCCTTATGGCTTTCCTTGGGAGTTGGTGATGTGTACAGCTCTTGGATTTTTTGCTGTTCTCTCACTTTTCTGGAGAGGTTTTCAGTCGGTTCGTAGCAGGCTTTACGTTGGAAGAGAAAAAAGGCTGGCTCTAAATCTTGCTGGACTTATTGAGGCAAAATGTGGACTTCTTGAAAAAGTGAGCCTTGTTGAAAAAGAACATGAAGGCTTAGAATCATCTTTAAAGGATTGCAGGTTTGAGAAGGGTTCAAGAGAAACACAACAGCTGGAGGCAACCGACGAAAAGCTGCATAGGCCCGAATCCAGCCATGGCGTTGAAATGCTCTTTCTAGAAGAAGAGCTCAAAGCACAGAAGGCTCAACATGGTCAACAGGATGAAGTGATGGCGCATCTATCAAGAAGGATACAGTCCCTCCAAGGTGAATCTGAATCCCTCAGATCACAAATAGCTGAAGCTAAAACAAACTGGAGACTCTTTCAAGTGAATGAGGAAGAACTGAAGCTGGCAATCAAAGAGGTTTTGAATGAAGGATCCCTACTTCCGCCAACGCAGAGACCAACAATACAAGGAGAAGCTGAAGCACAGAGGCAACAAGGAGGTGTCCAATATAAAGCAAAAATCATATTAGAGGACTCTAAAGTAGCTGGAGAACAAGTTCTAAGGGACACAGAAAATCACATGGAGTCTCTGAGTGAATGCTTGCTGAAGATGAAGGATAGATCTTCTCCAAGCCTGGGAGCCCAAAGGGATGGTGGTCACCTGGAACTGGGAAAGACGAGTGAACCCGAAATTGGTGCTCACTTGGAGGATGAGTCCAAAGGAGCTTTGAGGAACCTGGTTTATGGTGATAAGCTAAAGGCCTCCTTAGAAATCTTGGAAGGAGGAAGAAATCAAAAATGTACTTTCTCATCTGAAGTGGAGAAAACCACGGAAGACCTTACAGAACACCTTAAAAGTCTGCAGACTGAACAGGCATTCTTGAAGTCCAAAAATGCACAGCTGCAAAGTGAGAATGAGACCCTACAGCAGAACTTTAAAGTCATGATGGAACGCTATCAAGAAAATATGATGAAACTGCACAGGAAATTAAGAGTGGAGGAAAACTGCCATGTGGAGCAAAAGGAGAAACTTTCCAAGGTCGAAGAAAAGATGAGCCATGCAATAAAAGAGCTGGAGACCTACAGAAAGAGAGCCCAATATCTTGAAGAACAATTGCAGAGTACCATTCGTTCCTGTCTGGGGAAGAGTACTTCCTCCGAGAAAGAAGCAGATGCTAGTGAGTTGGCAGCTCGGATTGCTGAAAGAAACCTCAGTTATTTGAGGAAACAAAATGCACGCAACAGACAGAAATTAACTGAGAAGGAGCTTAGATTTGAACTTGTAGAAAAAGATCCCTATGATGCACTGGATGTTTCCAACTCAGCAATGGGCAGAAAGCCTTCTCCAAATGGGCCCTCACCAATAGGTCACCCTTCATCTGAAAGGAGACCTCCTCATTTTGAAAAGAGTGGTCCACTCACACTCTCACCTTTCACTCCAGTGGGAGGAGGAGGAGGGTCAAGGGGCCCTGGAGAATCCTCTGGACCATGCGACTAGCAGTAAAGGAAGAGAATCCAGCTGTCATAAGTTCACTGATTTTCAGAGAGCACCTTCTCAGACTGGGCCCCTCTCTCCTCCAGGGGAACAGGCCAGCAGGCTGATGATCCCTCCGCCAGGCCAACCATATTCTTCTGATGCACGTCTTCCTCTACAAAGGCAAGATAGGTTTTACTCAAATTGTGGTAGAGCATCGGGACCAGCAGAACACAGAATTCCTAATATGCCTCCTTTGGACTCTGATGTGCCTGATTCACCTCTCCATGCTGAAAACCAAGCAACTGGCTCTGGCTCTGTGTTGGCACCTTTCCCTCCAGTCAGAGGTGCCTTGTTTCCAGTTGACCCAAGGAGTCAGTTCATGAGAAGAGGACCTTTTTTTTCCTCCACCTCTCCCAGGAAACTTGTCTGGGAACCTGGAGATTATTTTCCACCTGACCCGCCACCCACTCTATTTCCAATGCGAAGTGTCTATGCAGGGAGAGGGTTTTCCTCACAAAATCTTCCCCCAAGAGCTTGAATTCAGCCCTCTTCACCCCCATTCTGAAAGTACAAGTGAGTTGCCTGAAGGGTTCCTTCCACCTGCAAATGAGCCTTTTACTCAACATCCAGAACCAAACAAGAAACCTCATGCTGTTGCTCTCTCTTCAAATGTAATTTGACTTATCTCTCATTTTTAGTTTTTAAGTAACTGCTTTTAGTTCAGTAATTGACTATACTTTGGCTCCAATTGAAGCTCAATGAAACAATAATTCTTAAGATAGTATTTTGTAAATAAAGATGGTTTACGTAAGAATCTTATGAGTAAATTATTCCTATTTTATGTTATTCCAGAGAACGGCATTTAATCTGATGAAGCCACTCTTACATAAACAAGAATGGGAGTTCTAGGTCCTTGTAATCTAGCTGGTGGAAATATCTTTTAAACTCCAAACAAAGAAGTGTATTTAGTATGACTGTAGCAATTGTAAAGTGACTTTAGGTTTAATGAAAAAGTGTCACTGATTTAGAGACTGGTTGGGCATTTCAGCTAGTTTTTCCATATCAGAATAACTAGAGCATGGGAGGACTAAAGGAGAGAACACAACTAAACATGTCAAGGAAACAGGAGATCTCAACTACAAAGAAAAATGAAGACCTCTTTTTTATATTGGTTGCTTAAAACCTTACATAGCTCTTGAGATACCATATTTCCTACATTAGATTCAAGTGAGTTATGAACTTTCATTTTGACCCCATATACAGATTGCACAATCACATTGTTTACACATCCACGTTTTTACAAAATGCCATGTTAGTAACTGTTGTATTCTGCTACCTTTTCTAGCCTCTACTATCCCCCCTCTCCTGCCCTCCCATCTTCTCTCTCTATCCCGTCTGCTGTAATTTAACGTTTGGGAATTGGAAACCACACTTTAAACTCACTCTCCTCCCCTTTTTCCCTTCTGTCAAATTTCTCATCATCTTCTTCTATTTTTCCTCCTCCTCCTCTTCCTCCTCCTCCTTATACCTTTAATTCATTCATCATACACTCATGCATTGGTTCATTCATTCCTTTCACGTATGGTGTTGGGGATCCAACTCAGGACCTTTGAAAGTGTGAAGCCAGCACTCTAGTGCTGAGTCAAAACCCCAGCACCTGTCTTTTTGATTTTATGACTGTTTATATGAAATTCAGAGTCGCATTCTGCTATGGTTCACTGATATGTGGATTGACCTAGTCCTTGTTTTCTGGGAGACTTTTGGAAAATATACATGAATTATTAGGAGGTTGAAATGAAGAAACAAAGAGGAAATTCCCCAATTTCTTATTCTTAGATTCCATACTCTGACTCTGCCTACCTACTGTAAAAACTTTTAAACTCTTACTCCCCATTTCTATATCATTGCCAACAAGTGAACGTTCACCGCCCTACAACAAACCAGAGAACTCACATTGAACCATGTTTCCCCAGTAGAGACCAAGACACAATACTTATTAAAAAAATACCCTAGTTATGAATTAGTAGGTAAAGCTTTATTTGAGTGTTAAATGTGCTCTAATTATGTGTTTGTGTGTGTGTTGATGTTTGTGGTGTGTGGGTGTGTGTGCTTGTGTGTAAAACAAGCACTGAGGTGTAAAATAAATGCAGGATTGCAACGGCCTTCTTAAAAATAAGAAGCAACTTTATCACATTTGAAGCCCAGTGAAGAATCTGCCTGATACTTAACCTACAATTAATTGAAATGTGAAAACTTCAGGCCTAGAAAAACAAAGCCAACATACATACTGAATCTAATCAGTCTGTCTCACCTGTTTTCTAATCGCTCCTTTAAATAAACCTAAATTGCCAGCATAAAACATCAGTTGTTCTAAACGAATGGACGGATGTCCCCCGTCATGGGCTGTGTAAAATACATGGAGGATCCGGCACTGCTTGTTATCTAGAATGACTTCTGCCTGAACTACTATTGGAGAATGGTTGCTGATATACTGCGGTTCTTATACCAGTAAACTGGAATGAAGGTAATTTCAGGCTGCAAAGGAATCAATTGATTTTACTAACTGGTTTTTGGAAAACACTGCCATGAAAAATTATCAATATGTTCATAAAGGCATCTACATGTCTCTTCACAAGGGTTTTACTCAATGGGGGAGGTGGTGAGGTCTGGATATAACTGAACTGTCCATTAGTAGGTAGAACAATATAATGGGAATCAGAGTGCACATTCCGGTTTGAACTCAATCTAGGTAATATGGATTCATCTCTGTGTAATAGGCCTGCTTCTGGAAAACACAATGCAGAGCTCCAAAAGCAGAACGATTCTTTCAGAATACCATGTTATGTTTGTAAATAGATAGACAGATAGATATACAGGAATCAAAAATCTGAAAACGGTCCGGAAGTGTACATTTCAATAACTTACAATGTCAGTAGTGGGGGATTAATAGCAGATCAAGAAGACTGTGTCTGCATGCGAAATGGTTCAATTTTTGAAAGAGTTTTTTAAATGAAAATGGACAAAAAATTGAAAGGGTTACAGTAAGTGTTGAGGAGTGACTTGGCCAAAGGAGCACAGAGGTGAGAAAGAATTAAGTAGAGTTCAATAGAACCAGGTATAATTTCTGTACACATGACTCCATGAACAGGAGCAAAGGGGACACTTAAAGAAATCATAGGACTAAGGAGAGATCAGGATTAGGAGGGTTTGTACTAGTCTAGAAATGCTGACCTGAAAACCAATTAAGTTTTCCACTCCTTCTTTGGAGGAACATTAGCTGTGCCGTGCTTTTCAAAAATGACTTGTCATAACTGATTTATGCCCATGTTAGCAACTCTTCTGAAATTACTTTGAAGGTAGACTAATGTGAGAGTTTCTCTTTAGAGATAATTCAAGTTACTTGCATAGGAAGTGGCAGCAGGTCTGGGGATGTTGTAGCTCAGTGGCAGTGACCTTGCCTAGCTTGGGGCTGGCCTGCCATGGACTTTCACCCCAAACACTTGTAAGAAAAGAAAAGGGAGGGAAGGGAGAGAGAAAGTTGGAAGGGAGGAAGGCAAAGTTGGAGGGATGCAGGGAGGTAGAAAAGAAGGAAGAAGAAAAGGAGAAAACCCAGGAAGGGAGGAAGGAAGCAAGGAAGGTAGGAAATAGGGAGAGCACAAGGGCAGGGAAAGGACTGAGTCACTCAAACAAAAGGCAAGGGACACAAAGACCAATAGAGGCCATAAAAGCTGTTTGAACAGTTTAGTCAGCTTTAGAATTTGAGTGACATCAAACTGAATGTTATTATGACTGGATGGAATCTTCCTACTAACCCCGCCTTGGCCTGGCCTAAACCAAATCAAGGGGTGGGTGGCATGGAGAGGAATTCTCTCTGGCTGGAGTGGGAGGGACCTAAACCTGTGGCACATGAGGATGCACTGGGTAGGGAAGCGGACAAGACTCCCCTGATGGGCAGTTGAGCACAACAAGGCTCCTGGGAGCCTTTGATCATTTCTCCCACCGCCATACGCCCACCACCCACCATACGCTCAGCCCCTGAAGGGGATCACAGTGGTCTGCTCCGTTGCCTGGTGCAGGTTGGAGTTCCTGACCAAACACCTGAGTGTCCACAGCCTGTGTTGGCCTGCCTGGGCATTCTGTGGTTGTTGTGGCAAGAGCCAAAGCTGTCTTAGAGTGATGGAGGAGCCAAGGGCTGCCTCTCAGCCATCCTAGTGGGTGGTTCTGGAAGAAGCACCCAGGGTTGTGGCAGCATTGTCCGAAGACATGAAGCCAGGCCATCTTCCTTATGGCTTTCCTTGGGAGTTGGTGATGTGTACAGCTCTTGGATTTTTTGCTGTTCTCTCACTGTTCTGGAGAGGTTTTCAGTCGGTTCGTAGCAGGCTTTACGTGGGAAGAGAAAAAAGGCTGGTTCTAAATCTTGCTGGACTTATTGAGGCAAAATGTGGACTTCTTGAAATAGTGAGCCTTGTTGAAAAAGAACATGAAGGCTTAGAATCATCTTTAAAGGATTGCAGGTTTGAGAAGGGTTCAAGAGAAGCACAACAGCTGGAGGCAACCGACGAAAAGCTGCATAGGCCCGAATCCAGCCATGGCGTTGAAATGCTCTTTCTAGAAGAAGAGTTCAAAGCACAGAGGGCTCAACATGGTCAACAGGATGAAACGATGGCGCATCTATCAAGAAGGATACAGTCCCTCCAAGGTGAATCTGAATCCCTCAGATCACAAATAGCTGAAGCTAAAACAAACTGGAGACTCTTTCAAGTGAATGAGGAAGAACTGAAGCTGGCAATCAAAGAGGTTTTGAATGAAGGATCCCTACTTCCGCCAACGCAGAGACCAACAATACAAGGAGAAGCTGAAGCACAGAGGCAACAAGGAGGTGTCCAATATAAAGCAAAAATCATATTAGAGGACTCTAAAGTAGCTGGAGAACAAGTTCTAAGGGACACAGAAAATCACATGGAGTCTCTGAGTGAATGCTTGCTGAAGATGAAGGATAGATCTTCTCCAAGCCTGGGAGCCCAAAGGGATGGTGGTCACCTGGAACTGGGAAAGACGAGTGAACCCGAAATTGGTGCTCACTTGGAGGATGAGTCCAAAGGAGCTTTGAGGAACCTGGTTTATGGTGATAAGCTAAAGGCCTCCTTAGAAATCTTGGAAGGAGGAAGAAATCAAAAATGTACTTTCTCATCTGAAGTGGAGAAAACCACGGAAGACCTTACAGAACACCTTAAAAGTCTGCAGACTGAACAGGCATCCTTGCAGTCCGAAAATGCACAGCTGCAAAGTGAGAATGAGACCCTACAGAAGAACTTTAAAGTCATGATGGAACGCTGTCAAGAAAATATGATGAAACTGCACAGGAAATTAAGAGTGGAGGAAAACTGCCGTGTGGAGCAAAAGGAGAAACTTTCCAAAGTCGAAGAAAAGATGAGCCATACAATAAAAGAGCTGGAGACCTACAGAAAGAGAGCCCAATATCTTGAAGAACAATTGCAGAGTACCATTCGTTCCTGTCTGGGGAAGATTACTTCCTCCGAGAAAGAAGCAGATGCTAGTGAGTTGGCAGCTCGGATTGCTGAAAGAAACCTCAGTTATTTCAGGAAACAAAATGCACGCAACAGACAGAAATTAACTGAGAAGGAGCTTAGATTTGAACTTGTAGAAAAAGATCCCTATGATGCACTGGATGTTTCCAACTCAGCAATGGGCAGAAAGCCTTCTCCAAATGGGCCCTCACCAATAGGTCACCCTTCATCTGAAAGGAGACCTCCTCATTTTGAAAAGAGTGGTCCACTCACACTCTCACCTTTCACTCCAGTGGGAGGAGGAAGAGGGTCAAGGGGCCCTGGAGAATCCTCTGGACCATGCGACTAGCAGTAAAGGAAGAGAATCCAGCTGTCATAAGTTCACTGATTTTCAGAGAGCACCTTCTCAGACTGGGCCCCTCTCTCCTCCAGGGGAACAGGCCAGCAGGCTGATGATCCCTCCGCCAGGCCAACCATATTCTTCTGATGCACGTCTTCCTCTACATAGGCAAGATAGGTTTTACTCAAATTGTGGTAGAGCATCGGGACCAGCAGAACACAGAATTCCTAATATGCCTCCTTTGGACTCTGATGTGCCTGATTCACCTCTCCATGCTGAAAACCAAGCAACTGGCTCTGGCTCTGTGTTGGCACCTTTCCCTCCAGTCAGAGGTGCCTTGTTTCCAGTTGACCCAAGGAGTCAGTTCATGAGAAGAGGACATTTTTTTCCCTCCACCTCTCCCAGGAAACTTGTCTGGGAACCTGGAGATTATTTTCCACCTGACCCGCCACCCACTCCATTTCCAATGCGAAGTGTCTATGCAGGGAGGGGGTTTTCCTCACAAAATCTTCCCCCAAGAGCTGGAATTCAGCCCTCTTCACCCCCATTCTGAAAGTACAAATGAGTTGCCTGAAGGGTTCCTTCCACCTGCAAATGAGCCTGTTACTCAACATCCAGAACCAAACAAGAAACCTCATGCTGTTGCTCTCTCTTCAAATGTAATTTGACTTATCTCTCATTTTTAGTTTTTAAGTAACTGCTTTTAGTTCAGTAATTGACTATACTTTGGCTCCAATTGAAGCTCAATGAAACAATAATTCTTAAGATAGTATTTTGTAAATAAAGATGGTTTACGTAAGAATCTTATGAGTAAATTATTCCTATTTTATGTTATTCCAGAGAATGGCATTTAATCTGATGAAGCCACTCTTACATAAACAAGAATGGGAGTTCTAGGTCCTTGTAATCTAGCTGGTGGAAATATCTTTTAAACTCCAAACAAAGAAGTGTATTTAGTATGACTGTAGCAATTGTAAAGTGACTTTAGGCTTAATGAAAAAGTGTCACTGATTTAGAGACTGGTTGGGCATTTCAGCTAGTTTTTCCATATCAGAATAACTAGAGCATGGGAGGACTAAAGGAGAGAACACAACTAAACATGTCAAGGAAACAGGAGATCTCAACTACAAAGAAAAATGAAGACCTCTTTTTTATATTGGTTGCTTAAAACCTTACATAGCTCTTGAGATACCATATTTCCTACATTAGATTCAAGTGAGTTATGAACTTTCATTTTGACCCCATATACAGATTGCACAATCACATTGTTTACACATCCACGTTTTTACAAAATGCCATGTTAGTAACTGTTGTATTCTGCTACCTTTTCTAGCCTCTACTATCCCCCCTCTCCTGCCCTCCCATCTTCTCTCTATATCCCGTCTGCTGTAATTTAACGTTTGGGAATTGGAAACCACACTTTAAACTCACTCTCCTCCCCTTTTTCCCTTCTGTCAAATTTCTCATCATCTTCTTCTATTTCTCCTCCTCCTCCTCCTCTTCCTCCTCCTCCTTATACCTTTAATTCATTCATCATACACTCATGCATTGGTTCATTCATTCCTTTCACGTATGGTGTTGGGGATCCAACTCAGGACCTTTGAAAGTGTGAAGCCAGCACTCTAGTGCTGAGTCAAAACCCCAGCACCTGTCTTTTTGATTTTATGACTGTTTATATGAAATTCAGAGTCGCATTCTGCTATGGTTCACTGATATGTGGATTGACCTAGTCCTTGTTTTCTGGGAGACTTTTGGAAAATATACATGAATTATTAGGAGGTTGAAATGAAGAAACAAAGAGGAAATTCCCCAATTTCTTATTCTTAGATTCCATACTCTGACTCTGCCTACCTACTGTAAAAACTTTTAAACTCTTACTCCCCATTTCTATATCATTGCCAACAAGTGAACGTTCACTGCCCTACAACAAACCAGAGAACTCACATTGAACCATGTTTCCCCAGTAGAGACCAAGACACAATACTTATTAAAAAAATACCCTAGTTATGAATTAGTAGGTAAAGCTTTATTTGAGTGTTAAATGTGCTCTAATTATGTGTTTGTGTGTGTGTTGATGTGTGTGGTGTGTGGGTGTGTGTGCTTGTGTGTAAAACAAGCACTGAGGTGTAAAATAAATGCAGGATTGCAATGGCCTTCTTAAAAATAAGAAGCAACTTTATCACATTTGAAGCCCAGTGAAGAATCTGCCTGATACTTAACCTACAATTAATTGAAATGTGAAAACTTCAGGCCTAGAAAAACAAAGCCAACATACATACTGAATCTAATCAGTCTGTCTCACCTGTTTTCTAATCGCTCCTTTAAATAAACCTAAATTGCCAGCATAAAACATCAGTTGTTCTAAACGAATGGACGGATGTCCCCCGTCATGGGCTGTGTAAAATACATGGAGGATCCGGCACTGCTTGTTATCTAGAATGACTTCTGCCTGAACTACTATTGGAGAATGGTTGCTGATATACTGCGGTTCTTATACCAGTAAACTGGAATGAAGGTAATTTCAGGCTGCAAAGGAATCAATTGATTTTACTAACTGGTTTTTGGAAAACACTGCCATGAAAAATTATCAATATGTTCATAAAGGCATCTACATGTCTCTTCACAAGGGTTTTACTCAATGGGGGAGGTGGTGAGGTCTGGATATAACTGAACTGTCCATTAGTAGGTAGAACAATATAATGGGAATCAGAGTGCACATTCCGGTTTGAACTCAATCTAGGTAACGTGGATTCATCTCTGTGTAATAGGCCTGCTTCTGGAAAACACAATGTAGAGCTCCAAAAGCAGAACGATTCTTTCAGAATACCATGTGATGTTTGTAAATAGATAGACAGATAGATATACAGGAATCAAAAATCTGAAAACGGTCCGGAAGTGTACATTTCAATAACTTACAATGTCAGTAGTGGGGGATTAATAGCAGATCAAGAAGACTGTGTCTGCATGCGAAATGGTTCAATTTTTGAAAGAGTTTTTTAAATGAAAAGTGACAAAAAATTGAAAGGTTTACAGTAAGTGTTGAGGAGTGACTTGGCCAAAGGAGCACAGAGGTGAGAAAGAATTAAGTAGAGTTCAATAGAACCAGGTATAATTTCTGTACACATGACTCCATGAACAGGAGCAAAGGGGACACTTAAAGAAATCATAGGACTAAGGAGAGATCAGGATTAGGAGGGTTTGTACTAGTCTAGAAATGCTGACCTGAAAACCAATTAAGTTTTCCACTCCTTCTTTGGAGGAACATTAGCTGTGCCGTGCTTTTCAAAAATGACTTGTCATAACTGATTTATGCCCATGTTAGCAACTCTTCTGAAATTACTTTGAAAGTAGACTAATGTGAGAGTTTCTCTTTAGAGATAATTCAAGTTACTTGCATAGGAAGTGGCAGCAGGTCTGGGGATGTTGTAGCTCAGTGGCAGTGACCTTGCCTAGCTTGGGGCTGGCCTGCCATGGACTTTCACCCCAAACACTTGCAAGAAAAGAAAAGGGAGGGAAGGGAGAGAGAAAGTTGGAAGGGAGGAAGGCAAAGTTGGAGGGATGCAGGGAGGTAGAAAAGAAGGAAGAAGAAAAGGGGAAAACCCAGGAAGGGAGGAAGGAAGCAAGGAAGGTAGGAAATAGGGAGAGCACAAGGGCAGGGAAAGGACTGAGTCACTCAAACAAAAGGCAAGGGACACAAAGACCAATAGAGGCCATAAAAGCTGTTTGAACAGTTTAGTCAGCTTTAGAATTTGAGTGACATCAAACTGAATGTTATTATGACTGGATGGAATCTTCCTACTAACCCCGCCTTGGCCTGGCCTAAACCAAATCAAGGGGTGGGTGGCATGGAGAGGAATTCTCTCTGGCTGGAGTGGGAGGGACCAAAACCTGTGGCACATGAGGATGCACTGGGTAGGGAAGCGGACAAGACTCCCCTGATGGGCAGTTGAGCACAACAAGGCTCCTGGGAGCCTTTGATCATGGCTCCCACCGCCATACGCCCACCACCCACCATACGCTCAGCCCCTGAAGGGAATCACAGTGGTCTGCTCCGTTGCCTGGTGCAGGTTGGAGTTCCTGACCAAACACCTGAGTGTCCACAGCCTGTGTTGGCCTGCCTGGGCTCTGTGGTTGTGGTGGCAAGAGCCAAAGCTGTCTTGGCGTGATGGAGGAGCCAAGGGCTGCCTCTCAGCCATCCTAGTGGGTGGTTCTGGAAGAAGCACCCAGGGTTGTGGCAGCATTGTCCGAAGACATGAAGCCAGGCCATCTTCCTTATGGCTTTCCTTGGGAGTTGGTGATGTGTACAGCTCTTGGATTTTTTGCTGTTCTCTCACTGTTCTGGAGAGGTTTTCAGTCGGTTCGTAGCAGGCTTTACGTGGGAAGAGAAAAAAGGCTGGTTCTAAATCTTGCTGGACTTATTGAGGCAAAATGTGGACTTCTTGAAAAAGTGAGCCTTGTTGAAAAAGAACATGAAGGCTTAGAATCATCTTTAAAGGATTGCAGGTTTGAGAAGGGTTCAAGAGAAGCACAACAGCTGGAGGCAACCGACGAAAAGCTGCATAGGCCCGAATCCAGCCATGGCGTTGAAATGCTCTTTCTAGAAGAAGAGCTCAAAGCACAGAAGGCTCAACATGGTCAACAGGATGAAACGATGGCGCATCTATCAAGAAGGATACAGTCCCTCCAAGGTGAATCTGAATCCCTCAGATCACAAATAGCTGAAGCTAAAACAAACTGGAGACTCTTTCAAGTGAATGAGGAAGAACTGAAGCTGGCAATCAAAGAGGTTTTGAATGAAGGATCCCTACTTCCGCCAACGCAGAGACCAACAATACAAGGAGAAGCTGAAGCACAGAGGCAACAAGGAGGTGTCCAATATAAAGCAAAAATCATATTAGAGGACTCTAAAGTAGCTGGAGAACAAGTTCTAAGGGACACAGAAAATCACATGGAGTCTCTGAGTGAATGCTTGCTGAAGATGAAGGATAGATCTTCTCCAAGCCTGGGAGCCCAAAGGGATGGTGGTCACCTGGAACTGGGAAAGATGAGTGAACCCGAAATTGGTGCTCACTTGGAGGATGAGTCCAAAGGAGCTTTGAGGAACCTGGTTTATGGTGATAAGCTAAAGGCCTCCTTAGAAATCTTGGAAGGAGGAAGAAATCAAAAATGTACTTTCTCATCTGAAGTGGAGAAAACCACGGAAGACCTTACAGAACACCTTAAAAGTCTGCAGACTGAACAGGCATCCTTGCAGTCCGAAAATGCACAGCTGCAAAGTGAGAATGAGACCCTACAGCAGAACTTTAAAGTCATGATGGAACGCTGTCAAGAAAATATGATGAAACTGCACAGGAAATTAAGAGTGGAGGAAAACTGCCGTGTGGAGCAAAAGGAGAAACTTTCCAAAGTCGAAGAAAAGATGAGCCATACAATAAAAGAGCTGGAGACCTACAGAAAGAGAGCCCAATATCTTGAAGAACAATTGCAGAGTACCATTCGTTCCTGTCTGGGGAAGATTACTTCCTCCGAGAAAGAAGCAGATGCTAGTGAGTTGGCAGCTCGGATTGCTGAAAGAAACCTCAGTTATTTCAGGAAACAAAATGCACGCAACAGACAGAAATTAACTGAGAAGGAGCTTAGATTTGAACTTGTAGAAAAAGATCCCTATGATGCACTGGATGTTTCCAACTCAGCAATGGGCAGAAAGCCTTCTCCAAATGGGCCCTCACCAATAGGTCACCCTTCATCTGAAAGGAGACCTCCTCATTTTGAAAAGAGTGGTCCACTCACACTCTCACCTTTCACTCCAGTGGGAGGAGGAAGAGGGTCAAGGGGCCCTGGAGAATCCTCTGGACCATGCGACTAGCAGTAAAGGAAGAGAAGCCAGCTGTCATAAGTTCACTGATTTTCAGAGAGCACCTTCTCAGACTGGGCCCCTCTCTCCTCCAGGGGAACAGGCCAGCAGGCTGATGATCCCTCCGCCAGGCCAACCATATTCTTCTGATGCACGTCTTCCTCTACAAAGGCAAGATAGGTTTTACTCAAATTGTGGTAGAGCATCGGGACCAGCAGAACACAGAATTCCTAATATGCCTCCTTTGGACTCTGATGTGCCTGATTCACCTCTCCATGCTGAAAACCAAGCAACTGGCTCTGGCTCTGTGTTGGCACCTTTCCCTCCAGTCAGAGGTGCCTTGTTTCCAGTTGACCCAAGGAGTCAGTTCATGAGAAGAGGACATTTTTTTCCCTCCACCTCTCCCAGGAAACTTGTCTGGGAACCTGGAGATTATTTTCCACCTGACCCGCCACCCACTCCATTTCCAATGCGAAGTGTCTATGCAGGGAGGGGGTTTTCCTCACAAAATCTTCCCCCAAGAGCTGGAATTCAGCCCTCTTCACCCCCATTCTGAAAGTACAAATGAGTTGCCTGAAGGGTTCCTTCCACCTGCAAATGAGCCTGTTACTCAACATCCAGAACCAAACAAGAAACCTCATGCTGTTGCTCTCTCTTCAAATGTAATTTGACTTATCTCTCATTTTTAGTTTTTAAGTAACTGCTTTTAGTTCAGTAATTGACTATACTTTGGCTCCAATTGAAGCTCAATGAAACAATAATTCTTAAGATAGTATTTTGTAAATAAAGATGGTTTACGTAAGAATCTTATGAGTAAATTATTCCTATTTTATGTTATTCCAGAGAACGGCATTTAATCTGATGAAGCCACTCTTACATAAACAAGAATGGGAGTTCTAGGTCCTTGTAATCTAGCTGGTGGAAATATCTTTTAAACTCCAAACAAAGAAGTGTATTTAGTATGACTGTAGCAATTGTAAAGTGACTTTAGGCTTAATGAAAAAGTGTCACTGATTTAGAGACTGGTTGGGCATTTCAGCTAGTTTTTCCATATCAGAATAACTAGAGCATGGGAGGACTAAAGGAGAGAACACAACTAAACATGTCAAGGAAACAGGAGATCTCAACTACAAAGAAAAATGAAGACCTCTTTTTTATATTGGTTGCTTAAAACCTTACATAGCTCTTGAGATACCATATTTCCTACATTAGATTCAAGTGAGTTATGAACTTTCATTTTGACCCCATATACAGATTGCACAATCACATTGTTTACACATCCACGTTTTTACAAAATGCCATGTTAGTAACTGTTGTATTCTGCTACCTTTTCTAGCCTCTACTATCCCCCCTCTCCTGCCCTCCCATCTTCTCTCTCTATCCCGTCTGCTGTAATTTAACGTTTGGGAATTGGAAACCACACTTTAAACTCACTCTCCTCCCCTTTTTCCCTTCTGTCAAATTTCTCATCATCTTCTTCTATTTTTCCTCCTCCTCCTCTTCCTCCTCCTCCTTATACCTTTAATTCATTCATCATACACTCATGCATTGGTTCATTCATTCCTTTCACGTATGGTGTTGGGGATCCAACTCAGGACCTTTGAAAGTGTGAAGCCAGCACTCTAGTGCTGAGTCAAAACCCCAGCACCTGTCTTTTTGATTTTATGACTGTTTATATGAAATTCAGAGTCGCATTCTGCTATGGTTCACTGATATGTGGATTGACCTAGTCCTTGTTTTCTGGGAGACTTTTGGAAAATATACATGAATTATTAGGAGGTTGAAATGAAGAAACAAAGAAGAAATTCCCCAATTTCTTATTCTTAGATTCCATACTCTGACTCTGCCTACCTACTGTAAAAACTTTTAAACTCTTACTCCCCATTTCTATATCATTGCCAACAAGTGAACGTTCACTGCCCTACAACAAACCAGAGAACTCACATTGAACCATGTTTCCCCAGTAGAGACCAAGACACAATACTTATTAAAAAAATACCCTAGTTATGAATTAGTAGGTAAAGCTTTATTTGAGTGTTAAATGTGCTCTAATTATGTGTTTGTGTGTGTGTTGATGTGTGTGGTGTGTGGGTGTGTGTGCTTGTGTGTAAAACAAGCACTGAGGTGTAAAATAAATGCAGGATTGCAACGGCCTTCTTAAAAATAAGAAGCAACTTTATCACATTTGAAGCCCAGTGAAGAATCTGCCTGATACTTAACCTACAATTAATTGAAATGTGAAAACTTCAGGCCTAGAAAAACAAAGCCAACATACATACTGAATCTAATCAGTCTGTCTCACCTGTTTTCTAATCGCTCCTTTAAATAAACCTAAATTGCCAGCATAAAACATCAGTTGTTCTAAACGAATGGACGGATGTCCCCCGTCATGGGCTGTGTAAAATACATGGAGGATCCGGCACTGCTTGTTATCTAGAATGACTTCTGCCTGAACTACTATTGGAGAATGGTTGCTGATATACTGCGGTTCTTATACCAGTAAACTGGAATGAAGGTAATTTCAGGCTGCAAAGGAATCAATTGATTTTACTAACTGGTTTTTGGAAAACACTGCCATGAAAAATTATCAATATGTTCATAAAGGCATCTACATGTCTCTTCACAAGGGTTTTACTCAATGGGGGAGGTGGTGAGGTCTGGATATAACTGAACTGTCCATTAGTAGGTAGAACAATATAATGGGAATCAGAGTGCACATTCCGGTTTGAACTCAATCTAGGTAACGTGGATTCATCTCTGTGTAATAGGCCTGCTTCTGGAAAACACAATGTAGAGCTCCAAAAGCAGAACGATTCTTTCAGAATACCATGTGATGTTTGTAAATAGATAGACAGATAGATATACAGGAATCAAAAATCTGAAAACGGTCCGGAAGTGTACATTTCAATAACTTACAATGTCAGTAGTGGGGGATTAATAGCAGATCAAGAAGACTGTGTCTGCATGCGAAATGGTTCAATTTTTGAAAGAGTTTTTTAAATGAAAAGTGACAAAAAATTGAAAGGTTTACAGTAAGTGTTGAGGAGTGACTTGGCCAAAGGAGCACAGAGGTGAGAAAGAATTAAGTAGAGTTCAATAGAACCAGGTATAATTTCTGTACACATGACTCCATGAACAGGAGCAAAGGGGACACTTAAAGAAATCATAGGACTAAGGAGAGATCAGGATTAGGAGGGTTTGTACTAGTCTAGAAATGCTGACCTGAAAACCAATTAAGTTTTCCACTCCTTCTTTGGAGGAACATTAGCTGTGCCGTGCTTTTCAAAAATGACTTGTCATAACTGATTTATGCCCATGTTAGCAACTCTTCTGAAATTACTTTGAAAGTAGACTAATGTGAGAGTTTCTCTTTAGAGATAATTCAAGTTACTTGCATAGGAAGTGGCAGCAGGTCTGGGGATGTTGTAGCTCAGTGGCAGTGACCTTGCCTAGCTTGGGGCTGGCCTGCCATGGACTTTCACCCCAAACACTTGCAAGAAAAGAAAAGGGAGGGAAGGGAGAGAGAAAGTTGGAAGGGAGGAAGGCAAAGTTGGAGGGATGCAGGGAGGTAGAAAAGAAGGAAGAAGAAAAGGGGAAAACCCAGGAAGGGAGGAAGGAAGCAAGGAAGGTAGGAAATAGGGAGAGCACAAGGGCAGGGAAAGGACTGAGTCACTCAAACAAAAGGCAAGGGACACAAAGACCAATAGAGGCCATAAAAGCTGTTTGAACAGTTTAGTCAGCTTTAGAATTTGAGTGACATCAAACTGAATGTTATTATGACTGGATGGAATCTTCCTACTAACCCCGCCTTGGCCTGGCCTAAACCAAATCAAGGGGTGGGTGGCATGGAGAGGAATTCTCTCTGGCTGGAGTGGGAGGGACCGAAACCTGTGGCACATGAGGATGCACTGGGTAGGGAAGCGGACAAGACTCCCCTGATGGGCAGTTGAGCACAACAAGGCTCCTGGGAGCCTTTGATCATGGCTCCCACCGCCATACGCCCACCACCCACCATACGCTCAGCCCCTGAAGGGGATCACAGTGGTCTGCTCCGTTGCCTGGTGCAGGTTGGAGTTCCTGACCAAACACCTGAGTGTCCACAGCCTGTGTTGGCCTGCCTGGGCAGGCTGTGGTTGTGGTGGCAAGAGCCAAAGCTGTCTTGGCGTGATGGAGGAGCCAAGGGCTGCCTCTCAGCTATCCTAGTGGGTGGTTCTGGAAGAAGCACCCAGGGTTGTGGCAGCATTGTCCGAAGACATGAAGCCAGGCCATCTTCCTTATGGCTTTCCTTGGGAGTTGGTGATGTGTACAGCTCTTGGATTGTTTGCTGTTCTCTCACTTTTCTGGAGAGGTTTTCAGTCGGTTCGTAGCAGGCTTTACGTGGGAAGAGAAAAAAGGCTGGCTCTAAATCTTGCTGGACTTATTGAGGCAAAATGTGGACTTCTTGAAAAAGTGAGCCTTGTTGAAAAAGAACATGAAGGCTTAGAATCATCTTTAAAGGATTGCAGGTTTGAGAAGGGTTCAAGAGAAGCACAACAGCTGGAGGCAACCGACGAAAAGCTGCATAGGCCTGAATCCAGCCATGGCGTTGAAATGCTCTTTCTAGAAGAAGAGCTCAAAGCACAGAAGGCTCAACATGGTCAACAGGATGAAACGATGGCGCATCTATCAAGAAGGATACAGTCCCTCCAAGGTGAATCTGAATCCCTCAGATCACAAATAGCTGAAGCTAAAACAAACTGGAGACTCTTTCAAGTGAATGAGGAAGAACTGAAGCTGGCAATCAAAGAGGTTTTGAATGAAGGATCCCTACTTCCGCCAACGCAGAGACCAACAATACAAGGAGAAGCTGAAGCACAGAGGCAACAAGGAGGTGTCCAATATAAAGCAAAAATCATATTAGAGGACTCTAAAGTAGCTGGAGAACAAGTTCTAAGGGACACAGAAAATCACATGGAGTCTCTGAGTGAATGCTTGCTGAAGATGAAGGATAGATCTTCTCCAAGCCTGGGAGCCCAAAGGGATGGTGGTCACCTGGAACTGGGAAAGACGAGTGAACCCGAAATTGGTGCTCACTTGGAGGATGAGTCCAAAGGAGCTTTGAGGAACCTGGTTTATGGTGATAAGCTAAAGGCCTCCTTAGAAATCTTGGAAGGAGGAAGAAATCAAAAATGTACTTTCTCATCTGAAGTGGAGAAAACCACGGAAGACCTTACAGAACACCTTAAAAGTCTGCAGACTGAACAGGCATCCTTGCAGTCCGAAAATGCACAGCTGCAAAGTGAGAATGAGACCCTACAGAAGAACTTTAAAGTCATGATGGAACGCTGTCAAGAAAATATGATGAAACTGCACAGGAAATTAAGAGTGGAGGAAAACTGCCGTGTGGAGCAAAAGGAGAAACTTTCCAAAGTCGAAGAAAAGATGAGCCATACAATAAAAGAGCTGGAGACCTACAGAAAGAGAGCCCAATATCTTGAAGAACAATTGCAGAGTACCATTCGTTCCTGTCTGGGGAAGATTACTTCCTCCGAGAAAGAAGCAGATGCTAGTGAGTTGGCAGCTCGGATTGCTGAAAGAAACCTCAGTTATTTCAGGAAACAAAATGCACGCAACAGACAGAAATTAACTGAGAAGGAGCTTAGATTTGAACTTGTAGAAAAAGATCCCTATGATGCACTGGATGTTTCCAACTCAGCAATGGGCAGAAAGCCTTCTCCAAATGGGCCCTCACCAATAGGTCACCCTTCATCTGAAAGGAGACCTCCTCATTTTGAAAAGAGTGGTCCACTCACACTCTCACCTTTCACTCCAGTGGGAGGAGGAAGAGGGTCAAGGGGCCCTGGAGAATCCTCTGGACCATGCGACTAGCAGTAAAGGAAGAGAATCCAGCCGTCATAAGTTCACTGATTTTCAGAGAGCACCTTCTCAGACTGGGCCCCTCTCTCTCCAGGGGAACAGGCCAGCAGGCTGGTGATCCCTCCGCCAGGCCAACCATATTCTTCTGATGCACGTCTTCCTCTACATAGGCAAGATAGGTTTTACTCAAATTGTGGTAGAGCATCGGGACCAGCAGAACACAGAATTCCTAATATGCCTCCTTTGGACTCTGATGTGCCTGATTCACCTCTCCATGCTGAAAACCAAGCAACTGGCTCTGGCTCTGTGTTGGCACCTTTCCCTCCAGTCAGAGGTGCCTTGTTTCCAGTTGACCCAAGGAGTCAGTTCATGAGAAGAGGACCTTTTTTTCCCTCCACCTCTCCCAGGAAACTTGTCTGGGAACCTGGAGATTATTTTCCACCTGACCCGCCACCCACTCCATTTCCAATGCGAAGTGTCTATGCAGGGAGGGGGTTTTCCTCACAAAATCTTCCCCCAAGAGCTGGAATTCAGCCCTCTTCACCCCCATTCTGAAAGTACAAATGAGTTGCCTGAAGGGTTCCTTCCACCTGCAAATGAGCCTGTTACTCAACATCCAGAACCAAACAAGAAACCTCATGCTGTTGCTCTCTCTTCAAATGTAATTTGACTTATCTCTCATTTTTAGTTTTTAAGTAACTGCTTTTAGTTCAGTAATTGACTATACTTTGGCTCCAATTGAAGCTCAATGAAACAATAATTCTTAAGATAGTATTTTGTAAATAAAGATGGTTTACGTAAGAATCTGATGAGTAAATTATTCCTATTTTATGTTATTCCAGAGAACGGCATTTAATCTGATGAAGCCACTCTTACATAAACAAGAATGGGAGTTCTAGGTCCTTGTAATCTAGCTGGTGGAAATATCTTTTAAACTCCAAACAAAGAAGTGTATTTAGTATGACTGTAGCAATTGTAAAGTGACTTTAGGCTTAATGAAAAAGTGTCACTGATTTAGAGACTGGTTGGGCATTTCAGCTAGTTTTTCCATATCAGAATAACTAGAGCCTGGGAGGACTAAAGGAGAGAACACAACTGAACATGTCAAGGAAACAGGAGATCTCAACTACAAAGAAAAATGAAGACCTCTTTTTTTATATTGGTTGCTTAAAACCTTACATAGCTCTTGAGATACCATATTTCCTACATTAGATTCAAGTGAGTTATGAACTCCCATTTTGACCCCATATACAGATTGCACAATCACATTGTTTACACATCCACGTTTTTACAAAATGCCATGTTAGTAACTGTTGTATTCTGCTACCTTTTCTAGCCTCTACTATCCCCCCTCTCCTGCCCTCCCATCTTCTCTCTCTATCCCGTCTGCTGTAATTTAACGTTTGGGAATTGGAAACCACACTTTAAACTCACTCTCCTCCCCTTTTTCCCTTCTGTCAAATTTCTCATCATCTTCTTCTATTTCTCCTCCTCCTCCTCCTCTTCCTCCTCCTCCTTATACCTTTAATTCATTCATCATACACTCATGCATTGGTTCATTCATTCCTTTCACGTATGGTGTTGGGGATCCAACTCAGGACCTTTGAAAGTGTGAAGCCAGCACTCTAGTGCTGAGCCAAAACCCCAGCACCTGTCTTTTTGATTTTATGACTGTTTATATGAAATTCAGAGTCGCATTCTGCTATGGTTCACTGATATGTGGATTGACCTAGTCCTTGTTTTCTGGGAGACTTTTGGAAAATATACATGAATTATTAGGAGGTTGAAATGAAGAAACAAAGAGGAAATTCCCCAATTTCTTATTCTTAGATTCCATACTCTGACTCTGCCTACCTACTGTAAAAACTTTTAAACTCTTACTCCCCATTTCTATATCATTGCCAACAAGTGAACATTCACTGCCCTACAACAAACCAGAGAACTCACATTGAACCATGTTTCCCCAGTAGAGACCAAGACACAATACTTATTAACAAAAATACCCTAGTTATGAATCAGTAGGTAAAGCTTTATTTGAGTGTTAAATGTGCTCTAATTATGTGTTTGTGTGTGTGTTGATGTGTGTGGTGTGTGGGTGTGTGTGCTTGTGTGTAAAACAAGCACTGAGGTGTAAAATAAATGCAGGATTGCAACGGCCTTCTTAAAAATAAGAAGCAACTTTATCACATTTGAAGCCCAGTGAAGAATCTGCCTGATACTTAACCTACAATTAATTGAAATGTGAAAACTTCAGGCCTAGAAAAACAAAGCCAACATACATACTGAATCTAATCAGTCTGTCTCACCTGTTTTCTAATCGCTCCTTTAAATAAACCTAAATTGCCAGCATAAAACATCAGTTGTTCTAAACGAATGGACGGATGTCCCCCGTCATGGGCTGTGTAAAATACATGGAGGATCCGGCACTGCTTGTTATCTAGAATGACTTCTGCCTGAACTACTATTGGAGAATGGTTGCTGATATACTGCGGTTCTTATACCAGTAAACTGGAATGAAGGTAATTTCAGGCTGCAAAGGAATCAATTGATTTTACTAACTGGTTTTTGGAAAACACTGCCATGAAAAATTATCAATATGTTCATAAAGGCATCTACATGTCTCTTCACAAGGGTTTTACTCAATGGGGGAGGTGGTGAGGTCTGGATATAACTGAACTGTCCATCAGTAGGTAGAACAATATAATGGGAATCAGAGTGCACATTCCGGTTTGAACTCAATCTAGGTAACATGGATTCATCTCTGTGTAATAGGCCTGCTTCTGGAAAACACAATGTAGAGCTCCAAAAGCAGAACGATTCTTTCAGAATACCATGTGATGTTTGTAAATAGATAGACAGATAGATATACAGGAATCAAAAATCTGAAAACGGTCCGGAAGTGTACATTTCAATAACTTACAATGTCAGTAGTGGGGGATTAATAGCAGATCAAGAAGACTGTGTCTGCATGCGAAATGGTTCAATTTTTGAAAGAGTTTTTTAAATGAAAATGGACAAAAAATTGAAAGGGTTACAGTAAGTGTTGAGGAGTGACTTGGCCAAAGGAGCACAGAGGTGAGAAAGAATTAAGTAGAGTTCAATAGAACCAGGTATAATTTCTGTACACATGACTCCATGAACAGGAGCAAAGGGGACACTTAAAGAAATCATAGGACTAAGGAGAGATCAGGATTAGGAGGGTTTGTACTAGTCTAGAAATGCTGACCTGAAAACCAATTAAGTTTTCCACTCCTTCTTTGGAGGAACATTAGCTGTGCCGTGCTTTTCAAAAATGACTTGTCATAACTGATTTATGCCCATGTTAGCAACTCTTCTGAAATTACTTTGAAAGTAGACTAATGTGAGAGTTTCTCTTTAGAGATAATTCAAGTTACTTGCATAGGAAGTGGCAGCAGGTCTGGGGATGTTGTAGCTCAGTGGCAGTGACCTTGCCTAGCTTGGGGCTGGCCTGCCATGGACTTTCACCCCAAACACTTGCAAGAAAAGAAAAGGGAGGGAAGGGAGAGAGAAAGTTGGAAGGGAGGAAGGCAAAGTTGGAGGGATGCAGGGAGGTAGAAAAGAAGGAAGAAGAAAAGGGGAAAACCCAGGAAGGGAGGAAGGAAGCAAGGAAGGTAGGAAATAGGGAGAGCACAAGGGCAGGGAAAGGACTGAGTCACTCAAACAAAAGGCAAGGGACACAAAGACCAATAGAGGCCATAAAAGCTGTTTGAACAGTTTAGTCAGCTTTAGAATTTGAGTGACATCAAACTGAATGTTATTATGACTGGATGGAATCTTCCTACTAACCCCGCCTTGGCCTGGCCTAAACCAAATCAAGGGGTGGTTGGCATGGAGAGGAATTCTCTCTGGCTGGAGTGGGAGGGACCGAAACCTGTGGCACATGAGGATGCACTGGGTAGGGAAGCGGACAAGACTCCCCTGATGGGCAGTTGAGCACAACAAGGCTCCTGGGAGCCTTTGATCATGGCTCCCACCGCCATACGCCCACCACCCACCATACGCTCAGCCCCTGAAGGGGATCACAGTGGTCTGCTCCGTTGTCTGGTGCAGGTTGGAGTTCCTGACCAAACACCTGAGTGTCCACAGCCTGTGTTGGCCTGCCTGGGCAGGCTGTGGTTGTGGTGGCAAGAGCCAAAGCTGTCTTGGCGTGATGGAGGAGCCAAGGGCTGCCTCTCAGCCATCCTAGTGGGTGGTTCTGGAAGAAGCACCCAGGGTTGTGGCAGCATTGTCCGAAGACATGAAGCCAGGCCATCTTCCTTATGGCTTTCCTTGGGAGTTGGTGATGTGTACAGCTCTTGGATTTTTTGCTGTTCTCTCACTGTTCTGGAGAGGTTTTCAGTCGGTTCGTAGCAGGCTTTACGTGGGAAGAGAAAAAAGGCTGGTTCTAAATCTTGCTGGACTTATTGAGGCAAAATGTGGACTTCTTGAAAAAGTGAGCCTTGTTGAAAAAGAACATGAAGGCTTAGAATCATCTTTAAAGGATTGCAGGTTTGAGAAGGGTTCAAGAGAAGCACAACAGCTGGAGGCAACCGACGAAAAGCTGCATAGGCCTGAATCCAGCCATGGCGTTGAAATGCTCTTTCTAGAAGAAGAGCTCAAAGCACAGAAGGCTCAACATGGTCAACAGGATGAAACGATGGCGCATCTATCAAGAAGGATACAGTCCCTCCAAGGTGAATCTGAATCCCTCAGATCACAAATAGCTGAAGCTAAAACAAACTGGAGACTCTTTCAAGTGAATGAGGAAGAACTGAAGCTGGCAATCAAAGAGGTTTTGAATGAAGGATCCCTACTTCCGCCAACGCAGAGACCAACAATACAAGGAGAAGCTGAAGCACAGAGGCAACAAGGAGGTGTCCAATATAAAGCAAAAATCATATTAGAGGACTCTAAAGTAGCTGGAGAACAAGTTCTAAGGGACACAGAAAATCACATGGAGTCTCTGAGTGAATGCTTGCTGAAGATGAAGGATAGATCTTCTCCAAGCCTGGGAGCCCAAAGGGATGGTGGTCACCTGGAACTGGGAAAGACGAGTGAACCCGAAATTGGTGCTCACTTGGAGGATGAGTCCAAAGGAGCTTTGAGGAACCTGGTTTATGGTGATAAGCTAAAGGCCTCCTTAGAAATCTTGGAAGGAGGAAGAAATCAAAAATGTACTTTCTCATCTGAAGTGGAGAAAACCACGGAAGACCTTACAGAACACCTTAAAAGTCTGCAGACTGAACAGGCATCCTTGCAGTCCGAAAATGCACAGCTGCAAAGTGAGAATGAGACCCTACAGAAGAACTTTAAAGTCATGATGGAACGCTGTCAAGAAAATATGATGAAACTGCACAGGAAATTAAGAGTGGAGGAAAACTGCCGTGTGGAGCAAAAGGAGAAACTTTCCAAAGTCGAAGAAAAGATGAGCCATACAATAAAAGAGCTGGAGACCTACAGAAAGAGAGCCCAATATCTTGAAGAACAATTGCAGAGTACCATTCGTTCCTGTCTGGGGAAGATTACTTCCTCCGAGAAAGAAGCAGATGCTAGTGAGTTGGCAGCTCGGATTGCTGAAAGAAACCTCAGTTATTTCAGGAAACAAAATGCACGCAACAGACAGAAATTAACTGAGAAGGAGCTTAGATTTGAACTTGTAGAAAAAGATCCCTATGATGCACTGGATGTTTCCAACTCAGCAATGGGCAGAAAGCCTTCTCCAAATGGGCCCTCACCAATAGGTCACCCTTCATCTGAAAGGAGACCTCCTCATTTTGAAAAGAGTGGTCCACTCACACTCTCACCTTTCACTCCAGTGGGAGGAGGAAGAGGGTCAAGGGGCCCTGGAGAATCCTCTGGACCATGCGACTAGCAGTAAAGGAAGAGAAGCCAGCTGTCATTAGTTCACTGATTTTCAGAGAGCACCTTCTCAGACTGGGCCCCTCTCTCCTCCAGGGGAACAGGCCAGCAGGCTGATGATCCCTCCGCCAGGCCAACCATATTCTTCTGATGCACGTCTTCCTCTACAAAGGCAAGATAGGTTTTACTCAAATTGTGGTAGAGCATCGGGACCAGCAGAACACAGAATTCCTAATATGCCTCCTTTGGACTCTGATGTGCCTGATTCACCTCTCCATGCTGAAAACCAAGCAACTGGCTCTGGCTCTGTGTTGGCACCTTTCCCTCCAGTCAGAGGTGCCTTGTTTCCAGTTGACCCAAGGAGTCAGTTCATGAGAAGAGGACCTTTTTTTCCCTCCACCTCTCCCAGGAAACTTGTCTGGGAACCTGGAGATTATTTTCCACCTGACCCGCCACCCACTCCATTTCCAATGCGAAGTGTCTATGCAGGGAGGGGGTTTTCCTCACAAAATCTTCCCCCAAGAGCTGGAATTCAGCCCTCTTCACCCCCATTCTGAAAGTACAAGTGAGTTGCCTGAAGGGTTCCTTCCACCTGCAAATGAGCCTGTTACTCAACATCCAGAACCAAACAAGAAACCTCATGCTGTTGCTCTCTCTTCAAATGTAATTTGACTTATCTCTCATTTTTAGTTTTTAAGTAACTGCTTTTAGTTCAGTAATTGACTATACTTTGGCTCCAATTGAAGCTCAATGAAACAATAATTCTTAAGATAGTATTTTGTAAATAAAGATGGTTTACGTAAGAATCTTATGAGTAAATTATTCCTATTTTATGTTATTCCAGAGAACGGCATTTAATCTGATGAAGCCACTCTTACATAAACAAGAATGGGAGTTCTAGGTCCTTGTAATCTAGCTGGTGGAAATATCTTTTAAACTCCAAACAAAGAAGTGTATTTAGTATGACTGTAGCAATTGTAAAGTGACTTTAGGCTTAATGAAAAAGTGTCACTGATTTAGAGACTGGTTGGGCATTTCAGCTAGTTTTTCCATATCAGAATAACTAGAGCATGGGAGGACTAAAGGAGAGAACACAACTAAACATGTCAAGGAAACAGGAGATCTCAACTACAAAGAAAAATGAAGACCTCTTTTTTATATTGGTTGCTTAAAACCTTACATAGCTCTTGAGATACCATATTTCCTACATTAGATTCAAGTGAGTTATGAGCTCCCATTTTGACCCCATATACAGATTGCACAATCACATTGTTTACACATCCACGTTTTTACAAAATGCCATGTTAGTAACTGTTGTATTCTGCTACCTTTTCTAGCCTCTACTATCCCCCCTCTCCTGCCCTCCCATCTTCTCTCTCTATCCCGTCTGCTGTAATTTAACGTTTGGGAATTGGAAACCACACTTTAAACTCACTCTCCTCCCCTTTTTCCCTTCTGTCAAATTTCTCATCATCTTCTTCTATTTCTCCTCCTCCTCCTCCTCTTCCTCCTCCTCCTTATACCTTTAATTCATTCATCATACACTCATGCATTGGTTCATTCATTCCTTTCACGTATGGTGTTGGGGATCCAACTCAGGACCTTTGAAAGTGTGAAGCCAGCACTCTAGTGCTGAGCCAAAACCCCAGCACCTGTCTTTTTGATTTTATGACTGTTTATATGAAATTCAGAGTCGCATTCTGCTATGGTTCACTGATATGTGGATTGACCTAGTCCTTGTTTTCTGGGAGACTTTTGGAAAATATACATGAATTATTAGGAGGTTGAAATGAAGAAACAAAGAGGAAATTCCCCAATTTCTTATTCTTAGATTCCATACTCTGACTCTGCCTACCTACTGTAAAAACTTTTAAACTCTTACTCCGCATTTCTATATCATTGCCAACAAGTGAACGTTCACTGCCCTACAACAAACCAGAGAACTCACATTGAACCATGTTTCCCCAGTAGAGACCAAGACACAATACTTATTAAAAAAAATACCCTAGTTATGAATCAGTAGGTAAAGCTTTATTTGAGTGTTAAATGTGCTCTAATTATGTGTTTGTGTGTGTGTTGATGTGTGTGGTGTGTGGGTGTGTGTGCTTGTGTGTAAAACAAGCACTGAGGTGTAAAATAAATGCAGGATTGCAACGGCCTTCTTAAAAATAAGAAGCAACTTTATCACATTTGAAGCCCAGTGAAGAATCTGCCTGATACTTAACCTACAATTAATTGAAATGTGAAAACTTCAGGCCTAGAAAAACAAAGCCAACATACATACTGAATCTAATCAGTCTGTCTCACCTGTTTTCTAATCGCTCCTTTAAATAAACCTAAATTGCCAGCATAAAACATCAGTTGTTCTAAACGAATGGACGGATGTCCCCCGTCATGGGCTGTGTAAAATACATGGAGGATCCGGCACTGCTTGTTATCTAGAATGACTTCTGCCTGAACTACTATTGGAGAATGGTTGCTGATATACTGCGGTTCTTATACCAGTAAACTGGAATGAAGGTAATTTCAGGCTGCAAAGGAATCAATTGATTTTACTAACTGGTTTTTGGAAAACACTGCCATGAAAAATTATCAATATGTTCATAAAGGCATCTACATGTCTCTTCACAAGGGTTTTACTCAATGGGGGAGGTGGTGAGGTCTGGATATAACTGAACTGTCCATCAGTAGGTAGAACAATATAATGGGAATCAGAGTGCACATTCCGGTTTGAACTCAATCTAGGTAACATGGATTCATCTCTGTGTAATAGGCCTGCTTCTGGAAAACACAATGTAGAGCTCCAAAAGCAGAACGATTCTTTCAGAATACCATGTGATGTTTGTAAATAGATAGACAGATAGATATACAGGAATCAAAAATCTGAAAACGGTCCGGAAGTGTACATTTCAATAACTTACAATGTCAGTAGTGGGGGATTAATAGCAGATCAAGAAGACTGTGTCTGCATGCGAAAAGGTTCAATTTTTGAAAGAGTTTTTTAAATGAAAATGGACAAAAAATTGAAAGGGTTACAGTAAGTGTTGAGGAGTGACTTGGCCAAAGGAGCACAGAGGTGAGAAAGAATTAAGTAGAGTTCAATAGAACCAGGTATAATTTCTGTACACATGACTCCATGAACAGGAGCAAAGGGGACACTTAAAGAAATCATAGGACTAAGGAGAGATCAGGATTAGGAGGGTTTGTACTAGTCTAGAAATGCTGACCTGAAAACCAATTATGTTTTCCACTCCTTCTTTGGAGGAACATTAGCTGTGCCGTGCTTTTCAAAAATGACTTGTCATAACTGATTTATGCCCATGTTAGCAACTCTTCTGAAATTACTTTGAAAGTAGACTAATGTGAGAGTTTCTCTTTAGAGATAATTCAAGTTACTTGCATAGGAAGTGGCAGCAGGTCTGGGGATGTTGTAGCTCAGTGGCAGTGACCTTGCCTAGCTTGGGGCTGGCCTGCCATGGACTTTCACCCCAAACACTTGCAAGAAAAGAAAAGGGAGGGAAGGGAGAGAGAAAGTTGGAAGGGAGGAAGGCAAAGTTGGAGGGATGCAGGGAGGTAGAAAAGAAGGAAGAAGAAAAGGGGAAAACCCAGGAAGGGAGGAAGGAAGCAAGGAAGGTAGGAAATAGGGAGAGCACAAGGGCAGGGAAAGGACTGAGTCACTCAAACAAAAGGCAAAGGACACAAAGACCAATAGAGGCCATAAAAGCTGTTTGAACAGTTTAGTCAGCTTTAGAATTTGAGTGACATCAAACTGAATGTTATTATGACTGGATGGAATCTTCCTACTAACCCCGCCTTGGCCTGGCCTAAACCAAATCAAGGGGTGGTTGGCATGGAGAGGAATTCTCTCTGGCTGGAGTGGGAGGGACCGAAACCTGTGGCACATGAGGATGCACTGGGTAGGGAAGCGGACAAGACTCCCCTGATGGGCAGTTGAGCACAACAAGGCTCCTGGGAGCCTTTGATCATGGCTCCCACCGCCATACGCCCACCACCCACCATACGCTCAGCCCCTGAAGGGGATCACAGTGGTCTGCTCCGTTGTCTGGTGCAGGCTGGAGTTCCTGACCAAACACCTGAGTGTCCACAGCCTGTGTTGGCCTGCCTGGGCAGGCTGTGGTTGTGGTGGCAAGAGCCAAAGCTGTCTTGGCGTGATGGAGGAGCCAAGGGCTGCCTCTCAGCCATCCTAGTGGGTGGTTCTGGAAGAAGCACCCAGGGTTGTGGCAGCATTGTCCGAAGACATGAAGCCAGGCCATCTTCCTTATGGCTTTCCTTGGGAGTTGGTGATGTGTACAGCTCTTGGATTTTTTGCTGTTCTCTCACTGTTCTGGAGAGGTTTTCAGTCGGTTCGTAGCAGGCTTTACGTGGGAAGAGAAAAAAGGCTGGTTCTAAATCTTGCTGGACTTATGGAGGCAAAATGTGGACTTCTTGAAAAAGTGAGCCTTGTTGAAAAAGAACATGAAGGCTTAGAATCATCTTTAAAGGATTGCAGGTTTGAGAAGGGTTCAAGAGAAGCACAACAGCTGGAGGCAACCGACGAAAAGCTGCATAGGCCCGAATCCAGCCATGGCGTTGAAATGCTCTTTCTAGAAGAAGAGCTCAAAGCACAGAAGGCTCAACATGGTCAACAGGATGAAACGATGGCGCATCTATCAAGAAGGATACAGTCCCTCCAAGGTGAATCTGAATCCCTCAGATCACAAATAGCTGAAGCTAAAACAAACTGGAGACTCTTTCAAGTGAATGAGGAAGAACTGAAGCTGGCAATCAAAGAGGTTTTGAATGAAGGATCCCTACTTCCGCCAACGCAGAGACCAACAATACAAGGAGAAGCTGAAGCACAGAGGCAACAAGGAGGTGTCCAATATAAAGCAAAAATCATATTAGAGGACTCTAAAGTAGCTGGAGAACAAGTTCTAAGGGACACAGAAAATCACATGGAGTCTCTGAGTGAATGCTTGCTGAAGATGAAGGATAGATCTTCTCCAAGCCTGGGAGCCCAAAGGGATGGTGGTCACCTGGAACTGGGAAAGACGAGTGAACCCGAAATTGGTGCTCACTTGGAGGATGAGTCCAAAGGAGCTTTGAGGAACCTGGTTTATGGTGATAAGCTAAAGGCCTCCTTAGAAATCTTGGAAGGAGGAAGAAATCAAAAATGTACTTTCTCATCTGAAGTGGAGAAAACCACGGAAGACCTTACAGAACACCTTAAAAGTCTGCAGACTGAACAGGCATCCTTGCAGTCCGAAAATGCACAGCTGCAAAGTGAGAATGAGACCCTACAGAAGAACTTTAAAGTCATGATGGAACGCTGTCAAGAAAATATGATGAAACCTGCACAGGAAATTAAGAGTGGAGGAAAACTGCCGTGTGGAGCAAAGGAGAAACTTTCCAAAGTCGAAGAAAAGATGAGCCATACAATAAAAGAGCTGGAGACCTACAGAAAGAGAGCCCAATATCTTGAAGAACAATTGCAGAGTACCATTCGTTCCTGTCTGGGGAAGATTACTTCCTCCGAGAAAGAAGCAGATGCTAGTGAGTTGGCAGCTCGGATTGCTGAAAGAAACCTCAGTTATTTCAGGAAACAAAATGCACGCAACAGACAGAAATTAACTGAGAAGGAGCTTAGATTTGAACTTGTAGAAAAAGATCCCTATGATGCACTGGATGTTTCCAACTCAGCAATGGGCAGAAAGCCTTCTCCAAATGGGCCCTCACCAATAGGTCACCCTTCATCTGAAAGGAGACCTCCTCATTTTGAAAAGAGTGGTCCACTCACACTCTCACCTTTCACTCCAGTGGGAGGAGGAAGAGGGTCAAGGGGCCCTGGAGAATCCTCTGGACCATGCGACTAGCAGTAAAGGAAGAGAATCCAGCTGTCATAAGTTCACTGATTTTCAGAGAGCACCTTCTCAGACTGGGCCCCTCTCTCCTCCAGGGGAACAGGCCAGCAGGCTGATGATCCCTCCGCCAGGCCAACCATATTCTTCTGATGCACGTCTTCCTCTACAAAGGCAAGATAGGTTTTACTCAAATTGTGGTAGAGCATCGGGACCAGCAGAACACAGAATTCCTAATATGCCTCCTTTGGACTCTGATGTGCCTGATTCACCTCTCCATGCTGAAAACCAAGCAACTGGCTCTGGCTCTGTGTTGGCACCTTTCCCTCCAGTCAGAGGTGCCTTGTTTCCAGTTGACCCAAGGAGTCAGTTCATGAGAAGAGGACCTTTTTTTCCCTCCACCTCTCCCAGGAAACTTGTCTGGGAACCTGGAGATTATTTTCCACCTGACCCGCCACCCACTCCATTTCCAATGCGAAGTGTCTATGCAGGGAGGGGGTTTTCCTCACAAAATCTTCCCCCAAGAGCTGGAATTCAGCCCTCTTCACCCCCATTCTGAAAGTACAAGTGAGTTGCCTGAAGGGTTCCTTCCACCTGCAAATGAGCCTGTTACTCAACATCCAGAACCAAACAAGAAACCTCATGCTGTTGCTCTCTCTTCAAATGTAATTTGACTTATCTCTCATTTTTAGTTTTTAAGTAATTGCTTTTAGTTCAGTAATTGACTATACTTTGGCTCCAATTGAAGCTCAATGAAACAATAATTCTTAAGATAGTATTTTGTAAATAAAGATGGTTTACGTAAGAATCTTATGAGTAAATTATTCCTATTTTATGTTATTCCAGAGAACGGCATTTAATCTGATGAAGCCACTCTTACATAAACAAGAATGGGAGTTCTAGGTCCTTGTAATCTAGCTGGTGGAAATATCTTTTAAACTCCAAACAAAGAAGTGTATTTAGTATGACTGTAGCAATTGTACAGTGACTTTAGGCTTAATGAAAAAGTGTCACTGATTTAGAGACTGGTTGGGCATTTCAGCTAGTTTTTCCATATCAGAATAACTAGAGCATGGGAGGACTAAAGGAGAGAACACAACTAAACATGTCAAGGAAACAGGAGATCTCAACTACAAAGAAAAATGAAGACCTCTTTTTTATATTGGTTGCTTAAAACCTTACATAGCTCTTGAGATACCATATTTCCTACATTAGATTCAAGTGAGTTATGAACTCCCATTTTGACCCCATATACAGATTGCACAATCACATTGTTTACACATCCACGTTTTTACAAAATGCCATGTTAGTAACTGTTGTATTCTGCTACCTTTTCTAGCCTCTACTATCCCCCCTCTCCTGCCCTCCCATCTTCTCTCTCTATCCCGTCTGCTGTAATTTAACGTTTGGGAATTGGAAACCACACTTTAAACTCACTCTCCTCCCCTTTTTCCCTTCTGTCAAATTTCTCATCATCTTCTTCTATTTCTCCTCCTCCTCCTCCTCTTCCTCCTCCTCCTTATACCTTTAATTCATTCATCATACACTCATGCATTGGTTCATTCATTCCTTTCACGTATGGTGTTGGGGATCCAACTCAGGACCTTTGAAAGTGTGAAGCCAGCACTCTAGTGCTGAGCCAAAACCCCAGCACCTGTCTTTTTGATTTTATGACTGTTTATATGAAATTCAGAGTCGCATTCTGCTATGGTTCACTGATATGTGGATTGACCTAGTCCTTGTTTTCTGGGAGACTTTTGGAAAATATACATGAATTATAAGGAGGTTGAAATGAAGAAACAAAGAGGAAATTCCCCAATTTCTTATTCTTAGATTCCATACTCTGACTCTGCCTACCTACTGTAAAAACTTTTAAACTCTTACTCCGCATTTCTATATCATTGCCAACAAGTGAACGTTCACTGCCCTACAACAAACCAGAGAACTCACATTGAACCATGTTTCCCCAGTAGAGACCAAGACACAATACTTATTAAAAAAATACCCTAGTTATGAATTAGTAGGTAAAGCTTTATTTGAGTGTTAAATGTGCTCTAATTATGTGTTTGTGTGTGTGTTGATGTGTTTGGTGTGTGGGTGTGTGTGCTTGTGTGTAAAACAAGCACTGAGGTGTAAAATAAATGCAGGATTGCAACGGCCTTCTTAAAAATAAGAAGCAACTTTATCACATTTGAAGCCCAGTGAAGAATCTGCCTGATACTTAACCTACAATTAATTGAAATGTGAAAACTTCAGGCCTAGAAAAACAAAGCCAACATACATACTGAATCTAATCAGTCTGTCTCACCTGTTTTCTAATCACTCCTTTAAATAAACCTAAATTGCCAGCATAAAACATCAGTTGTTCTAAACGAATGGACGGATGTCCCCCGTCATGGGCTGTGTAAAATACATGGAGGATCCGGCACTGCTTGTTATCTAGAATGACTTCTGCCTGAACTACTGTTGGAGAATCGTTGCTGATATACTGCGGTTCTTATACCAGTAAACTGGAATGAAGGTAATTTCAGGCTGCAAAGGAATCAATTGATTTTTCTAACTGGTTTTTGGAAAACACTGCCATGAAAAATTATCAATATGTTCATAAAGGCATCTACATGTCTCTTCACAAGGGTTTTACTCAATGGGGAAGTGGTGAGGTCTGGATATAACTGAACTGTCCATCAGTAGGTAGAACAATATAATGGGAATCAGAGTGCACATTCCGGTTTGAACTCAATCTAGGTAACGTGGATTCATCTCTGTGTAATAGGCCTGCTTCTGGAAAACACAATGTAGAGCTCCAAAAGCAGAACGATTCTTTCAGAATACCATGTTATGTTTGTAAATAGATAGACAGATAGATATACAGGAATCAAAAATCTGAAAACGGTCCGGAAGTGTACATTTCAATAACTTACAATGTCAGTAGTGGGGGATTAATAGCAGATCAAGAAGACTGTGTCTGCATGCGAAATGGTTCAATTTTTGAAAGAGTTTTTTAAATGAAAAGTGACAAAAAATTGAATGGGTTACAGTAAGTGTTGAGGAGTGACTTGGCCAAAGGAGCACAGAGGTGAGAAAGAATTAAGTAGAGTTCAATAGAACCAGGTATAATTTCTGTACACATGACTCCATGAACAGGAGCAAAGGGGACACTTAAAGAAATCATAGGACTAAGGAGAGATCAGGATTAGGAGGGTTTGTACTAGTCTAGAAATGCTGACCTGAAAACCAATTAAGTTTTCCACTCCTTCTTTGGAGGAACATTAGCTGTGCCGTGCTTTTCAAAAATGACTTGTCATAACTGATTTATGCCCATGTTAGCAACTCTTCTGAAATTACTTTGAAAGTAGACTAATGTGAGAGTTTCTCTTTAGAGATAATTCAAGTTACTTGCATAGGAAGTGGCAGCAGGTCTGGGGATGTTGTAGCTCAGTGGCAGTGACCTTGCCTAGCTTGGGGCTGGCCTGCCATGGACTTTCACCCCAAACACTTGCAAGAAAAGAAAAGGGAGGGAAGGGAGAGAGAAAGTTGGAAGGGAGGAAGGCAAAGTTGGAGGGATGCAGGGAGGTAGAAAAGAAGGAAGAAGAAAAGGGGAAAACCCAGGAAGGGAGGAAGGAAGCAAGGAAGGTAGGAAATAGGGAGAGCACAAGGGCAGGGAAAGGACTGAGTCACTCAAACAAAAGGCAAGGGACACAAAGACCAATAGAGGCCATAAAAGCTGTTTGAACCAGTTTAGTCAGCTTTAGAATTTGAGTGACATCAAACTGAATGTTATTATGACTGGATGGAATCTTCCTACTAACCCCGCCTTGGCCTGGCCTAAACCAAATCAAGGGGTGGGTGGCATGGAGAGGAATTCTCTCTGGCTGGAGTGGGAGGGACCGAAACCTGTGGCACATGAGGATGCACTGGGTAGGGAAGCGGACAAGACTCCCCTGATGGGCAGTTGAGCACAACAAGGCTCCTGGGAGCCTTTGATCATGGCTCCCACCGCCATACGCCCACCACCCACCATACGCTCAGCCCCTGAAGGGGATCACAGTGGTCTGCTCCGTTGCCTGGTGCAGGTTGGAGTTCCTGACCAAACACCTGAGTGTCCACAGCCTGTGTTGGCCTGCCTGGGCAGGCTGTGGTTGTGGTGGCAAGAGCCAAAGCTGTCTTGGCGTGATGGAGGAGCCAAGGGCTGCCTCTCAGCCATCCTAGTGGGTGGTTCTGGAAGAAGCACCCAGGGTTGTGGCAGCATTGTCCGAAGACATGAAGCCAGGCCATCTTCCTTATGGCTTTCCTTGGGAGTTGGTGATGTGTACAGCTCTTGGATTTTTTGCTGTTCTCTCACTTTTCTGGAGAGGTTTTCAGTCGGTTCGTAGCAGGCTTTACGTGGGAAGAGAAAAAAGGCTGGCTCTAAATCTTGCTGGACTTATTGAGGCAAAATGTGGACTTCTTGAAAAAGTGAGCCTTGTTGAAAAAGAACATGAAGGCTTAGAATCATCTTTAAAGGACTGCAGGTTTGAGAAGGGTTCAAGAGAAGCACAACAGCTGGAGGCAACCGACGAAAAGCTGCATAGGCCCGAATCCAGCCATGGCGTTGAAATGCTCTTTCTAGAAGAAGAGCTCAAAGCACAGAAGGCTCAACATGGTCAACAGGATGAAACGATGGCGCATCTATCAAGAAGGATACAGTCCCTCCAAGGTGAATCTGAATCCCTCAGATCACAAATAGCTGAAGCTAAAACAAACTGGAGACTCTTTCAAGTGAATGAGGAAGAACTGAAGCTGGCAATCAAAGAGGTTTTGAATGAAGGATCCCTACTTCCGCCAACGCAGAGACCAACAATACAAGGAAAAGCTGAAGCACAGAGGCAACAAGGAGGTGTCCAATATAAAGCAAAAATCATATTAGAGGACTCTAAAGTAGCTGGAGAACAAGTTCTAAGGGACACAGAAAATCACATGGAGTCTCTGAGTGAATGCTTGCTGAAGATGAAGGATAGATCTTCTCCAAGCCTGGGAGCCCAAAGGGATGGTGGTCACCTGGAACTGGGAAAGACGAGTGAACCCGAAATTGGTGCTCACTTGGAGGATGAGTCCAAAGGAGCTTTGAGGAACCTGGTTTATGGTGATAAGCTAAAGGCCTCCTTAGAAATCTTGGAAGGAGGAAGAAATCAAAAATGTACTTTCTCATCTGAAGTGGAGAAAACCACGGAAGACCTTACAGAACACCTTAAAAGTCTGCAGACTGAACAGGCATCCTTGCAGTCCGAAAATGCACAGCTGCAAAGTGAGAATGAGACCCTACAGAAGAACTTTAAAGTCATGATGGAACGCTGTCAAGAAAATATGATGAAACTGCACAGGAAATTAAGAGTGGAGGAAAACTGCCGTGTGGAGCAAAAGGAGAAACTTTCCAAAGTCGAAGAAAGATGAGCCATACAATAAAAGAGCTGGAGACCTACAGAAAGAGAGCCCAATATCTTGAAGAACAATTGCAGAGTACCATTCGTTCCTGTCTGGGGAAGATTACTTCCTCCGAGAAAGAAGCAGATGCTAGTGAGTTGGCAGCTCGGATTGCTGAAAGAAACCTCAGTTATTTCAGGAAACAAAATGCACGCAACAGACAGAAATTAACTGAGAAGGAGCTTAGATTTGAACTTGTAGAAAAAGATCCCTATGATGCACTGGATGTTTCCAACTCAGCAATGGGCAGAAAGCCTTCTCCAAATGGGCCCTCACCAATAGGTCACCCTTCATCTGAAAGGAGACCTCCTCATTTTGAAAAGAGTGGTCCACTCACACTCTCACCTTTCACTCCAGTGGGAGGAGGAAGAGGGTCAAGGGGCCCTGGAGAATCCTCTGGACCATGCGACTAGCAGTAAAGGAAGAGAATCCAGCTGTCATAAGTTCACTGATTTTCAGAGAGCACCTTCTCAGACTGGGCCCCTCTCTCCTCCAGGGGAAAAGGCCAGCAGGCTGATGATCCCTCCGCCAGGCCAACCATATTCTTCTGATGCACGTCTTCCTCTACAAAGGCAAGATAGGTTTTACTCAAATTGTGGTAGAGCATCGGGACCAGCAGAACACAGAATTCCTAATATGCCTCCTTTGGACTCTGATGTGCCTGATTCACCTCTCCATGCTGAAAACCAAGCAACTGGCTCTGGCTCTGTGTTGGCACCTTTCCCTCCAGTCAGAGGTGCCTTGTTTCCAGTTGACCCAAGGAGTCAGTTCATGAGAAGAGGACCTTTTTTTCCCTCCACCTCTCCCAGGAAACTTGTCTGGGAACCTGGAGATTATTTTCCACCTGACCCGCCACCCACTCCATTTCCAATGCGAAGTGTCTATGCAGGGAGGGGGTTTTCCTCACAAAATCTTCCCCCAAGAGCTGGAATTCAGCCCTCTTCACCCCCATTCTGAAAGTACAAGTGAGTTGCCTGAAGGGTTCCTTCCACCTGCAAATGAGCCTGTTACTCAACATCCAGAACCAAACAAGAAACCTCATGCTGTTGCTCTCTCTTCAAATGTAATTTGACTTATCTCTCATTTTTAGTTTTTAAGTAATTGCTTTTAGTTCAGTAATTGACTATACTTTGGCTCCAATTGAAGCTCAATGAAACAATAATTCTTAAGATAGTATTTTGTAAATAAAGATGGTTTACGTAAGAATCTTATGAGTAAATTATTCCTATTTTATGTTATTCCAGAGAACGGCATTTAATCTGATGAAGCCACTCTTACATAAACAAGAATGGGAGTTCTAGGTCCTTGTAATCTAGCTGGTGGAAATATCTTTTAAACTCCAAACAAAGAAGTGTATTTAGTATGACTGTAGCAATTGTAAAGTGACTTTAGGCTTAATGAAAAAGTGTCACTGATTTAGAGACTGGTTGGGCATTTCAGCTAGTTTTTCCATATCAGAATAACTGGAGCATGGGAGGACTAAAGGAGAGAACACAACTAAACCTGTCAAGGAAACAGGAGATCTCAACTACAAAGAAAAATGAAGACCTCTTTTTTATATTGGTTGCTTAAAACCTTACATAGCTCTTGAGATACCATATTTCCTACATTAGATTCAAGTGAGTTATGAGCTCCCATTTTGACCCCATATACAGATTGCACAATCACATTGTTTACACATCCACGTTTTTACAAAATGCCATGTTAGTAACTCTTGTATTCTGCTACCTTTTCTAGCCTCTACTATCCCCCCTCTCCTGCCCTCCCATCTTCTCTCTCTATCCCGTCTGCTGTAATTTAACGTTTGGGAATTGGAAACCACACTTTAAACTCACTCTCCTCCCCTTTTTCCCTTCTGTCAAATTTCTCATCATCTTCTTCTATTTCTCCTCCTCCTCCTCCTCTTCCTCCTCCTCCTTATACCTTTAATTCATTCATCATACACTCATGCATTGGTTCATTCATTCCTTTCACGTATGGTGTTGGGGATCCAACTCAGGACCTTTGAAAGTGTGAAGCCAGCACTCTAGTGCTGAGCCAAAACCCCAGCACCTGTCTTTTTGATTTTATGACTGTTTATATGAAATTCAGAGTCGCATTCTGCTATGGTTCACTGATATGTGGATTGACCTAGTCCTTGTTTTCTGGGAGACTTTTGGAAAATATACATGAATTATTAGGAGGTTGAAATGAAGAAACAAAGAGGAAATTCCCCAATTTCTTATTCTTAGATTCCATACTCTGACTCTGCCTACCTACTGTAAAAACTTTTAAACTCTTACTCCCCATTTCTATATCATTGCCAACAAGTGAACGTTCACTGCCCTACAACAAACCAGAGAACTCACATTGAACCATGTTTCCCCAGTAGAGACCAAGACACAATACTTATTAAAAAAAAATACCCTAGTTATGAATCAGTAGGTAAAGCTTTATTTGAGTGTTAAATGTGCTCTAATTATGTGTTTGTGTGTGTGTTGATGTGTGTGGTGTGTGGGTGTGTGTGCTTGTGTGTAAAACAAGCACTGAGGTGTAAAATAAATGCAGGATTGCAACGGCCTTCTTAAAAATAAGAAGCAACTTTATCACATTTGAAGCCCAGTGAAGAATCTGCCTGATACTTAACCTACAATTAATTGAAATGTGAAAACTTCAGGCCTAGAAAAACAAAGCCAACATACATACTGAATCTAATCAGTCTGTCTCACCTGTTTTCTAATCACTCCTTTAAATAAACCTAAATTGCCAGCATAAAACATCAGTTGTTCTAAACGAATGGACGGATGTCCCCCGTCATGGGCTGTGTAAAATACATGGAGGATCCGGCACTGCTTGTTATCTAGAATGACTTATGCCTGAACTACTATTGGAGAATGGTTGCTGATATACTGCGGTTCTTATACCAGTAAACTGGAATGAAGGTAATTTCAGGCTGCAAAGGAATCAATTGATTTTACTAACTGGTTTTTGGAAAACACTGCCATGAAAAATTATCAATATGTTCATAAAGGCATCTACATGTCTCTTCACAAGGGTTTTACTCAATGGGGGAGGTGGTGAGGTCTGGATATAACTGAACTGTCCATCAGTAGGTAGAACAATATAATGGGAATCAGAGTGCACATTCCGGTTTGAACTCAATCTAGGTAACGTGGATTCATCTCTGTGTAATAGGCCTGCTTCTGTAAAACACAATGTAGAGCTCCAAAAGCAGAACGATTCTTTCAGAATACCATGTTATGTTTGTAAATAGATAGACAGATAGATATACAGGAATCAAAAATCTGAAAACGGTCCGGAAGTGTACATTTCAATAACTTACAATGTCAGTAGTGGGGGATTAATAGCAGATCAAGAAGACTGTGTCTGCATGCGAAATGGTTCAATTTTTGAAAGAGTTTTTTAAATGAAAATGGACAAAAAAATTGAAAGGGTTACAGTAAGTGTTGAGGAGTGACTTGGCCAAAGGAGCACAGAGGTGAGAAAGAATTAAGTAGAGTTCAATAGAACCAGGTATAATTTCTGTACACATGACTCCATGAACAGGAGCAAAGGGGACACTTAAAGAAATCATAGGACTAAGGAGAGATCAGGATTAGGAGGGTTTGTACTAGTCTAGAAATGCTGACCTGAAAACCAATTAAGTTTTCCACTCCTTCTTTGGAGGAACATTAGCTGTGCCGTGCTTTTCAAAAATGACTTGTCATAACTGATTTATGCCCATGTTAGCAACTCTTCTGAAATTACTTTGAAAGTAGACTAATGTGAGAGTTTCTCTTTAGAGATAATTCAAGTTACTTGCATAGGAAGTGGCAGCAGGTCTGGGGATGTTGTAGCTCAGTGGCAGTGACCTTGCCTAGCTTGGGGCTGGCCTGCCATGGACTTCCACCCCAAACACTTGCAAGAAAAGAAAAGGGAGGGAAGGGAGAGAGAAAGTTGGAAGGGAGGAAGGCAAAGTTGGAGGGATGCAGGGAGGTAGAAAAGAAGGAAGAAGAAAAGGGGAAAACCCAGGAAGGGAGGAAGGAAGCAAGGAAGGTAGGAAATAGGGAGAGCACAAGGGCAGGGAAAGGACTGAGTCACTCAAACAAAAGGCAAGGGACACAAAGACCAATAGAGGCCATAAAAGCTGTTTGAACCAGTTTAGTCAGCTTTAGAATTTGAGTGACATCAAACTGAATGTTATTATGACTGGATGGAATCTTCCTACTAACCCCGCCTTGGCCTGGCCTAAACCAAATCAAGGGGTGGGTGGCATGGAGAGGAATTCTCTCTGGCTGGAGTGGGAGGGACCGAAACCTGTGGCACATGAGGATGCACTGGGTAGGGAAGCGGACAAGACTCCCCTGATGGGCAGTTGAGCACAACAAGGCTCCTGGGAGCCTTTGATCATGGCTCCCACCGCCATACGCCCACCACCCACCATACGCTCAGCCCCTGAAGGGGATCACAGTGGTCTGCTCCGTTGCCTGGTGCAGGTTGGAGTTCCTGACCAAACACCTGAGTGTCCACAGCCTGTGTTGGCCTGCCTGGGCAGGCTGTGGTTGTGGTGGCAAGAGCCAAAGCTGTCTTGGCGTGATGGAGGAGCCAAGGGCTGCCTCTCAGCCATCCTAGTGGGTGGTTCTGGAAGAAGCACCCAGGGTTGTGGCAGCATTGTCCGAAGACATGAAGCCAGGCCATCTTCCTTATGGCTTTCCTTGGGAGTTGGTGATGTGTACAGCTCTTGGATTTTTTGCTGTTCTCTCACTTTTCTGGAGAGGTTTTCAGTCGGTTCGTAGCAGGCTTTACGTGGGAAGAGAAAAAAGGCTGGCTCTAAATCTTGCTGGACTTATTGAGGCAAAATGTGGACTTCTTGAAAAAGTGAGCCTTGTTGAAAAAGAACATGAAGGCTTAGAATCATCTTTAAAGGATTGCAGGTTTGAGAAGGGTTCAAGAGAAGCACAACAGCTGGAGGCAACCGACGAAAAGCTGCATAGGCCCGAATCCAGCCATGGCGTTGAAATGCTCTTTCTAGAAGAAGAGCTCAAAGCACAGAAGGCTCAACATGGTCAACAGGATGAAACGATGGCGCATCTATCAAGAAGGATACAGTCCCTCCAAGGTGAATCTGAATCCCTCAGATCACAAATAGCTGAAGCTAAAACAAACTGGAGACTCTTTCAAGTGAATGAGGAAGAACTGAAGCTGGCAATCAAAGAGGTTTTGAATGAAGGATCCCTACTTCCGCCAACGCAGAGACCAACAATACAAGGAGAAGCTGAAGCACAGAGGCAACAAGGAGGTGTCCAATATAAAGCAAAAATCATATTAGAGGACTCTAAAGTAGCTGGAGAACAAGTTCTAAGGGACACAGAAAATCACATGGAGTCTCTGAGTGAATGCTTGCTGAAGATGAAGGATAGATCTTCTCCAAGCCTGGGAGCCCAAAGGGATGGTGGTCACCTGGAACTGGGAAAGACGAGTGAACCCGAAATTGGTGCTCACTTGGAGGATGAGTCCAAAGGAGCTTTGAGGAACCTGGTTTATGGTGATAAGCTAAAGGCCTCCTTAGAAATCTTGGAAGGAGGAAGAAATCAAAAATGTACTTTCTCATCTGAAGTGGAGAAAACCACGGAAGACCTTACAGAACACCTTAAAAGTCTGCAGACTGAACAGGCATCCTTGCAGTCCGAAAATGCACAGCTGCAAAGTGAGAATGAGACCCTACAGAAGAACTTTAAAGTCATGATGGAACGCTGTCAAGAAAATATGATGAAACTGCACAGGAAATTAAGAGTGGAGGAAAACTGCCGTGTGGAGCAAAAGGAGAAACTTTCCAAAGTCGAAGAAAAGATGAGCCATACAATAAAAGAGCTGGAGACCTACAGAAAGAGAGCCCAATATCTTGAAGAACAATTGCAGAGTACCATTCGTTCCTGTCTGGGGAAGATTACTTCCTCCGAGAAAGAAGCAGATGCTAGTGAGTTGGCAGCTCGGATTGCTGAAAGAAACCTCAGTTATTTCAGGAAACAAAATGCACGCAACAGACAGAAATTAACTGAGAAGGAGCTTAGATTTGAACTTGTAGAAAAAGATCCCTATGATGCACTGGATGTTTCCAACTCAGCAATGGGCAGAAAGCCTTCTCCAAATGGGCCCTCACCAATAGGTCACCCTTCATCTGAAAGGAGACCTCCTCATTTTGAAAAGAGTGGTCCACTCACACTCTCACCTTTCACTCCAGTGGGAGGAGGAAGAGGGTCAAGGGGCCCTGGAGAATCCTCTGGACCATGCGACTAGCAGTAAAGGAAGAGAAGCCAGCTGTCATAAGTTCACTGATTTTCAGAGAGCACCTTCTCAGACTGGGCCCCTCTCTCCTCCAGGGGAACAGGCCAGCAGGCTGATGATCCCTCCGCCAGGCCAACCATATTCTTCTGATGCACGTCTTCCTCTACAAAGGCAAGATAGGTTTTACTCAAATTGTGGTAGAGCATCGGGACCAGCAGAACACAGAATTCCTAATATGCCTCCTTTGGACTCTGATGTGCCTGATTCACCTCTCCATGCTGAAAACCAAGCAACTGGCTCTGGCTCTGTGTTGGCACCTTTCCCTCCAGTCAGAGGTGCCTTGTTTCCAGTTGACCCAAGGAGTCAGTTCATGAGAAGAGGACCTTTTTTTTCCTCCACCTCTCCCAGGAAACTTGTCTGGGAACCTGGAGATTATTTTCCACCTGACCCGCCACCCACTCCATTTCCAATGCGAAGTGTCTATGCAGGGAGGGGGTTTTCCTCACAAAATCTTCCCCCAAGAGCTGGAATTCAGCCCTCTTCACCCCCATTCTGAAAGTACAAGTGAGTTGCCTGAAGGGTTCCTTCCACCTGCAAATGAGCCTCTTACTCAACATCCAGAACCAAACAAGAAACCTCATGCTGTTGCTCTCTCTTCAAATGTAATTTGACTTATCTCTCATTTTTAGTTTTTAAGTAACTGCTTTTAGTTCAGTAATTGACTATACTTTGGCTCCAATTGAAGCTCAATGAAACAATAATTCTTAAGATAGTATTTTGTAAATAAAGATGGTTTACGTAAGAATCTTATGAGTAAATTATTCCTATTTTATGTTATTCCAGAGAACGGCATTTAATCTGATGAAGCCACTCTTACAAAAACAAGAATGGGAGTTCTAGGTCCTTGTAATCTAGCTGGTGGAAATATCTTTTAAACTCCAAACAAAGAAGTGTATTTAGTATGACTGTAGCAATTGTAAAGTGACTTTAGGCTTAATGAAAAAGTGTCACTGATTTAGAGACTGGTTGGGCATTTCAG